>NW_026652288.1:18349916-18668607 GCF_009828535.3 Hylobates moloch | reverse complement strand
CCTTCCTTTCTTTCTTTCTTTCTTTCTTTCTTTCTTTCTTTCTTTCTTTCTTTCTTTCTTTCTTTCTTTCTTTCTTTCTTTCTTTCTTTCTTTCTTGTTTTTTTAAACAGTCTTGGTCCATTGCCAGGCTGGAGTGCACTGGCGTGATCTCAGCTCACTGTAACCTCTGCCTCCTGGGTTCAAGCGATTCTCCTGCCTCAGCCTCCCAAGTAGCTGGGGCTACCAGTGTCTGCCACAATACCTGGCTAATTTTCGTATTTTTAGTAGAGACGGGTTTCACCATGTTGGCCAGGATGGTCTCGATCTCCTGACCTAGTGATCCACCTGCCTCGGCCTCCCAAACTGCTGGGATTACAGGAGTGAGCCACCGCACTCGACCAATTCCTCTCTTTTTTGTAGTGTACAGTTTAACATGTCAATTGAGTGTTTTTAAAAATTTTAGTGACTCACTAGAATTTTCACGTCTAGAAATCAATGCCACTTAATGCACATTGCTGTTAACTGTGTCAGCTTGGGTTAATCTCTTCTTCAGTTTTCTCATTTGTAAAATGGAGATAATACTAGTTTCTTCCTTAAGGAGTTGTTGCCGTGATCAAATAAGTTAATATATGTAAGCTGTCTTTGAGATGCTTTAAGTAGGATAAATTATATATTTTTTACATTGCATAGAAATGAAAAGTTGAGTAGGTATATATTGGGGGCTTACACTCTTTCCCCTCCACCTCTTCAGAGACCTTCTCATTATTTCCTGTAAATTTTACAAAAGGATGATCTTAATTCTTTACCAGAAAAAAAAAAAAAAAAAAAAAAAAGCCATTTTTTATTTATTTACCTTTTTTCAATACTTACAGAATATTTTATTCTTAAAAAAATTATGTCTAGGTGAGGATTTCATTTAATGAGTTTTCCTTATTAATATCTACCAATGTGTCTTATCTTAGTATCTTTTTTAAACAAGGAAAATTTCTTTTTGCTATACATCTAATTGTTTGTTTGTTTTTTTTGCTATATTTTCTTCTTAATTTCTGTAAGCCTGTTTCTTCATCTATAAAATAGAGAAAAATGCTACCTACCTCACAGCATTGTCCTGAAAATTACTCATGATAAAGTGTCGAAGGAGTTCAGCCCTGGGAGGCATTAACAAATCTTATGCCTCCTTAATAACATGACCGAAAGGCATGGCACCACATTCTTAAAGGGGTCCTTGCTGTCTGTATTTCAAATATTTTCTTCTTCTAAATTTTCTCACATTTTGAGTTCTTAAACAACAGAAAAAAACTGAGCAGAGGAACTGGCACATTGTCGACACTAAGTAAATGGTAGTTCTCGTAGTCCTTATTTCTATGAACTGGAATTCATACATTGGCTTTTTAGTATTCTTTCTATGTATCTGTCATCATTCTTACTATTTACATCTCTTTTTCTTCCTCACCATATGATGCTGCTTTTCAGTTTTGTCTTTTATGTCATAAATTCAACTCTGCTTACACTGCAGGGGGTGGGGGGGTTGTTTGCTTTGTTTTGTTTTTAGTTTGGTTATATCATTAGAAAACCTTGGGCAGTCTCATCTCTTTGCCTTCTGTCATGGCGTGCTCTTCCTGTCAGAGTGGCAGGCATTTCACTTCAAAAGCAATGTCCTTGTGCACCTTTCAAAGCACACAAAAAAAGAGTTTTTGAACATTATGTTTCTTTGGAGGATTTTGTTTCTAAAGGATGAAATTGCTCCTTATCAGTAGGAAATGTTCTTGTATATCTTGAAATTAATAACCTCTCTCTTTTGCACTTGGGCCTCTCTTATCAATAGCTCTTATTTTAATATCATGTATTAAAGATTGCTTCCCCTAGCACAGTCAACTTACCACAGTGAGTTGAGTATAGATCTCTTTGAAAAGGCAGCTGAAATTTTGTTTTTGGAGTTTACTTTTTCAATGTTTTTGTGACTTTCTGATAGAAAAAATTTAAACTTTCATGATATAAATTATAACAAAGAGTAGTTTGGGTATAATTTCTATGTGACGTCGATTCTGTGATAATTATTTTTTGGCTGATTTATGTCAAGGGATACCCTGTTATCAGCAGAGATTTTCTCTTTTGGAGTAAAATTATACTTAAAGGCAATAGTCAATCCAAGCCTAAAACCTATTCAAAGGAAACTAGACTCAACAAAATTGCCTGCATTTTCTATGCACCATCCTTGGTATGCTATTATTCAAATTACCTGTATACCCTTATGAGGACACAGCATACAGAATAAGCATACACTGTTTTCTCAAAGTTGTAATGACAAGCCTTAGGAGCTGTCCTATAAATCTACATGATAAAGCTTTGGTTATCTTCCTATTAGTTATTGATTCCACTAATGGAAAAGAAATTGAGAATTTCTTTCCTTGGGTATTGAAATGAAATTCCTGAGTTCCGAAGTTGGTTTCTTTTAATTGGGAATGCAGTGGACACAAAAATGCTCCTGAGAAGAGTGAGACTCTTTGAATATCTGAGCTGAGGAAGGCTCTACAAGTCAAACAAACCTTAAGTCAAAAGGCTGTGGGCTTGTCCTGCCTGTGTGGTCCATTGTACTTTATATTATGGAAGTGGAAAAGTTGATATAAAAATATTTTTTTAAAGAGACCATTTTCTATATGGGTTAATTCAACTTTTGTGCCATCAATGAACCCTGGGGCAGAAACTCATACCTGTGATGCGTCCAGCATCACAACAGGTTTTGCATACATGGAAAGAGTGTAGCATCAGCACTGATCATGATGAGAATGGACAATGATGACAGAAGTAAGCTCCAGGGTTTTAATCTGATAAGAGAAATATTATTAAACATTTACTTGGGGCCTATTTTTGTGTGAGGTACTTGCATAGATGTTAACCCACTTAGTCATTATGGGCATCCTGCCAGACAGGTATTGTTCTCTCTTATAAGTCAGGGAACTGAGGGTCTTTGGTTCAATAGAAAGCCACCTGGACTGGAGTTAGAAGTGACCAGATCTTTCACTGAATGGTGGAATGGCCTTGGGGAGGTTGCTTATTCTTGTTCATCATTGTGGACTTGGCCCTTATGACGCTGAAGGCCCTTCCAGCTCTGACACCAATGGTTCTAGTTTATTCCACTGCTTGCTAGTGTATTCCACACACAGGTCAAAGACATTGCTGGCAGACATTGTGTTTTCCTTCACATTTATGTGATTGTGGTTTACAAATAAACTCATTCTTTGTGTATGCCAACTACTCTCTTCAGAATAGAACAGAGCCCAATGCCCCACCAGGAGCTGGCTCAGAAAAAGCTCCAGAGGCTACTCATGGCTGGCTTGGAAACCCATTCTCTGAAAGAAGTCAAAGAAAGATGCCAATTTGCTCTGCAGGGGAGAAAAGGCCTCATGTAGGGTGGGACACAGGCATTCTGTGCTACTCATTCTTTAAAACCAAAGGTAATGATCAACATTCTATTTTTGGTGCCAGCCATGGCCACTGGAGTTACTACTCATTAACACTATGAATGCAACCTTCAGATCCATTATGCAGAAGATAAAGGCAGCCAGTAGAGCCACAAGTGCTGACTTTGTGACTCAGGCTACAGAAGGAACTTCTGTAGGAAGGGCCAGCTGCTCCCTTCATAGAGACACTTGCACAACCAGGACTTTGTATCATTCTCACTATTCACATAAGACAATTTATCTCATTTACAAACAGAGCAAGGCTTCTAAAACAGCAATCTTAGCAGCTATCAGTGCCCTAGGGACTATTTTATGAAAACTACTTTGTGAGCCCTATCTATATATTTACACTTTAAACATTAAATTTACTCACATGTAAGCTCTTGTAGAACACATTTGTATGACATATCCAAAGAGATGCATAAACTATCTGATGAGGCTATTTACTTACTTTAATAAATGAAACGAAACACAAAATGCTTCGAAGACTTTTAAAAATATGAAAATTCCATCATTTCCAGCACCTCAGCAGATAAAATCAGGTAGCTAATCTGGATTTCTCAGCCAATTACTCTTATGCAATGGAGTTTCTGAGAGCCTTTCTCTGGATAATCATATAAGAACAATATGCAATATCTGCATTTGCAGACTGCCTTTTTGTTTGTTTGTTTGTTTGTTTTTTGAGACAGAGTCTCACTCTGCCTCCCAAGCTGGAGTGCAGTAGCATGATCTCTGCTCACTGCAACCTCCACCTCCCGCGTTCAAGCCATTCTCCTGCCTCAGCCTCCCGAGTAGCTGAGATTGCAGGTGCCTGCCACCACGCCTCGCTAATTTTTGTATTTTTAGTAGAAACAGGGTTTCGCCATGTTGACCAGGCTGGTCTCGAACTCCTGACCTTAGGTGATCCGCCTTCCTTGGCCTCCCAAAGTACTGGGATTACAGGTGAAAGCCACCATTCCCAGCCTGCAGCCTGCCTTCTGACTGGCAGTAAGTTTGCAGGAACCCAGCAAAACATTCTTATAGGGACAACAAAAGTGGAAATATATTCCTTAGAGGCTTTAGAGTGACAGAGTGTGGTCATACTTGGTTTAAGAAATAAGACATTCTTCATGATGAACGAGCATTAACATTTCATGCACAACAAAACCACTCAACTCTATACACCTCACCTATTTCCTACTGGTATCTTCTCCTTATACCACAGCAATCTATGCAGGATTCCTGGTTCTACTGATCAAGTAGCCGGATGAATTCCCCAAATGTAAATATCAACAGTTAATAAATCAATTTTCTCTTTAATGGGATATAGGAGGTACTAGTTCTGTGCAACTGGATAAAGACATTCTACTTTGCCAGAACTACCAGTTTAGTGATAAACTGGATAAAGGCATTATCTAAACACCCTTCTATGTGTTAGGTGCTTACTGAGACAAAGTTTACTCTAAGAGTATTTGTGTGTAAAAAAATAGGCATGGACTGTGTTGCTTTTGCAATTTAATACCCATTTCACCTCAAATTTATGGCAGAAAGAACTATAAAGTTGCAAATATAAAGCTTTCAAAAGCAAAACATATTCAATCTCCCTATCCCTCTATAAAAGTCTGGAATTCTCCTCAGGCATCCTTTAGATATGCTATCTAGATTTTAAAGTGTCCTTTCAATCCTCTTGTTGAATGCTAACTCCAACCTTCAGGCTGCTGTCACTTCTGATGTGACAGCAACCCTACACCCCTATCCTGACAAAAGGATGGTGGCATTGCCAGGTCCCTATTTCTCCCCCACCTTAGCCGGACAGACATCGTTGCCTTTCAGAGCAGTCAGAGCTCATCATTGTGACCTGTTTTAATCTGACATGTGACTCTTCCACATTTACCAACTCCCCTACAACCTTTTCCTTCCCAGTATCTGTAGTGGCATTAACTTCCTGTTATTTCAGTAATTAAGATAGTCACTCCCAGATGAGATTACTTCACAATATCTGCAGTCAACAAAGGCTGAAAGAGGAATTCTCCTATATTCTAGAGAGGAAAATGATGCTTGGCCTTTCAGAACAGAAATGATTGTGTGGGCAAAGGAAAAGATTACTAAAGTGAAAACATCACAGTATTTGGGTCTGGATGGGCTTGGTGTCAAATTCTTGCTCTACTACTTAGAAGCTGTGAGACTTTAGAGAGATTATTCAACTTTTCTGAGACTTTGTTTCCCTATAGGCAAACCAAAATAAAATGTCTCCTTGATAGGATTCTAATGTGGAGTAGGAATTATAAGTGTCACATATCTTGCTTACTATAGGTCCTGCTGTATTCACAATCACAGTGATTATCATGGTGGTGATGGTGGAGGTGTTGGAGACGGAAGAGGTTCTGGTGGAGGTGGTAGTGAAGGAGGAAGGTATTGGTCAAGGAGATGCTTTTGGTGGTGGTGAAAGTGGTAGAGGTGTCATCAGTGCAGTAGTGGTTATGAGGTCTCCAAGTCACATGTAGAGGAAACTCAAACTTCCAGGGAGATTTCTGAGAAGAGGCTTCAGTTAGTATGAGCTATGGGAAAATAGATTTTCCTTAATTTTCTAGGTAAGTAAACCTTGAATAATAGTGCAAAGTTAGCATGCAGGGTGAAAAGTAAATTCAAATTTGGATGCAGGAAATTTCACTGTGCACATAATCATGTGATATTAGGAAAATGAAAGAAAAAATTTTCAAGGATGAAAAAACCCATCCATCTTGAATGCTAAGTTTATATCACTTAATAATGGTAAGAATACAGGGAAAGAATTAGACATGTACCCCACACACACACACAGGTAAATATACACACACATCTACACACACTCACCTACCTTCTTTTGTTCAATTAACATTAGGAAAGAAGTATTATCAATGCCATTTTACAGATAAGAAAGCTGAGGCTCAGAAAAGGCAGGGGGCACTGTAGGAGGCTTACAGGCTTTGGCATATGACAGATATTGCACTAATCCTTTGATTTCTATGTATCAGTTGACTTTATCTCTCACTCTCCTCAAACTGCAATTTCTTCATCTTTGATAATGATGCCAATAATTGTCTTGCAGAATTGCTATAAGGAATAAACAAGGTATGTTTTTGCTCTACATCATTGGCAATGTCATACAAAGGATCTAACACAATACTTGTTACTGTGTTTAACAAAACACAATATAGAAAGTGTTTAACAAAAGTCCTGCATTCCATTATTCATTCATTCACATTTTAATTTATTCTTCCATCCATCCATCTATCCATATATATGTATTTTTATATATATAAAACAAGGTGAGGTCTCACTCTGTTGCCCAGGCTAGTTTTGAACTCCTGGGCTCAAGCTATCCTCCCACCTCAGCCTCCCAATGTGCTAGGATTACAGGCGTGAGCCACTGCTCCTGCCCTGGCCCCATCTATCCTGTAATCCATCCAGTTCAGCTATACTATATGAAAATTCAAGATCAGTTTTAGTCCATGCAAAAGCTCCAAAAATTGCATCAGTTGGAAATTTTGGATTTCAAGAATTATAAAACCTGGCCCAAATCTACAAAGGAATTTTATTGCTTAATGTAACTGAAACATCCAACTCTAGGTCTAGCTTTAGGCAAGGCTGGACCATGGGTTCAACTGGTGTCTCTGTGACTCAGTTTCTTTCACCCGCATCTAACATAAGACCCTGTAAGCTGGCTTCTTTCTTGGTCAGACTCTCTTTTAATGATTACAAGATCAGTAGTTTCTGAATATACATACTCCCACTCTAAGTTCAGAACAAGTTTTTTTTCACAACAATCTAAAGCCCAGGATTTGACTTCCAGGCAGGATGATGGATCCATTTCTGAACCAATCACTTGCACCAGTGAGATTGGTTACTCTGTTCAGCTTCAACCAGCTTCTGATTGCCCCTGAAATATCTGAGGCAAGTCCCCCAAACCACATGCTCTGGAGAGGTAGGAGGATTGCTTGAGGCCAAGAGTTTGAGACTAGCCTGGGTAACATAGTGAAACCTTGTCCCTGCAAAAAATTCAAAAATTAGTTGGGCATGGTAGCATGCACCTGTGGTCCTAGCTACTTGGGAGGCTGAAGAAGGAGGATCACCTGAGTCCAGGAATTTGAAGTTTCAGTGAGCTATGATCGTGCCATTGCATACCAGCCTGGGTGACAGAGTGAGACTGTCTCATTAAAAAAATTGTCTTCTTTTCTGCCTGTCATGTTGTATAAAATTTCATCATTTGAGATTCACTCATTGAGAACTGTAAGCATTTTCCTGTTCAAGAGCTTCTGGTAAAATTTAAATACCTCATGGAGTTCCGTCGTCATCTTCCCATACTTTATTGACAAATTATTCCAATGTAGCTATAGTTAAACAGGATAAAAATAAAAGTTACCTCAGAGGAGAGTCATAAACGTTGCCAAGTTTGGTCCAATTTCTTTATATTGTTAACATTCAATAAGAAATAACCATTCTATCTGTCATTATCACTATTGTTATCATATACAGAACTCATACAATTCTCAGAGAAGCTGTGTTAAATAGATTTTCCCACTTTACAGCTGAGAACAGAGTGGGGGCTAAGTGAGCCTTAGAGTAACTTTCTGGTCACACGTCTAGTCGGAGGCATACACAGGAGTTGATTCCCCCTCTGTTTGAACTTCAGGCCTTTGTTATTTTTGCTGCTTTACTTTTTGATTTCCAAACTCCCCAAGTCAAACTTAACTTCCTAGGAAGAAGGCCCAGTCTGAACAAGTGCCGAGCCAGCCACAGGGCAAGTGGCCTTTAAGTGCTTGTGACGTGAAACGATGAAAATCACTCACACCATGGATAAATAACCTGCCTGGATCCAAATGTGGATGCCTGAGAGTTCCTGGGACTTATAAAAGCGGAAGCCATTCCGTTTGCCCAGGTGTCAAAGGATGCTAGAGTTACTACCATGCATAATCGTCCCTTGTGCACCCACAAGTGCACATAGTGAAACCTTGTCCCTGCAAAAAATTCAAAAATTAGTTGGGCAGTTGGGTCCCTGCTCCAGAACCAGTCCTGAAAGAACCTTGAGGCAGCTTCCTAGGAGCCTTTGGCCAAGGCAGAAACACTGAGGGCCCCCTTCTCTGGAGTCTTGAAGTGACACACAGATTCTTGTTCCTTTTGGCTGGGCAAGCCCATGTGTTTGGCTTAGGGTGAAATGTATACCACACATCTGGCCACTGGAAAGCTGGGGAGGGCTGGTGTGGTCAGCGGGGCTGCAAGGCCATTTCAGGGCGGTTAAGCTGGAGTAACCCGAGTATGGCAGGGCCTGAGTCATCCTGGACTCAGGAAGCTCCCACTTGGGCGGAGTCTGACACCTGAGCTCATCTGTGGCTTTGCCCTGGCTGGCCCTGCCCTGCCCCGTCTTGTCCAGTACAGCTCAGCCCAGCCAGCCCAGGCTGGGCCCTGCTGGGTTCCAGCCTGAAGGAACTGAGCCCAAACTGCAGAGCCAGGAGCTCTGAGCAAAGGCAGTGATGTCAGCAAGGGTGGGGTAAGATGTGTGCACAGCCCAGGGAGGTATCTGTTTCTGGGTCCATTTGTCCATGTATAAAGCCATCATCCTTGTGTGCACCTCCCTGTGACTGTCTATGTGGACATTCTGGGCATCTATGCATATATTTGTGTGAATGCCTGTGGGTGTTGTTGGCTTATGTGTCCGGGCACGTTTTCCCTGGGAAATAAAAATATAATTGCCTTTGTCACAAAATTTTGTTGGTTAAAAAGTAGCAGCTGTTAAGAGGTTGAAAAAAATCTCCCTTTGGTGTAAAGTCTCATGCCGAGGGCTGAGGGAGATTTAGGAGACGAAAAGAATCAGCCTTTAAACTTAGGAAATGCATAGTCACCTGGGTCACACACTTTCCTAGGAAAACTGAGCTCCTGCTCCTAGGAATGTTTGTGCAGGACCTAGGGCAAGATGTCAAGGAATGGTGGTCACTGTGGTCAAGGTTACCTGAGACATCAGCCTGGGGCAGGTTGGGGTGGGGAGAAGAGACTTGCATGGCAACAATTTATTCTTTTTTCCAAGTACTGACCCCCTTTGATAAATACAGAAACGTTGTTTCTTCCTTTCATAACGTCAAAATCCAAGATATTTTAAAAATGCATCAAAGCAGTAGGGTGAAATGTTTTTGTTGTTGTTGTTGCTGCTGTTGTTCCCCCACCTCTGGCAAAATCACATAGACTAGTAACACCAAGATTGGACATCTTGGTATATGGTCCTTCTGGCTCCCTTGTGGGTCTCCTCTTTCTGACCTGGTGATGCTTGCTGGTGTCTGAGAATGCTGCTCAGATTCAGTGTGGGATGGGATCAGGTAGTCTCCCACTTGGGCTAAGCCATCACGGGCCCCTGCTCCGAAAAAGGTGGATGTAACTTAAGAGAAAGCACTTCAACTGCGAATGAGGAATTCAGGACTCAGAGAATGGGAGTCACTGAGGATTAACGGGAAGTTTAGAGAATAAAATGAGACATTTGTGAAGACTCCTTGAAGAAAGGAAGAAGGATAAAAATAGGGAGGAAGAGAGAGAGAAAAGAGAGACAGAGAAGGAGAAGGAACAAATAACACCAGATAGTACTCTGATGACACATCTGGAGAAAGGGCTTGGGACCTCTTTCTGTATCTCAAGTTACTCTGTAGGCTCCCTAATCAACTTGGCTTGCACAGCCTGTGGTGTCTCATCTGTCTGCTTAGCACCCAATCCAATAATGATAAATTCATTACCAGAGCAATAATGGCCCCACCCCTGGTGCACCCTCTGTTGTTCTCTAATAAACAACAACAGGCAAGAGCCTATGTTCACTTTATTCACCACTCCAAAAAAACTTGAGAAATTCCCTTGAGGTCTACCTCTTAGATATTGAATGGAATTTTGCGTCTGTTACACAGGGAGTTTCCGGAGAGGCACTCAAAGTGTCCCTTGTGGAACCAGACACAGAACCTTGGATCCCAAATGTACTCAGTGAATACTTAACAAATGCATGATCACTTAAGGCATCCCACCTACAGAACTGCCACTTTAGCCTGACAACTCTTATAGATTAAAAGTAAGGCCCCAAATAGAACCCAGGAACTACTGCCACAAGATTAACTCTGGCATTGAGGGTGTTCAACATGACATATTTCCAACTCTAATACAACTGCTGTAAGCCCCAGGGCTGTGTATTTAGTGCATGGGCACCTGCAGAAATAGCAGGGCTCTCCTTACCCTTTTCACATACTGTGCTCAGTCATCTTCAGTGAGCATTTGACTCTTGGTTTAGTTTAGAAGATATAAAAGTAATACAACTAAGCATATGGTCCTCCCAATGACCCACACTCCATGGTGTGTAACAGTACCTTGGGCTTGGTGCGGACAGGCCATTAAAATTTCGGGAATGTCGAATCACATGTGGGCTCCATCAGATTAATGAGAGAAAGTCTCGCATCTTCTGTTAGACATGGTTTCATGACGCTCACAGAAAATGCAGGAAACACCTATCACTCTGTGGCCATCTGCACAACAGAGCAACCCGACTCTCTTGACCATTTGTTGATGGGTGAGTAGAGAACAGTCTTGGTGTTCTCTGGCTACCATGGTTAAAATAGGAAACCTCCCTATACATTTAGACCAAGCTTCTGGGAACCCGTTAGAACAAAATGGTGCCAAGAACTTAGCAAACAGAGATTGCCTAAAGCTTCCCAGCTTCTTAGAAAGCAAAACCGCCTATCACCATCTATCACCATAAATGGCCCGCCTGAACGGCTGGTGCCTCAGCCTGCACCATAATATTTTATTCAACTACCAATTCATTACACACACATCTTGAAAGCAAATAATGTTAATGTAAATAATTTGGGAAGCATTGTTCCATCTGTTGAAAATGTGCAGTAGTTGCTTTGCCCCTTGTCTAAACTGGGGCGGCTACTTTCAGGCAAGTTTGGGAGGTAAATGAACTGTCTGGATGCTTTTCTTGGCAGTCTTTCTTATTAGTGGGAGGTGGCAGTAACGAGAACATGAGGAAGATGGAAAGTGTTTACTTAAAGTCATGGCCAAATGGCTAGGGAGAGTTAAGATAAATCATAAGCTGTCAATGATGACAACTTCAGACTGCTACTAGTTCACTCCTGTTTATGGAGTTTCAAATGCTACGTTTAGAATGTTGAGGAGTTTATTAAAGTCGTATTGGTAGAAGTTGCTGATTGTTTAGATGTCAATGTTTGAGGCAAGAGGCAGCACCCACCCAGACTAGGAACGATGACTGTACAAAGCCCTTATCCAGCCATTCCAGGTGACCCTCTGCTTGTTGAATGGGTAACACTGACTCAAATTTCCCTTCAGAATTCAAACTATGGGCCAGGTGTGGTGGCTCTTGCTTGTAATCCCAGCACTTTGGGAGGTCGAGGCAGGCAGATCATGAGGTCAGGAGATCGAGACCATCCTGGCTAACAAGGTGAAACCTGGTCTCTACTAAAAATACAAAAAATTAGCCAGGCATGGTGGCAGGCGCCTGTAGTCCCAGCTACTCGGGAGGCTGAGGCAGGAGAATGGCATGAACCCGGGAGGCGGAGCTTGCAGTGAGCCGAGATCGCACCACTGCACTCCAGCCTGGGCAACAGAGCGAGACTCTGTCTCAAAAAAAAAACAAACCTCAAACTATGGATCAGCTTTTGCTTTCACTACCAAAAAATGTTGACAGGTCAAAGCCTAATGGATAAAAGAGCCTGGTTCTTTGCTTTTCTAATTGCATTTTTATTTTATTTTATTTTTTTTGAGATGGAGTCTTGCTCTGTCGCCCAGGCTGGAGTGCAGTGGTGCAATTTTGGCTCAATACAATCTCTGCTTCCCAGGTTCAAGCGATTCCCCTGCCTCAGCCTCCCAAGTAGCTGGGACTACAGGCATGTGCCACCATATCGGCTAATTTTTATATTTTTAGTAGAGATGGGGTTTTGCCATGTTGGCCAAGCTGGTCTCGAACTCCTGACCTCACGTGATCCAACCACCTTGGCCTCCCCAAATGCTGGGATTACAGATGTGAGCCACTGTGCCTGGCCTCTAACTGCATTTCTTATCCAAGGCAGTTTTGCTTGGGTGTTGACTCTTGAATTGCAGCTTCGAGGTTGGTGCATGTGAACAAAAGCCCAGATTCTTTTGAGGTTAGCTAGTGTCCTCAACAGTTTTTCCTCAAACTCCTCTCTGAATATATACTCATTCCAAAGATTTGGCTCTTGTGAGCCTTCAGTGTTTCTTTTACGAAACTGCAATGTCTTTCTCTGTTCTTTGAGCTCCCTCTTAGAAAGACTGTATGATCAGTGACAAATGCAGAGAACGAGTACTTCTTTTGCACTCAAGGGCAATGAAGAGCTGTAAAGTGCTCCTCCATGACTTGCATACTCATTTTCTCTAAGTGTCTCTCAAACATGTATTAAATGCTGGCCAGGGCCCAGAAGGGTCAAAAGAATTACAGCAAAAAATGGTGAAGCTGTGATGATAGAAGCTTGTATAAATTATTGAAAAGAGTGAAGGTGGGGAGAGTTCAAATCTCTGAGGAATCTGGGGAAGATGACACTTAATTGAGATTTTGGAGTTTGGGTAGGAGTTTTCCAGATGAACCAAGGAGGTATGGTTATTCCAGACAGAGGAAATGGCATGTGAAAAGAAAACAAGCAACATGCTCTGGTTGGAGAATTGCTTAGGAACTTAGTGTGCTTCAAGAGTGATTTACAATGGACAGTGGTAGAAAGTGAATATGATAATTGGTTGTAGGTTTTATAAGAATGGGAATAATGGGCAAAAGGAACAACAAAACAGCAGCATGGAAAACAAAATAACTTCCTACCTCTTCCTTTTATCTGCACCAGAATACTGCCTTTGTTTCAAACATTTTGGAAAAGACAAAATCACCCAGAATTTCAAATCATAGATTCTTTGGAAAGAGAAGATTGATTTCTTTCTTCAGAAGGAAATCAAACTAAGATAATCTGGAGTGTTTTATCAAAAGGGTTAAAATTCTGTGTTTTGAAGTAGGAGAGATGAGGTTTGAAAAGGAAACAGGAGGTTTCAGACATCACCAGTAGCATGAAAAGTTAACGTGGGAAATCACAATGAAGGGGGTGGAAGAGTTAGATGTATCTTCAGTACGCACCTCCCTCATCCCACCTGTTTTGAGTTGCACCAAATCTTAAAAGATTATAGTTCTAACCGCCAGAGCCTGTAAATGTGACCTCATTTGGAAACAGGGTCTTTGCAGAGATCAAGTTAAGATGAGATCATTAGGCTGAGCCCTAATCCAGTATGAATGTGTCCTAAGAAAAGGAAAAATTTGGACACAGAGACACACCCACACAAGGAGAATGCCATGTGAAAATGAAGGCAGAAATTATGGTGATACTTCTACAAACCAAGGAACGCCAAAGTTTGCCAGTAACCACCAGAAGCCAGGAAAGAGGCACAGAACAGACCCTTCCTCATGGCCCTCAGAGGAAACCAACACTGCTGACACCTTGATATCAGATTTGTAGCCTCCAGCAGTATAAGAAAGTGAATTTCTGTTAGGCTTCCCAGTTTGTGGCACTCAGACCCAGACAACTAATAAGGCATCAGACTGTGGACTCAGCTTTGAAACAGCCTTGCTGATGGGGAGAGAATTTAAGACAGATGGGAAATAAGCATCCAGGAGCCAAGAAACATGGGGCCCTGGATGGTTCTGCGCCGCAATAAGGTGACTGTGCAGACCATGGCTGTCTATGTTAGGCCAGTACACGGCTATTTGATACTATTCAAAGGAAAATTGATTTTGTGACGATGAACCTGAAAGGGTTTTAGATGGATGAGTACTGTAGAGTTCAAATAAGTGTTTCATCATGGATCAAAATAAGTTCTTTTTTGACTGAAAAGAAATATATATATATATATATTTATAATTTTTAATACACACACATATTTATTTTAACATAGCTATCCGAGGAAATACTGGCATAGAATTTTAAGGTATGTGCCTCAAAAGACAAGGAATGATTATCCACTTTTTTCCCTAAAAGTTTAGTCACCAATATTAACACTGAGGAGACTCCGTAGAGGGTGTTAAACAAACATATCTAAAAGTCATAGGGCATCAGCCTTATAAAGCATAGCTACAAAACAAGGCATTGTTTCAATATCCATGTTAAAGCATGAACCCTGTCTGGCCATCTGCTGGAAGTGCTCTCTCCCCTCAGTACATCTGCAGGCATTTCTCAGACTTTCACCTTTTCTTCAACAATCCACTTGCCTCTGCTCTGACCCTTCTCTGCGCTGGTATGTTCTTGGTGTCCTTCCTTAATAACAGCTGTTGGGAGCATTATTCTGCTGGCACTGTCATCTCCATGTATGTCCACCTGGAATTCCCTCTTCCCTCCAGGCTCAGAAAGTCCTTTCTTTGGCTCTCCCAGCTCCACTGATAGCAGACTAAGATTTTAACAATACTTGCCAAAAGTCTAGGGGAAAGACTAGTTCAACTCACAAAATAATGCAGGTATTCAAACCCCAATCTTGTCTTGATGGCACACCTCAGAGTCAAAGCCAGACTCCTCTCTGGTTCTGTATGGAAGCACATGTCCTCCCTCGGTTCAGTTCTAAGGTGGCCTTAAGGTTGTTACCCCCAGGAGAAATCCTTCTCCCTGTTCACCAGTGAGTATCCCTTAGATCTCTGCGGAACAGACATGGCAATACACATAATCAACCACATATTTAACATTCATTCTGTCATTCAGCAAATATTTATTAGATGCTGACAACAAGGAACAAGATAGACAAACCTCTGTTCTTGTGGGACTTATGTTCTAGTGGGAGAAGAAAAAGCACAAGGAAACAAAGGGAAAACATTAGGGAATGTGGTTAGTGCTGCAAAGGAAATGGAAAGGTGGATACGTACAGGCACAGTAGCCTAGGATGGAACAGGAAGGGGGAAAATGAATAACATTTTCTAAGTTAACAAAATGACAACATTACATGGTAGCACAAGTATCACAAGAAAGGTACTGATGGGGATGGAAAGAAGGAGAGTTCTCCCCACTGTTTTACTGTGAAGCTGTGATTCTATGCAGACCTGCTCCCACTGGCCTTTCTCAGTGTCTTGTGAGATTTTGTGCTCATTTAACATAAAATATTGTGGTCCAAGGATAACAGTGCTTACTGTGCTTCTGCCCTCCCTCCCTTCCCTATAGATTAAGGATCATTTTCCTTTGTGGAGAGGAAATAGAGGAGAGTTCAGTCCTAAACCACAAGGGATACTTTCTTAAGACGTTGACCATCATTTTTACCAGTGCCCAGTGGCACATAGAGTATGTGCTTCTATAAATATGGATTAAGATGTATGCACTTACAAACACACACACACACACACACACACATTTAGAGTGTAAAATAACATAAAAGCTACAAAGCACATTTATATACATTTATGCATAACTAAGGAAACCCTCATTTTCTGGAACCTGTTAATGAGATCAGTTATAATAAATACATAATATATTTAATACAAAATATATGTACATATCCCTACAATTGTTTCAACTCAATAGTTGTTTTAACTCAGTTATCTAGCTACTTGGGGTGATCAAGCATATGATTAAGCTGATTATAAATTTTCACAAGAAAGAATGTTTTCTTTGGAAAGCAGAAGAATGTCTCACTGTGAAGAAGCTCCTGATCTTGACGATTACAAGAAAACTTTTAGACTGTGGTCTCCCATATTTCAAAATAAATATGAGAGTAATTTTTTTTTTTTTGAGACAGCGTTTTGCTCTGTTGCCCAGGCTGGAGTACAGTGGCACAATCATGGCTCACTGCAGCTTTGACCTACCATCCTCAAGCAATCCTCCTGCTTCAGTCTCCTGAGTAGCTGGGACTACAGGTGCACACCACCACACCTGACTAATTATTTTTACTTTTCTTTGTACAGATGGAGTCTCACTATGTTGCCCAGGCTGGTCTCAAACTCCAGTGGCTCAAACAATCCTTCCAGTACTGCCTCCCGAGGTGCTGGGATTATAAGCGTGAGCCACAGCACCTGGCCAGAGGGTAAATTTTAAATGTCTTAATAAAACGTGACAGGTAAGTGAAGTGATAGATATGTTAAATAGCTTGATTTAATCATTCTATATTGTATACATAAATCAAAACCTCATGTTGTACCTCACAAATGTATACAATCATGGTTTGTCAATCAAAAATAATATTGAAAGAAAAATTATTTAGAGAATGCTGCAAAGAACATGGTGAACAATGCTTGCTTGGCTCCGTTTGTATACAGAAAACAGAGTAATTCAGTATCTACTTTGAATATTTTTATGCAGGCCAAAGTGCAATGGCTAATGAGACAAAAAAAATCAAGTGATTTCCAAAACCTGTTGTAATTAATTGTGCAATTCTGGTGTGAGGACCTCAGATTTTTTTTTTTTTTTTTTTTTTTTTTAATGACTGTAGCATAGGCTCTGGACTTAGCCCAAGATCGCATTTATTAGCTATGAGATAGATATGATTTGGCTCTGTGTCCCCACCCAAATCTCACCTTGAAATGTAATAATCCTCGAGTGCCAAGGGCAGGACCAGATGCAGATAATTGAATCATGGGGGCAGTTTCCATCACACCATTCTCGCGATAATGAGTGGGTCTCATGAGATCTGATGGGTTTATAAGAGGCTTCCCCCGTTGCTCGGCACTTATTCTCTCTCCTGCTACCCTGTGAAAGGGCACATTCTGCCATGGTTGTAAGTTTTCTGAGGCCTCCCCACCCCTGCAGAACTCTGAGTCAATTAAACCTTTTTCCTTTATAAATTACCCAGTGTCGGGTAATTCTTCATAGAAGCGTGAGAACAGACTAATACAGAGATCTTGGTCAAATTAATCTTTGTGAGGCTCTTTTTTGATACCTGCATAGCTGTCACTGTGATTCTTGCTTGGATTCTCACACCCTGAGAGGGTCAGGATTGCTAGGCAAAGGTTAACAAAGGTTAGTATTATTATTAGTTTTTTTAACTTGAACCATTCAATGTATGGGCTGGGACCTGTGGGCTTCGTGCAATATCTTACTCTAAAAAAAGATGTAATTGTGGTGGTTGCACGAGTTCCCGTATAAATTCCCCTCCAAGGTGCAAGGGACTCACAACTCTAGTATTAATGACGACAATAAAACAACAACCTCAAAATAAATAAAAGCCTTTCTTTCTCTTTTAACCAATCTTTGACTTGTACAGGGTTGGGGAAACAGTTTCTTCACCCTCTTGCCCTGTTCTTCACTTTTTCCTAAGAAACTGAGGTACTAAACTATGTTGGATTCTCTGCTGCTGGGGTGGTCCATATTCACTAGTGGGAAGTTCATCATAGGCTAAAATTTACTTTCTCCTTTAATCTTATGGCTAGAGTGGTGACAGGGCCTTAGTTTAGCCATCTCTTTTCTTCTTGTACTCAGGGTTTTATGCTGGAACACACACTCCGTCTCTATCTATCAATCACTTAGACATTAGGTTCAGAAGATCTGTCTGCCTGATGACAGATAACTTTTTATAGAAGAGATGTTTTTTATGGTAGAGTACATTTCATTTGTTTGTTGTCTTGTTTTAATAAAAGACCCTGTCTCTGAAATTTCTCCAGGTTAATTTTATTTCTTTTTCCATGCAATACTTTCCTTATTTATTACTTCTGTCTCCTGTTCCATGTGAGCAGCCCAAGGATGCTAAGATTCTAAGATAAGATATTTAATTTAGAGTTTGGTGGTCTGGACTGTGATCTGAGAGTATGCCATGTGTCCTAGGCAAATTACCAGAAAGTTCTGCATTTGTTTATTTGGCATTGGCCAGGCTAATAATAAAGTGGACTTTAATTTCTTATTTGCTGTGGTCCCTTGTTTTTATGGGGACATTACAGGAAAAAGCTGTGAGATTAAGGCAGGATTCATATGTTCCTGTTCCCCTGTACCCAGGAGAATGACATCTAATGTTATAAAATGTCATCCCTCTTTCTAAAACACCGCTTTTCCATTGAGAATACAGCCATCAAAACTTTTTCTAGATTTGAAGAATATGTGCAATTCTTTTCCAAATCTTTACTTCATTAACATGCCAATACAGATGAAATTTGAATAATAATGAGGTAACAATACAGTTGGAAAGTACTTAGTTGTGGTCCCAGATACCAAGGCAAAGAGATCTTGGCTGCAAAGTGTGTCATCAGCATCTGGCTTTCAGGGTTATGATGTGGTCAGGGATGTGTCTTCCGGCCCATTTTGGAGGCGCAAAAATCGCGATCCAAGTTTGGATTTATGTGGAAGGGACAGTTCCACAGTATGGAAAAGGGGAGACAGTCCCAGGAAGCGTGAAGAGGAAAGGTCATTGGTAAGTCACTACTCTTTGCTCAGAGTCCCACAGCAAAGAGCTCCTCCTGCTCAGGCAGGTGGCTGGATCTGGATCCCCCTGTGATATAGCACACAGAGCACATGGCTTCTGCCCCATCTCTCCCTTAGGTGAGGTCCTTGTTTTTCTTTGCCTTTGCTCCTTTTATACCAGCATGGCTCAGTGGCTCAGTGAGGCAAACTGAGGCAAGTTGAACTGTAAACAACCTGGAGCTTCTCAGATGAAAATTCCAGTTTCCTCCAAATTCTAGAGTTTTTTCCTAATTAAATACAGTTAAGTAAGTCAATCAAGTGTGTGGATTTTCCCATCACTGTTTTATCCAGGCTCTTAAATGTGTCTTTTCCTCCCTACTTGTTTAATAACTTTAATCAATTTTACTGATCTTAGAATTTTTGGGGAAGTTAGAGGTAAAAAAATTGGCAAAAATGTAGGCCAATTCATTTTAAATCTAAGTAGTTTATCAGGGAAAGACAAAACAAAACAAACAAAAACAAAATAGGCTTAATAAAATGTGAAATTACTAAAATTCCTCATTTAATCCTTCCTTGTTCCCAGAAAGTCTAGGTAGAAAGCAGCTATCTTTGATGACAGAATGATAAAGAAACCCACCTTTCTCCCAACAATCCATAAACACCCTGAGGTAAGAAACCACCTCCTAATTCTTGATATATCCCTGGTACCTATCCCATGCTCTAACAACTTGCAGGCAATTAGCAAATACTTTTTGAAATAACATACAGATGAAATGATTGACTAACAGGCTGTGATTTCTCAATCCTTGGTTAACTATTTAAAGTATATTTGGATTTCAAGTGCATAAAAATGGGTTGCCCGCTTATTATAAGTCCATCCATGGCCTCCTCTTAGTTTACTATACCTTCTG
The DNA here is from genome assembly GCF_009828535.3 of Hylobates moloch. NCBI lineage: Eukaryota > Metazoa > Chordata > Mammalia > Primates > Hylobatidae > Hylobates > Hylobates moloch. The sequence continues at coordinate 18,648,903 of NW_026652288.1, read as the reverse complement.
TTTTCTCCTTCACCCACCACTCTTTCATTTCCAAGTTTCCAAGTACATTAACCTCTCTGTCAACTTTCTTATCTAGAATAACTGTACTAGTTAGGGAACTGCTGTCTATTGTTTCAAATAAACCTGAAACCTTGGTGGCTAACAAAGCCGAAATTTATTTTTGTTCATTTAAAGTTCAGTGTGTATATGCGTGTGTGTGTGTGTGTGTGTGCATACATGCATATGCAAATACATACATATGCATTTTGAAGCACTGGGGAGGGGCTGTTTCACACAGTCATCCAGGAACTTAGACCAAGGGAGATCTGCATCAATGCATGCTTTCCAAGGTTACCCAGAAAGAACAGAGAAAGTGGAGACTTGTGTAGATTTTTAGGAGCCAGGCTTAGAACAGCTTACATCATTCCTTCCTGTATCACCAGCCAAAACTCTGGTCCATGGCCACAGCTAACTGCAAGGCAGTCTGGGAAATGGGTTTGATGAACAGGAAGTCAGCTTAGAACGCTTTCAAAACATCATCTCTATAATTTTCACAATATGGGTACAACCAGAAAAATAGAATATGTTTTTGCTTTGATGGTGGTTAGAGGGTAGACATATTTTTCTGAAGGTATGGAGAATACAATTAATTATGAAATGGTATTGGGCTCTAAATCTCATTTTATTTTTCTTTCACCACTGAAGATTCTTCTGCTATGATAACATCTAGCACTTATATAAAGCACTTATTATGTACCTTACACTGTTCTAAGCTCTTTGAATGGATACATTTATTTAATATTCATGACAAGTCTGTAAAAAAACTGGTGTTAGAAATAGAGACTGTTATTTCTATTTTATAGATGAGGAAACTGTAAATAGTATAACCAGATTATGAACCCAAGAAACTCCAGAATAGCTCACCATACTCTTCATTCATAATTTATAAAAGACTCATCTGTAATCTCCTTTAGAGTTTTTACTTAATTTTCTTAGTTCTCTTTTGGCTGAGGCTTGTTTGATTATTATTTTCAAAGTTGTAGCTTTAGGTTTGATTAATCATGTCCATTGATATTTATTGTGGTTTGTTTATTTTTTTCTCCTTTGCTATCTGATTAATTTATTTGGATTTACTCTGTTGCTCTTTGTCTAGATTTTGAATTTAGGTCCTTAATACATTTGTTTCCATTTATCTCCTACTTTCTGATAAATATGTTTACAGTTGTAAATTTTCCCCTACAGTCTGGTTTAGCTACATCCCAGAAATTTTTGCATATTATTTTGTCATTGTGATTTACCTTTTAGCACTTAATAATTTTCTTTATAGTTTCTGCTTTAATCTAGGAATTTTGTAGTTAGTGGCTTATAGAAACAAGGGATTTGAAAGTCATCTGTTTATGATTACTGAAAGCCAACTGTTTTATCATTGATTTCTGTTATTCTGTATTACTTATTATTGATTATAATTTTATTGTAGGCCTTCTTTGTGGGCCAATAGGTGATTCATTTTGAAATGTTCAAGATATTCTCCAAAATGATGTGCATTCTTCTGTGTTGACTGTAGCATTTCTAAAGTTAACTCTTAGATAAATTGTATTTCACTGTAAAAATCCCTTTTTTTCTTTTTTAAAGTCTTGTTGATATATCAGCTCTTGATAGGGTTGCATTAAAATATCCAACTACAATTTTTTATTATCTCTCCATATTTTTCTAAATTGTCTTGTTCTGTATTTTGAGGCTAGTATATTAGGTTCATGTATATTTTTGATTACTATAGCTTCACAATCTCTTTTTCTTTTTATCAGTATGAGATGCTTTCCTTCGTTTTAAAACCACATAAGAATTTTATGCCTTAAATTTTCTTTTGTCTATGTGCCAAGACAACTCAGTGAGGGAGGAATAGTCTTTTCAGCAAAGGGTGCTAAAACAACTGGATATTTACCTGTAAAATAATGAAGTTGTGTGAATATCCCACACCACGTACAAACGTTAATTCAAAATAGACCTTAGCCATAAATACAAAAAAAGGGTGCTAAAACAACTGGATATTTACCTGTAAAATAATGAAGTTGGGTGAATATCCCACACCATGTACAAACGTTAATTCAAAATAGACCTTAGCCATAAATACAAGAGCTAAAACTGTAAAAATGGTTTTTATAGTTTTAAATGGAAAAAACATAGGAGTCAATCTTCATGATTTTGGATTAGGCAGTTGTTTACTTTAGATTTAGTTGTTCGATATTTATAAAATAGCATACTGGGATTTCTAGCTCATCGCCTGCTTTTGTAAATCAAGTTTATTGATGGACAGCATGCTCATTCTCATGTACTTTAGTCTAAGACTGCTTTCATGCTACAATGGGGGATTTGCATAGTTTAGATTGACCATACAAACCATAAGTTATAGATTATTTCTTATTTGGTCCTTTATAGAAAATGTTTGTCAACCCTCCTGGTTTAGACAGTATTAATGGTAATCTTCATAAAAGTTGTTCACCTTTTCTTCCTTATCTTCTTGTTTTTTTCCTGGACTAATTCCTATTCTTGTTGAAGTAATTTTCTCCGAGAGTTTCTTCGAAGAGATCCCATGTGTGGTAAGCATTCTAAAAACCTTAGATGACTAAAATTATTCTTATTTAGCCCTTAGATTTAAATATTAACTTACTTGGATTTGTAATTTCAGGGTCAATTTTTTTGAAAATATTGCTTTATTGTCTTTTTCCTTCTGCTTCACTATTGAGAAATCTGATGATTCTTATTTTTTTGGAGAGGATTCACTTTTTTCTTTTGGAAAACCTCTCTTTTTGGTTATCTGAAATTTTAGAATAAATACCTAGTTAATTTTTTCACTGTTACTTACCGTGTTTAAAACTCAACAAGCTTCTTTAATCTTTTCAGATTATTTTCTGGTGCATTTATTATAAATATCAACTACTTAGATCATCTATGTCACTTCTCTTATGTTTTCTTCTTGATCTTTATGCCTTCCGGGAAACTATTTTGATCAGCAATTTCTGTTTTGTTATTTCTTTTACCCACTGATGTTTTAATTTCAGCAATTATATTTTCATACCCAAAATATCCAAGCGGTTCTTCTACAAAATAAATTAGTTCTTTTTCATGTTTTCAGTGTCCTTGTTTATTATGCCAAAAATATTTTATTGTGTTTACTTTCAATTCTTATCTTTTTATTTCATTAGTACTGCTTTCCTCTGGTAGAGATTGTGCCATCATTTCTTTTATTCTGTTTGGCATTCTCATATATCTTAAATGTTCCATTTTTCATTTCCTTGCTGCTATCAGGTATCATGTCTACTAATATCTAACTGGAGGAAGAATTAAGACAATAGACCCTTGCTTGTGTTCAAGGAGATTCAAAGGGTGGGGAGCATGCCTCAGGATGGAAACCCTCTGGTGTTGCTATCAGGGCTCAATTGTTCTCTGTCCTTTTCCCCAGGGAATCTCTCAGTACCTCTGCCCTAATCTCTTCTCTCCTATGGAGGCAGTTAAGGTGGGGTGAGAAGAGGTGGGAGCGAGTAATGATTTGGGGCTAGCTGCCCACCTTTAGCATAGCTGTTATACTGCTACCCCAGGCAACTGGCAGCTTCAGCTCTCCTGCTTTTCCTGGCTCAGGTGCGTTCTTATGCCATGACAACAGCGAGGCAGAATTTGCTCCCCCCAGGGCAATGTGAGAGAGGGAGAAACAACACAACCCAAGGTCTCTCCCAATCATCTCTGCCTTTGAAAAGATTTTGTCACAGTTTTTCAGTTTGTTTTTGAGACTGGGTCTGTGACAATTAGTAACCCTATCCTTCTGGTCTTATTTCCAGAATTGAGTTTTGAGGGAGGGTGCCAGCAGTTTCTGCCAGTTTGCCTTTTTGTTTCTCTCCATAAATGGTTTGGTACATTTTTAATGCAACTATTCCACTTTAGGAACTTAGTTCTGGATGAGAAAAAAAAAGAAATTATAGTATTTTTATTTTATTTTTCATGCCTTGATTTTTATTACAAGGTGGCAAATGCTCATCATGTTAAACATTAGAAAATAAAAATAAATATTTTAGATCAGCTGAAATTCCACTAACCAAGGAAAATTTAAATTACAACTGGATGAAGTTCATATTATAATTTTTGACTCTTGGTGTTTCTGGAGAAATTCTGTCAAAAATAACAGAGGTAAAGAATTTTCATTTATCATTCTTTTGGTTTCTAGAATAATCCTTTGGCTTATCCCATGGGCCTAGAAACCAAACTAGGGTGAACTGGGAGAAAATGTAGAGCAAAGATCATTTGGGTAAATTGTCAACCTTTGAAGCACACAAAACATCTCCAAATCAATCTTAAGAGTAATAGCATTGAAAGCTCATGTGTTCCCTGTTGGCCACAGTATCTTCAGAACATCTTTCTTTTTGTAGACAAGTCCACAGAAACTTAAGCAAATAAGAATAATAACAAAAAAATGTGGGAGAACATCAAAAGTGGCACAGAGTGGGAGGACTCTTAGAGAATATGAGAATCAGCTGCAAATCCTATTAATATGATCCTAGTGATATATGCAATAAATATTGCTTTAACAACAAAAAATTATCTTTTAACAGTTTTCAAAAGATGTGAGAGGCAGTAGAGTACATATGTGAGGTTGTTGAGGAGGGAAGATTTTGGAGCAAGAAGTTATTCTTCATCCCTCAGAACAGAAAGACAATAGATAACACCTAAATGTGAACAATATAAAAATAAAAGAAATATTATCTAGCCAAACAGTTAGTTGAGCAGTACAGCTATGAGTTGGGAAACACAGGGCACGGATCTGCTGTTTAAATAAACCTTGTGATATTGACTTTTTAAATTCATATACATGTTTTGTTTGGATAAAAACAATTGAATAAACAAGATGAGAAATAAATAAATAAATAAATAGCTTAAGGAAGTGGAAGAAAATGTAAGAGAGTGTTTATGGGATCTTAGAGGGCTGAAGTCTTCCTAACATAAAGGGAAATTATTTGTAAGTCTTCCCTGACTGCCAGGTTTATAGTAAATCCTGTCCAGTTTGTCACATATGTAGCAGTTTTATTTATGGTGCTCTGAAAATGAAGATATTTTTTACTTTTAAGTAAGTTCTCATGTCTATTACCTGAATACAAAATATGCTCAAATGGTATAAAGAGAAAATGGAAAACACACATACTAAACACACTCAAATGTAAATAAAAAACTGTATTAGTAACCAGATAAAAATCGAATGAAACCATGAGATATGCTGTCTTGCTAATACCATTGGTAAAAGAGTGCACCTTCAGCAGTAGTGCCATTATGGCTATGAGTGCAGAAAGTTTCTAGAAGTAGACTTGCTGGGACAAAGATATGGTACACACAACCAAAGTGTTCTCCAAAGGTGTCGATACACACTTTCACAGTGATATCCAGATTATTTGTTGCCCAGACTGGAGTGCAGTGGCACAACCATGGCTCACTACAGCCTCAACCTCCTGGGCTCAAGCAGTCCTCCCATCTCAGCCTCACAAGGTGAGCTGTGTGCCACCATGCTCAGCTAAATTTTTAATTTTTTGTAGAGACAGGGTTTCACCATGTTGCCCAGGCTGGTCTAGAGCTCCTTCCTTGGCCTCTCAAAGTGTTGGGATTACCAATGTGAGCCACTGCACCCAGCCCAGTATGTGAGTTTATGATTGATATACATGACCCCAAGTAGTATCTGCTATTTAAATATCACACTATACTTTCATTTTAAGAGTGATCACCTTATCATTAAGATATTTCTAGGAGTGCATGCTTTTTCTAAATAATAATCAGAGGGATAATCTCTCCCATCCATATATGTCCATAGAATGTTTCAAACTCATAGTAGTTTTTCATAAAAGTAAAGTCATTTACAAACTGCCATGCTAACTTATGATTTCTCTTTCAACTGGTACTGCTGGAGAAAGAACATTTTCTTTCTTCATACAACTGTTTCTGGGATAATTCTTTCCTATCTCTTTTATAGATAGTTTTTCCATTGTAACACATTCCTTTGACTTCAAACATGTCCTTCTTCTCTCCATACTCCACTGCTGTTGCCACTAATAAAGATTTTATGTCCCTCCGCTACCTAGGAAATCTTGCTCTGGCCACTATAATGCAGACAAGGGAATGGTTTCAACTTTAAGATAGATCATATGATAGGCCATAAAACAAGTATCAGTAAATTTAAGAAAATATAAATTATATCAAATACTGTCTTAGACCATGGTGGAATAAAATTGGAAATCAAAAGTAACCCTCAAAACTATGCACATACATGGAAATTAACCTCCTCTTGAATGATCACTGAGTAAACAATGAAATCAAGATGGAAATTTAAAAATTCTTTGAACTTATCTATAATAGTGATATAACCTATCAGAACCTCTGGAATATAGCAAAATCGGCACTAAGAGAAAAGTTTATAACATTAAATGCCTACATCAAAAACTCTGAAAGAGTACAAATAAAGAATCTAAGGTCACACCTCACAGAACTGGACAACAAGAACAATCCAAACCCAGACCCAAAAGAAGAAAAGAAGTAAGGAAGATCAGAGCAGGACTAAATGAAATTGAATAAAACAAACAATCAAAAAATAGAAAAGATAGGCTGGGCGCGGTGGCTCACGCTTGTAATCCCAGCACTTTGGGAGGCTGAGGCGGGCAGATCACGAGGTCAGGAGATCGAGACCACGGTGAAACCCCATCTCTACTAAAAATACAAAAAATTAGCTGGGCGTGGTGGCGGGCACCTGTAGTCCCAGCTACTCAGAGAGGCTGAGGCAGGAGAATGGCATGAACCCCGGAAGCGGAGCTTGCAGTGAGCCGAGATTGTGCCACTGCACTCCAGCCTGGGTGACAGAGCGAGACTCCGTCTCAAAAAAAAAAAAAAAAAAAAATAGAAAAGATAAATGAAATGAAATGCTGGTTCTTTGAAAAGACAAATAAACTTGATAGGCCATTAGTGAGATTAACCAAGAGAAGAAGAGAGAAGATTCAAATAAGCTCAATTAGAAACAAAATGGGAGATATTGCTACTGGTAACACAGAAATAGAAAAGATAATTCAAGGCTACTATGAACACCATTATGTGCATAAACTAGAAAACTTAGAGAAGATGGATAAATTCCTGAAAATATACACCCCTCCTAGATTAAACCAGGAAGATATAAAATCTCTGAACAGGCCAATAACATGCAGTGAGATTAAAATGGTAATAAAAACGTTACCAACAAAACAAGTTCAGCATTAGATGGATTCACAGCTGAATTCTATCAGACATTCAAAGAAGAATTGGTACCAATCCTGTTGAGCTATTCCAAAAGACAGAGAAAGAGGGAATCCTCCCTAAATCATTCTGTGAAGCCAGTATCACCCTAATACCAAAATCAGGGAAGGACATAACAAAAAAGAAAACTACAGACCAGTATCCCTGATTAAAATTCATGCAAAAATCCTCAACAAAATACTAGCTAACCAAATCCTACAGCATACCAAAAAGTTAATCCACCATGATCAAATGTGTTTCATACCATGGCTGCAGGGATGGTTTAACATGTGTAAGTCAGTCAATAAATGTGATACAGCACATAAACAGAATTAAAAACAAAAATCACATGATCATCTCAGTAGACACAGAAAAAGCATTTGACATATCTAGCATTCCTTTATGATTAAAACCCTCAGCAAAATTAGCATAGAGGGGACATGCCTTAAGGTAATAAAAGCCATCTACCACAAACCCACAGTAAATATTGTACTGAACGGGCAAAAGTTGAAAGCATTCTCTCCAAGAACTGGAACAAGGCAAGGATACCCACTTTCACCATTTCTATTCAACATAGTACTGAAAGTTCTAGCCAGAGCAATGAGACAAGAGAAAGAAATAAAGGGCATCTAAATCGAGAAAGAGGAAATTAAACTGTCACTGTTTGCTGATGATATAATTGTTTACCTAGAAAATCCTAAAGACTCATCCAAAAAGCTCCTAGAACTGGTAAATGAATTCAGCAAAGTTTCAGGATACAAAATTAATATACACAAATCAATAACTCTGCTATGCAACAACAATGACCAAGCTGAGAATCAAATCAAGAACTCAACCACTTTCACAATAGCTGCAAAAAAAAAAAAAATACTTAGGAATATACCTAACCAAGGAGGTAAAAGAGCTCTATAAGGAAAACTACAAAACATTGCTGAAAGGAATCATAGATGACACAAACAAATAAAAAAAATCCATGCTCATGGATGGGTAGAATCTATACTGTGAAAACGACCATATTGCCAAAAGCAATCTACAAATTCAAAGCAACTCCCATCAAAATACCACCATCATTCTTCCCAGAACTAAAAAAAATCCTAAAATTCATATAGAACCAAAAAATGCCCACATAGCCAAAGCAAGACTAAGCAAAAAGAACAAATCTTGAGGCATCAATATTACCTGACTTCAAACTATAAGGCCATAGTCACCAAAACAGCATTGTACTGGTCTAAAAATAGGCACATAGACCAATGGAATGGAATAAAGAACCCAGAAATAAAGCCAAATACAGCCAACTGATCTTCCATAAAGCAAACACAAACATAAAGTGGGGAAAGGACACCCTATTCAAAAAATAGTGCTGGGATAATTGGCAAGCTACATGTAGAAGAATAGAACTGGATCCTCATCTCTCACTTTCTACAAAAATAAACTCAAGATGGATCAAAGACTTAAATCTAAGACCTGAAACCATAAAGATTCTAGAAGATAACATTGGAAAATCCCATCTAGACATTGGCTTAGGCAAAGACTTCACGACCAAGAACCCAGAAGCAAATATAACAAAAACAAGGACAAATAGATGAGACTTAACTAAAAAGCTTCTGCATAGCAAAAGAGATAATCAGCAGAGTTAAAAGACAACCCACAGAGTGGGAGAAAATCTTCGCAACCTATACATCTGAGAAGGAATTAATATCCAAAATCTACAAAGAACTCAAACAAATCAGCAGGAAAAAAAAAAATCCCATCAAAAAGTGGGGTAAGGACATGAATAGACAATTCTCAAAAGAAGACATACAAATGGCCACAAGCATATGGAAAAATGCTCAACATCACTAATTATCAGGGAAATACAAATCAAAACGTACAATGCAATACCATCTCACTTCTGCAAGTATGGCTATAATAAAGAAATAAAAAAAATAGATGTTGGCATGTATGTGATGAAAAGGGAAGACTTTTACACTATTGGTGGGAATGTAAACTAGTACAACCACTATGGAAAACAGTGTGGAGGTTCCTGAAAGAACTAAAAGTAGATCTACCATTTAATCCAGCAATCCCACTACTAGGTATCTACCCAGAGGAAAAAGGTCATTATATGAAAGTCATTATATGAAAAACAGACTTGCACACATGTTTATAGCACCACAATTTACAATTGTAAAAATATGGAACCAGCCCAAATGCCCATCAATCAATGAGAGGATAAAGAAAATGTGATATATGTATCATATATATATATATGGCATTTGCAGCAACCTGAATGGAATTCGAGACTATTATTCTAAGTGAAGTAACTCAAGAATGGAAAACCAAACAGTGTATGTTCTCATTCATATATGAGAGCTAAGCTATGAGGACACAAAAGCATAAGAATGATTCATTGGACTTTGGGGACTTGGGGGGAAGGGTGAGTGGTGGTGAGGGATAAAGAACTACACATTGGGTACAGTGTATACTGCTTGGGTGATGGGTGCACGAAAATCTCAGAATTCACCACTAAAAACTTATTCATGTAACCAAACACCACCTGTTCCCCCAAGAACTTGAAAAAAAAAAAAAAAAAGAACAGACGACTAAATCCTGGATTGGATTCTAGATGAGAAAACAAAATGCTATGAAGGACAGCATTAGGACACTATACATATGGGACTACATGTTAGGTAATAATATTATATCAATGTTAAATGTAGTTAATTTTAAAATATAAAAATATAAGAGCATTTTTCTCAGAAGATAAAAATGGAAATCTTTAGGGGTAGAGAATTATGATATCTGCAACTTATTCTCAAATGGTTCAGCAAACAATAATATTGTAATATATAGTCAGAGAGAATATGCGTTAAAAACAAACATGAAAAATGCTAATAATTGGTGAAGACAGATAAAGATCCTAGAGGTGTTTATTGCACTATTCCTGTGATTGCTTCTGTAGTTTTGAACTTTTTTCAGAATAAAATATTTTAAAAAATTAGAGAACCTAATGCTTATGATAGTCTAATGAGTTATTTGCTTTACTGTGTTCCTAGAGTAAATGTAAATTAACAAGCTGTCTGTAAAACAATTGTCAATAAATGTTCAAGGACCTTAATATTCATACTCTTAATCCAGATCATTGGGAGTTTATCCTAAGAGTCAGTTATGAAATATGGGGGATGAGGGGAAGTATAAAGAGAGATATTCATTTTACATCATTTAATATATTAAAAATCTGGAAAATAAAAGTAATTCATTAAATTATGGTATATTTGTTAATAAGCCAATAGGTTATCAACATATTAAGATTTTTATCCACATTAAAAATACTTGTGTTATATTATTCTCTGTAAAAAGCCAATATTAAATTATGTAATTATGATCCCAATGATATACAATCAATTTTTCATAATAAAAACTGATATCCACCAAAATATGAATAATAGTTACCCATGGTTGTGAATTATGAGTTATAATTTTCTTTATATTTGTCAGTTTTGTTTTGTTTTGCTTTGTTCTGTAGAATAAGAGGGTGGAGCTCTGAGTTAAAGTCCAAGGGATCCCCAGCTAGTTTATGATAATCATCATGATCCTCTGTTTCATCATCTTCCTCATTTCTTCTGTGATAAACTTTTAAATATGTGCTTCTCCTACCGCTTCCTGAAGAGAAGACAAAACATGTAACTAGAGTTTCTGGGGTGAAAGGCTGAAGTTGACAGCTACATATTGAAAATACTTTGGAAGTCTTGATCTCTTTGCAAAATGCATGTAAGTTTATTTCTCATTCTATTTGATAACATTATGTATTGGTTTTAATATAAGAATAATATAATAGTTATGTGAAAGTATATGGGAGTATACCATTTTACAAAACAAATTCTTGATTTTCAAATTAATATCCTGAGTCCCTAAACCAAATGAAAACAAAGTAGCTTCAAATAAATGAAGACAGAACTGGTGATTGCCTAATTTCCTGCTTCGAATGACTTTCTTTCAGACTGAAATAAAGAACAAGTGTGTATACTTTCTCTAGGAAGGAGAAGTCTAGAAGGAATAATCCCATGAGATTGGTGTTTAAAAAGGAAAATGCTACTAGGCACATGCAAGAAGGAAATATAGACGCTTTTATGAGAGGACAGAATTCTGTTTTAATGCAGAACAGTGGGATGTTCCTGGAGGTCAAGTGACAAATTGGATCCTATGCAATAACCTATTTGGATCATCAGCAGATGTTAAAAAAAAAATCCTACTGTGAATTTCAGATGAAAAGTTTTGCTAAAATCCAGAGTGCATGGGAGGAGATGATAGACTGGTGGAAAAACAAAGCCCAGAGGAGTGTCTTTAACTTGGTGCTGTGAGATTTACTGGGGCCCAACAGGGGTCACACTTGAGGTCCTTCTTGTTCACAATCTATAAAAAATGATATAGCATTGGTTAATTCTGCTGACACACAGAGCCAAGGGAGGCGTAGCCCTTCAAAAAAAAGTCAGTTAAATTCAGAGTGTTTGGGGCTATTCCCTTGGCCTGAAAATTCTCAGAAATTAGTTGAAGCTAGTTCATCAGTGGTCACATTTGGGGGAGAAAGTATGGCCTACAAAGTAAGTGTAGCAGACCCAATCAAAAGTTGTTTTTGGCACAAGAGGTAAAATTACATTAGTGTAACTTAAATTCCTGGATTGCTTTAGACAATGCCAAGATCTGGGACTCAATTCTAGATAAGGCAAGTTTCCCAGCCTCCTATTTCAGTCATGTCAAAAGAAAGTACAGCAAACAGGAATAGTGCACGTACATTTTTAGTGTGACAGAACATGTCACCTTCAGCTTGCATCTGATGGCTGACCACAGAGGGGACTGGGACCTGGGACAACCCAGGAAATCATAGCATATAGAGATTCTCGCTTTATCCTTCCCTCCCACTTCATGGAGGCTCAGCAGAAATGCTATCTTTTTCCTGAAGAAGAAATGAGATGCATCCAAAGTATTTGCTGTTTAGTATTGAATTTGTTCTTACAATTACAGAGGGGTGAGCGATTCATATAGGACGAAAGGCCCCCTACACTCCTGATTTTTTCTGTGGTGCCCATTGCTTTCCTTCTCCCCAGACAAAGTATTTTGTTTGGGGTTTACTATAGTATTTGTTTTTATTTTAATATCAGAAGAAGGAAACTCTGAACACACAACCTTAATTGGAAAAATCTCTTTCCATAGTAAACTAGATTGTTGCACTGTTTAAACACAGCTAGTGGGGTCAGGTTTCTAAATATAGTGTTTTGGTGGAAGTCAGGGGCTTTCTAAGAGTTGAAGAGTTCTGTGATCTGGCTTATGGTTTTTGGAGTGGGTTGTTTAGGTTAGAGGAGAGTCTAAAGCCATTTGAATTAGCAAGGTTTTAGGATTGTGGATGGTGAAACTTCCCAAAGCAGTTTCCAGATTGAAGATGGGGAGCCAGACTTCCGGCCAGACTACAAAGGGGTGCCAAGCATGAGAAAATGTACTCCATAGAGTCTAGCAGATGATCAACATATGGATGAGGAGAGCTAGCTGGTGTCATGAGCCTCAATGAAGGAGAGTTATGTTCAGGACGGTGGGAAAGCAAGGGTCTAGAAGCTGTCATGTAGGTGCATAAAATGTTTTTCAGTACCTCCTGCAACCACCATGGGGCCTCAGGGGTCACATCAACACAAGCAACACCATCACCACAAGTCTACAGGGTTCCAGAAACTATAGTGTAGGAGAAAGAACACTTTCTGGAATTTGAAGATAGATATAGGAGAAGGACAGTGGAGTGGTCTTTCCTAGGAATCCCATGGGAAGCACGGGGAGCTGGCTTGTGAAAGGAGAGGTGGCAGGATTAGGACAAAGGCCACAGGATGTGCTGATAAAAACTCAGGAGACACTGCAATCCTGGGTGGTCTCAGGAAAGACCAGGAATTGAGAAACAGATCCACTTGAGTTGAAAGAGAACAAAGGAGCTAAGAGAAATGTAGTTAAATTTTTTGCAAATTATACTCTTCAGCTGGGCATGGCGGCTCATGCCTGTAATCCTAGCAACTCAGGAGGCTGAGGTGGAAGGATCACTTAAGCCCAGAAATTCGAGGCTGCAGTGAGCCATGATTGTACCACTGCACTCCAGGCCTGGGGGACAGAGCAAGACCCTGTCTCAAAAAAAAATAAATTAATAAATAATTTAAAAGTCTTCTTAGTACTTGATGAACCTGAGAAATGGGAACTCCATTTCTGGTTAAGCGGCTGATTTCTAAACATGTTCATATTTAGATAACCTCATTCTTGTGTGAATTGGTCTTGTTTTCTGAACCTGGCTTTGTGATTAAAGCAAAATTGGGGTTCACTCCAGTGACATGAACACAAGACTTATATAATTTAGAGAATGTACACCATTTTGTAAAAGTGCTGTCTTCCTTTTCAAGTCATGCTAAGGATGACGGCAAGGATGTTGTAGCACTTGGAAGGCCTCAGAGGAGGGGGAAGGAGCTGACTCTAAGAGTAAAAGGTTGAATGATTGTCAGGCGGGGGGCCAAGGGAAAGGGGAACACATCTGCCAACTCTCTACTCCCCGTCCAAGTGCTCCAACTTCCCATCCACCGCCAAGACACATTTTATTTTTCTGACATGAAATATGTATATAATTCTAGCCTGATTTTTTAAAGCACAAGCGGGTTGATTCTGTTTATGCCTCCCTTTACTCCCACCCAGTGCAAACATTGGCTTCCAGCCTGGGGATGACGACAGGACCTAGCAAACAGAATCCAAGAGCCAGGAAGTAGATGGCTAAGCAAATACGCCCCCCAAAGCTGACATTTTTAACCAGGTAGGTGTAGAGGTGGAGGATCTGGATGGGAAGGCTCAGGCAAGGGAAATAGGTGGGAAAACAGCAACTAGCACTTAATGACTGATTTTTTGCTTGTAGTCTAAAGCTATTTGTCTGGTTCCCATATCTGAACTTCAAGCAGCATCTTCTGGACTTAGTTCTTGGTGTCTGGAGCAGGGAAAGTGTGGCCTCATTGAAATGGGATCAGGTTTCAGGATGTTTCATGTGTGTACCTGAAACACACAGCTTAGCATCTTCATGAGCAAAGAGATTTATGTAAGAACGGTGATATAATGTAAATTAAAGGAATTGAGCAATGGAAAATACGTGAGTCCATGAATTAACAGATTAACATTATTGAGCACTTCTGGTGCGCCAAGGCACATCCATACTGATAAAGGAAGCCACCTTGGCAATGTATCTTGTAGCTGTTATCTCATTTCATTTAATCTTCATGTGGCTGCAGGTCAGCAATGGGAAGAACACTTAAAGATATCACCCCCACTGCAGAAGGCAGGAATCCATGGCTTCAAAGATCTTGTGTCATTGCTTGTTAACGTTCCTGAAAAAATTATTAAATATTATGCAATGTTTCAATACTTCAATGAGCAGAGTGGGTCTATTTTCTAAGGTTGTGTCCATTCCCAGCACCTAGATCATAATACATGTATTTTTATTACATGCATTTTTGAATGAGAAAATCATTGATAATGAAAGATTTATTTTCTCTGTGCTTGATTCTGAGAAACATAAAAGAAGAATGTATGAATTCAGCTGAATTTATACTACTTAATTTTTGGTCTCAAAGAGCTGTAGGAAGGATGTTTACCCCAAACCAAAGCAAGACCTTCCTCTTTTTTTTTTTTTTGGCAGTCTCACTCTTTGTCACCCAGGCTGGAGTGCAATGGTGCGATCTCGCCTCACTGCAACCTCTGCCTCCCAGGCTCAAGCGATTCTCCTATATCTGCCTCCCAAGTAGCTGGAATTACAGGCGCCCACCACCACACCTGGCTAATTTTTGTATTTTTAGTAGAGATGGGGTTTCATTATCTTGGCCGGGCTGATCTCAAACTCCTGACTTCAGGTAATCTGCCTGCCTCGGCCTCCCAAAGTACTAGGATTACAGGCATGAGCCACCATGCCTGGCTGACCTTCCTTCTTTTAAGTGGCTGCTTTACTTTACTTTATTGCTCCTTTATGTTCAGGTGCCAGAGTGCAAGTGTTGTTGAGTGCAAAGTGTTGTTGCTGTGGTCATTAGCTTCAGCATAGGAAATGGCATGTGCTCTTCCAGTAGCCCATGTTAGACTTTATCTAGAGAGAGATTTGACATTTATGAAACTGAAAAAAACGGTTAAATCTGTAAGAGATCCTTCAAATGTTTGCTCTGGGTCTCTCTTCCCCTTTCTCCCTCTTTCTCTTTCCCTCTCTTAATCTATAACTCTATCTACTAATGTCTCTGTCTGTCTTAGAATGGAGACTTCAAATACCTGCCATAATACTTTGCCCTGGGTAAGCTCAGAATCTGAAAAGAGTCTTTTTCATAGGTTATGACTCAAAACAGTATTTGTTATTATATGAATCAAAACCAAAGAACATGCCCATGTAGGGATATGCCTCAAATTCAAGTTATTAATTAATTAGTTAGCTGGGTTAATGTTGTGTATTTTTAATTCTCAGTTTTTCATGCCTCTGTGCATGCCCACAGGATATGCTGCCTTTTCACTGGACTGTTCCTTGTGCAACCTCCTCCTCAATTTTTGGCTCATCTTATATCTATGTTTAGGCGCCTGAGCTCATCACTATACTCTCCTTTCTCCAACTGTTGTTGGGTGCATTCCCATGCTCCTGACTGCAAGCTGGACAGTTACGGAGCTGGATTCTCACTAAATTAGGATGGTATCTAAATAGCAAAAGGGCTCTTCTCAGCCAGAACAAAATAATATCTTCTATTTTCAGCCATCATGAGGGAAGTTCTGGAGGATTGTAGCTAAATGTGAGATGATGCTTTATTAGGCTGATGGTCTAATACTATCTTCCATATATTATACTGTTCCCTTTTGAGATGTATTTTTTTTTCTGTATAACACTAAGTATCACATCTCAGCTTTCATATGCCATAACTTCAGGGGGCACATTCAAGCAGACTGCAGTGAGAATGGTGCCCCCTGGAAGTTTGCAGGGCATACCCAAACAGCCATATGTGTGGCACATATTCCTAAAGTCATAGTACGTTAGCCCTAAAATGGGAAGTATAAATAATCTACTTCAAATTCTACCTTTCACAGATAGAAACTGAGGTCCAGCAATGGAGGTTCTTATATATTTTTATACAGTTATTTATCCAGTGGCTGTATGAGTTCATGTGTAGACCACACATTGCCTAACAGTTATTTACTTTTCACACATAATAGCATTTGATGGAGGCTAAACCTTTATTTACCATATAAAGTTATTTAAAAATATTTTCACTTTCATAAACTTATAAGATCTCCACTTCATCCGGGAGCAGTGGCTCACGCCTGTAATCCCAGCACTTTGGGAGGCCAAGGTGGGTGGATCACGAGGTCAAGAGACTGAGACCATCCTGGCCAACATGGTGAAACCCCATCTCTACTAAAAATACAAAAATTAGCTGGGTGTGGTGGCGTGTGCCTGTAGTCCCAGCTACGAGGCAGGCTGAGGCCGGAGAATCTCTTGAACCTGGCAGGCAGAGGTTGCAGTGAGCCGAGATCATGCCACTCCACTCCAGCCTGGCGACAGAGTGAGACTCTGCCTCAAAAAAAAAAAAAAAAAGGTCCCCACTTCCAGCCCCACCAACACAGAAGTTTTCATAATTTAAAAGCCATTAATAATTGAAATAAAATCAAAATTTTATTCCAAAATTTTTTGCGTGAAAACATAAATACTCTTCCTGAGAAAGAGTTTGGGGTAGCATGAAATATACAAGTATAGACTTTAAAAAATTTCCTAAAAGAACACTCATGATTTTTTTTTTTTTTTTAACAGAGGATGCAATCTTGGGCGAAACTTACTTTTTGGTCCCTGTCTACTAAACAGCATAAGCTTTATCTTTGATGCTTAGCTTATCCAGCAAAAGAGAGGCCCATAGCCCCCTGTGCTAGAAAGAGCATGGGCTGGGAATTAAAAGGCAGGTTTCCCTAGACTTGACTGTCTTGAGTTTCACTGTTTGACACAGTCCATTTTATTTCCTTCCCTGGCCCATAGTTTACCAGTTTATAAAAACAGGCTAGACTAGCTGATCCCTAAGGGTTCTTTTCATCTTTAGTATCTTATAATTTATTTTTCTTGAATTAGGTAGAAGGTAAAGACAAATAGTTATAACAGCACAGGATTCTGTGAAGATTAAATGATACCTACTGTAGGACGTCTAGTTTTCAACCTTGCTGCCTATATTTCCTTTCAATGGGATCATTTTGCTATACTATTCATAGCTAATATATGACTTCGTCTTTACAATCAACTAGCTTGATCTACAGTGAAATCTCCTGGTTCCACCCTATCACTACCACCCCCACTTTCTAAATCTTGGAACTTCTTAGCCTTGAAGCAGCTTCTTGACTCCGAGCTGGGTATTTGTTTACTTGGTGTTTTCTATCATCTTGGAATTCTCATTCAGGACTCTCTGTTCTGTATTCATCCTCTCTCTGGTCTCTGTGCTCTTGGCCTCCTCGCTGATTATTCTCTTGCATGGTTTCTTTCCCTTTATGGCTCCGTTTTTTTTTCATTTGTTTCATGTTGTTTGTGTCAGTGTATTTAAGCTTGGGGTTGGTTTTTTTGGATCCTTTCTAACAAAACTTTGTTTATGTTTTCCTTTCTTTTTCTCCTTGCTAGATTATCTGTGCCTTTCCTGTAGTTTTATTCTATCAGCAACTGCAGAGAATTTGTTAGTGCAGCTGAAGGTTTTCCCATTTGTTTACTGGAAACTTCGTTCTCACTCCAAGTCTTCTTATTCTGAGGAGGTGTCACCTTCTATGTAATATCACTTGGATACTGAAACTTCTCCATGAACTGGAAGAATGTATGCTTCAGTGTGGTAAGCAGAATTTCTAAAATGACCTCTTCCTTTCTGAGATATCCTGACATAATCCCCTAAATTTGTAAATATGATGAAATATCATCATTCTTGTGATTTTGTGTTATGCTATATGGTACATGTATTAGTCAGGGGGTTCCAGAAAAAGGAACCTATAGGAGATATATATGTATATATATACACACCTATTCTTACACAGATAGGAAGAGAGAGACAGAGAGAGAGTCTTTATTGATTTCCTTGAAGCAAATAAGGAGGTCTTTCTAAACCACATGAAGTGTTGGATAAACAAACCACCTGAGGGAAGACAAAAAATATTATGCATACCTAGGACAACCATACCTTAAAAGAGATGTTTTCCCAATGTATGCAATACATATGTTCCGTATTACAGTATTCATACCTAAGTTTATATCTCTAAATGAAAAACAGAAATATATATTTTTTGCAATTGGAGATGGCTTAAAGATATACTTATTTAAAGGATTTCAAACTGACCACTCACAGACTAAATACTGTTTGGCCTATACAAACTTTTAAAAATAGGAAAATGTACAAAAAGCTTGCACATAAACCCTTTAATCTATAATACAAGTTGAAATTATTTTTTTAAAAAAGAGATATTGCTTACAGCAAAATTTACACTAAGAAATTTGGTGGTGTGGCATGGGTTAGGAGACTTGTCCTTGCTGTCTGAACATACTATTTAATCTCTCTGTTACTCAGCTTTCTTATCAGTAAAATGAGTTCGTTAAACAAGATCAAGGGGTGCCAGCCCAAAAGCCTTCAAGGAGCAGGCAAGTGACATGAGAGAGTGAATAGACCAGGTGCAACACAACACCTGGAACTAGAACAATTGGAGTAATGGAACTACAACAATTGGAGACTGCACAAGCTGCTTCAAGGAGGCACCAGCCTGTTATTGTCATGGGGAGAAATGGGCACAGTGTTGCCGATCTTTTGACTTTTCAAAAGAAGTTGGTATCTGTTTATTATAAAGAATTTGCTGCTCAAGTAATTACAGAGGCTGAGAAGTCCCATGATCTGCTGCCTGCAAGCTGGAAACACAGGGAATTGGTGCTGTTATTCTGAGAACTGGAGGGTCAATGGCATAATTTCTAGTCGAGGGCAGAGGAGTGATGTCTCAGCACAAGCTGTCAGGCAGAGAGAGAATAAATTCTCCCTTCCTCCACCTTTTTGTTCTATTCAGGCCCTCAGTGGATTGGATGAAGCTCACTCACACTGGGCAGGGTCACCTACTTAACCTAGTCCACCAATTTAAATTTTGGTATCATCTGGAAACACTCTCAAAGACACACACAGAAATAATGTTTAATCTGGGAACCGTGTTTCCCAGTTCAGTGGAAACCAGCACAATACATTTGCTTTTATAAATAATGAGTTATCCAAGTGGGTCTGATATAATCATGTGAGTCCTTAACAGCAGAGAGCTTTATCCAGCTGGAGGCTGAAAGAGAAGTTGGAGGGATTTGAAGTGTGAGTTCTGAATAAACCCTGGCTGCTACAAAGATGAAGGGCCCTATAGAAAGCATGAAGGGGAATATGCGCAGCCTATAGGAGCAGAGAGAACCCCTGACTGGCAGCCAGCAGGGAAGTGGGGACCTTATTCCAACAACCAGCAATCTAAAGTAGCTAATTTGGCAACAACCTGGGTGAGTATGGGAGTAATTTCTTCCCCAGAGTGCCTAGATGAGATCCCTGCCTGGCCAACAAGACCCACTTTCTCCAATGAGATCCTAAGCAGAGAACCCAGTTACAATGTACTAGGACTCCGACCTACAGACACTGTGAGATAACAGATTTGTTACTTAAACTTGTAAGTTTATGGTAATTCATTACACAACAACAGACAACTAATATTCCCTGCTGTTGTGCTTCTTTGGTGCCTCTGCCCTTCTCCAAGCACTGAGGGCAGCCAAAACTCCCAAGTAATCTATTAAAGTATTCTAATTTAGAATTGCAGTGTTGCTTTACTTGAAGAGAATGGAGAAGAGTCTATCATAGAGTTTTCCATAATCAGTTACCAGTACCTGAACTCCCTAAATCAGCAAATTATGCCCTAAACTCACTCGGTGACACAGTAGGTTGTTGGGTTGATGGATAAATTCTGAAAATTTGATTCAAACTCACACCTTTCTGAGTTAAATTGTCCATTTCTTTTCTCTTAGGGTATCTTCAAAACAGCTTATTGAGATAAGCAAGGCAGGAGTTTATTACCCCAATATTAAAGATGAGGAAATTGAGGTCCTGAGGGAACCTGGAGGCTCTCCCACAGTCGATCACTGAGAATCTGACACAAGCTGCACTCAAAAATGCTGCTATGAAAGGTTATGAGTGCCAGTTACATGCCTTTTACAATGTTATGGATGTTTTTGTACATGTTAATTTGTTTCATTATCAGGTATTATTATTAAGATAATTTCTATTTGGAAGTAAGGAAGCAATGTTAGAGAGTTTATATAATTTATCCAAAATCGCAGCAGCTAGTAACTATGAGAGCTCACCTTAAAAATCTGTCCAATGCCTAGCCTTCCCTTTACCTGAAATAGCGAAAGACCTATTAGGGTGTTAGATCAAGCCCCAAATAATTTGTATCCTTCTTGAGTTAAGTCGGCCAGGCGGGCAAATCAAGACAGCTTAATTCTGTTTCATGGTAGGCTTCCTTCCCACTTTACCATGTCTGATATTAAAAGCAGCTTATGATTTTCACTGTGGCAAAGACCAAGTTATTCTCACATCTGTCCTATGTATATGTTTCAATGGTTGAACAGTCATGGGCCAATATTTGCTCATAGAATATCAAATCTACACGTACTTAGTGTGTCAAAAGACAGTTCTTTCAAAATTTTTAGGGTTAGGGAAGATAAAAGAAATGGGGGAAGGCTTGACAGATGATAGGAGAGGTGGGGGAGGGAGAGAGTGGGATGATGGTTCCAGGAATATGGAGAAACTTGGAGAAATGCCCAGAATTGGGAGTGGGAGCTAGGGAATGAGACCCAGAGAAAATAAGGGAGGTGATACAGACAGACTCAAAGTGTAAGGAGGCCTTGAATGTCAGGGCAGGAAGTTTGAAATTGATGATGGAGGGACAGAGGAGACAGACATGTAGGGAAGTGGGGAGTAGTGTTGTCACGGGAGCCCTGGGGGCCTGTCATGGGCATTGGGAGTCTGAGCAGGCTTGCAGGGAAAAGGAGAATTGGAAATTCTCCTGTGCCTCACAGATATATAAATAAAGCACAATAAGGACTATAATGAGGAAATAAATGTCATAAAAATGTTTGATAGCAGATGGAACATACAAACACAAAAAGATGCCAATAGCCTCCAGCCAAGAGAAATAAAGGAAGGAGCTCGGTCTAGGTGACCCTGAAGCTCTGTTTCAGGTTGCATATTCTGTAATTTCTATGCTTTGATTTATTGAATTTCACAGTGTTTGCCAGCTACTGCCTATGTAGAAAGCACTATGCTGCACAGTAGAGAGTGAGGAGTGAGAGGAAATGTGAGGTTGAATATAATCTAGTTCCCTGCTTGGAAGAAGATTTCTGTATATTGAGGGAGAAGACCCTGCAAACTGTATCACATTCCAGAGTAAGCAAGTGCCCTAAGAGGATTATACATATAATGGAAACCTCAACAGGAGGATGGGTGGACTTCAAGCCATCTATGAAGGTGATGGTTTTAGACATAGGCAAACCCTATGTCTAGTAGTTCCCTACTAGACAGAGGAAAACCCATATCTAAAGGGGTAAGAAAAATGCTCTGGCTAAAATAATTATGGTAAGCAGAATTCCAATTTGATCCCCAGTGAATCCCATCCTTGTATAAGCCCCTCCTCTTGACTGTAGTTGGAACTCTAGGCTTGCTTTGTCAGAGGTGATGGATGTCATTCACATAATTACGTTATGTTATATGGCAAAGGCACGGCAATATTCACTCCTGTGTTTGTGTTTCTTTATGTAAGACTCCATCTCAGCATAGTGGAGAGAGATTTCCTGCCACCTTTGAAGAAATCAGTTGCCATTTGTGAGAATTCCACTTGGCAAGGAAGTATGGGACCCTCTAGGAGTCGAGAGCATTCCTCAGCTGAAGACAACACAAAATAAAGACCTCAATCTTACAACTCCAAGGAACTACATTGTGGTTTTGTCATGAAAAGTATGGCAAAAACCGCAATTACTTTTTTTTTTGAGACAGAGTCTTGCTCTGTCGCCCAGGCTGGAGTGCAGTGGCGTGATCTCAGCTCACTGCAAGCTCCGTCTCCCAGGTTCACGCCATTCTCCTGCCTCAGCCTCCCGAGTAGCTGGGACTACAGGAGTCCGCCACCATGCCCAGCTAATTTTTTTGTGTTTTTAGTAGAGACAGGGTTTCACCGTGTTAGCCAGGATAGTCTCGATCTCCTGACCTCATGATCTGCCCGCCTTGGCCTTCCAAAGTGCTGGAATTACAGGCGTGAGCCACCCAAACCACAATTACTTTTGCACCAACCTAATACCAACAAGCAGATGAGCTTGGAAAACACCGCTGAACTCCAGAAAGGAAAGTAGCTCGGGGCATACCTAGAGTGTAGTCTTGCAAGACCCTGAGCAGAGGATCCAGCTAACACATGCCTGGACTCTAGACCAGTAGACAGTGAGATAGTAAAGGGTTGTTTCTCAAGCCACCAAATTTGTGGTAATTTGTTGCACAGCAATAGAAATATAATACTATAAACTATCAGGTTAAGTTTGAGCTCTGAGTACATATTGGGGATTGGTGGGATGGAAGGCTGAAAATATTGGGAAGAGACAATTTAGTCTAGTACAAATTAGAATCTATGCACTGAATGTAGTCTTATTCAAATTAGAACTAAATGAAATTCAGTTTCATTTAGAAACTGAATGTTGGGAATGTTTGGAAACACCATGTGGACTACCATGTTCTGTGGTAATGGTCGTGGCATAGTTTGGACAGTAAGAGGGAGACTGAATATTCACAAGCTGGTAGGAGTTGTCCCCATACTATCTTTCTGGCACTTGCCTGGCTTGTGCAAGTTTACAGCCATTGCCAGGATTTCCTATGGGGCTCCTCCACTTTCTTTGAAGCTGTTAAAGTCTCATAGCACAAGGTAGTGGAGAAGCACAAGGCAGGAATGAATTATGGCTAGACAGAAGTACCACAGAATTCTGGAAGTTTGAGGTGGGTAGAAGCCTTCAAGGCATGTCTCCTGTTTCTTTCTATAATGCATGGCCCTTCTCTATAAAGTTTCCCATACATGTATATCCTCCCAAATTACTAACCGATGGCTCACTGCTGTGGAAAGACGGGATTGTTAAAGCACGTCAATCATGAGAAGCTTTATTAATCTGAGCTGTAATTTAATTAAATGGCAATTGTCAGAGGTGAGAGGTGCCTTTAAGATGATCAATTTAAAAGAGGGGAAAACGGCTGGGCGCGGTGGCTCATGCTTGTAATCCCAGCACTTTGGGAGGCCGAGGCAGGCGGATCACGAGGTCAGGAGATCGAGACCATGGTGAAACCCCGTCTCTACTAAAAATACAAAAACAAAATTAGCCGGGCGTGGTGGCGGACGCCTGTAGTCCCAGCTACTGGGAGAGACTGAGGCAGGAGAATGGCGTGAACCCGGGAGGCGGAGCTTGCAGTGAGCCGAGATTGTGCCACTACACTCCAGCCTGGGCGACAGAGTGAGACTCCGTCTCAAAAAAAAAAAAAAAAAGGGGAAAACAAGACAGGAGAAGGTAATTATACAGAGTCCCATAGTCACTTGATAACAGGGCCAGATATAACCAGCAGTCCCTCATGTATGGAACTGACAAATCAAGGAGGAAGGATTTATTTAAACATTCTATTAGGTACAAAATATGGCTGACTTTGCCTTTTGAAATTTATATCCAAACCCAACAATTATCCAAGCACTGCCATGACTTAGTAGAGAGGGCACTGTCAAGTTTGTTATGAGTACATATCTTTTGGCCATCTGTTCTCCTTGACTATTTCTACTTCCCTTTCTTTGTTTAGTATAGATTTACTGCATAAATGTGCATCTTTTCTTTTAGGAAAGCAAGGCTAGTAGTAGGTTCATGTTTACTTCCAGGGTTGTCCTCTTAATATTACGGGGTGACTGACGTCCCTTCTTATCTATAAGACATGCTTTTCTCTCTCTGGGCACAGTCCTCATCGGCTTCCTTTCAATTTCAAGTAGATGCTGAAAATAAAAATCTGCCAAGCACTTCAATTATAATTGCTCTCCAGAACCAGAGCAGCAGAATTGCACCACTAGAATGACACATGAATGTTGGAATGACAGCTGAGGAAATGATGCAGCTCAGAATCACCCAACATAGGCACCCTTAACCGCAAAGCAAGTTCTTTCTTTTATTTCCTCTGAAATTCTCCCACAGGGAAGACAGAGAGGAAGGGACAGGAAAGAGAAAAAGAGGAAAAAGGAGCATAGGAGGAAGGAAAATTGAGGAAGAGAGACACAGTAGAGTATTGAAAGAAGAGAAAAGAAAGGGAACATATAATGTTAGATTTTTTTTCCCTGACTCAAAACATTAAAAGCAATTTATCAAGCTGTGTGTGCACCCAGACATATTTCCTTTGATTGGAATGCTGTAGCTACTTCAGTCTCACAACCAGCCACCCATTAAACACAGATTGATATCCTGGAAATTTGGGTGGAGGTTAGTGACTATCTTAAAATGAAGTGAAATTCCTGTAGCCAGGATGGCTGAGTGAAGCCCCTTGCATCCTGCTGTAGGGTCTGTCCAAGGCTTCATCTGATAGGAAATGACAAATAGCCACTCTCCAATAGCAGAATTGCCCCCCTGAGAAGCATTCCTGGGAAAGCATAAAACCACAATCAAATGACCATGCTGCTTCCCATATTAAGTACACAGTGAGTGGTTCATGTGTGGGCTTTGGACAGAAGTCTAAATCTCCAGACAGACACTTGGACGGCTGTTGTTCCTAATGACTCCACTGGCCTTGACATGTGAGCAAGCAGGACATGTACCCATTAGAGGCAAATTTTTATTAGAGTGGCCATTCCAGGGATTATTAGGAACTTGTAAAGAATGTAATTACCACTTAAGCTGTATTCAGTTGAATATATTTTAACTATAATTGAAAACAAATGAATGCTTAACTGTATGGTTGGTTAGGCCTCCATAACCACTGTTATCTTATTATTTACATTAATTAAAACAACATGTGCTGGGATTTATTTGCAAGTGTGCAGTTACAATTCAATAAAGGCTTAAAACAGATTTCTTTATTTAGCGTTTGCTCTTGCAGCATTGGCTCAGTGTTGGCCAGTATGATTTTTGCCACAAACTCTTCTGATCCACTGAAATGAGAAAAGAGAGATGTGTATTTCTTTTCATTAAAATAAAATGAATCCTTCCAAAAAAGCATTTAAACTCACCAAGTTCTTTCTTTTCTTTAGTGTAACAGGAAGACTATGAATGTTTGTGGCCACCTGACCACTTTAATCTTGATGATTTTCAAAAGAAATCAGCTTTCAGCTTTTGTTGATCATTACAAGTATTTGGGGCTTTGAACTTCTGAGAGTATTGTATCTGTTTTTAAGCAAATGCAATCATCAAGAATCTCCTAGTATTTTTTGCCTCGTATTTGATGTTTTTTTCCCAACATACTAGGAAAAAGTAATTTTAGGGGAGTTTTCTGTAATAATTTAACTTGCCTTCTGAGGAAACCTCTAAGAGCCTATATTGGAAATACTGGAGCTGACTCTAGCTCCCTTGTTTAATGCAATATTGGGACATGACTTTGTGTCCCTGGACTTTAATTTTGCAATCTGTAAAAATGGGGATGAAAACGGTCTTATCTACCTAGCAGGGTTATGTTGAGACTGTAGAAGATAGCACTGGAAGGGTGTTGAAATCTATCATGAATATCCCAGAGGTCAGGATCATGACCCATGGTCATCGCAGACCCATGAAGTTGGTCTTCATTGAAGGCAGCAAGAGTCTGACACTTAGCAAATGCTCAATTAGTGTTTCTTGAATGGTTTTTATGGTATGCCTCTTTACTGGTTATCAAGATACAATTAGGACAGGCAGAAATGAACCTCAACCTCAGCTGTGAGGATTTAGTAGTTTGAAAGAAGAGTGCATGTGTTTGCCACAGTGAGCTGCAGGAATGCCTCCTGAAGAGCATTCTGCAAGTGTCTTTTCCACTTGTTCTTCCACCAGTTTTCCTTGATCTTTTTGTCACAGCTAGCTAACTGAGTCTTTGGAAGCATTGCCCTGTTTCATTTTGCTTGTGGTCATCAACCTTATTGTCAGTTTAAGGGACATCTTTGCTTTGCTAAACACAAACATCCATACATTATTACATCTTCCGGCGACCATACGATGTGGCAGTGAGAAATGTGAACCTGAGGGCAGTGCCTGGAAGAAGAAGATGTGCCACAGAGAGGACAGGAGCTCAGGATTTGAAATTCTTTAAAAGACTTTGTCATAAGATCCTGACAGAGATAGGGCAAAAGGGTATTTAATTTCAAGGAACCAAATTCTAGGAAATCAAAACTAGTTACAGATGAAGTTCTGGTAAATTATCCTTTATAAAACAACTACCAAATGGACATGGCAGACAAGATTTCATCAAACCCGATCCTTGTCTACTTTCCCACCTTGGTCAGTCATCACTCTCACCACCTCTTTACTCATGAGACACATATAATCTACGTGTGAACAGGCAGCAATGTCCCCTTCTCTGAACATGTCATATTTTTATTCTTCTGTACCTTTGTACCTACTGTTATCTCTGCCTGGAATACCTAATTCCTGTCTCCCTTGGAAGCTCAGAGTTTTATGATGGTATAATTTCATGTCTGCCTCCTCCACAACCCATGAGCTTCTTGAGGGCAGAGTCTCATCTCAATCATGATTACACTTTCGAATCTCAGTCAAGTGCTGGCAGGGAATGTTTATTTACTGAAGGCATATATGTCATCAGTGTCTGATACAACTTTCTGTGAAGATGTGAATGTTCTAGATGTGTGCTGTCTGGTCCAACAGCCACTAGCCCTATGTGACTATTGAGCACTTGAAGTGTGGCTAGTGCAACTGAGGAGCTAAAGTTCTAATTTTAATAAATTTAAATAGTCACGTGACTGGTGGCTGCTGCACTGGACAGCACAGCTATAGATAATGATAAAAGAATGGCCAAAAGAGATTCTAAGAAATGCTGCTCACGTTCTATGACAAGGGGACTGGCATAAACCCAAATGAGTGAGACCAGAGATCAGAAAGGGCATACTACTCAACTCCCACATTTCTCCCTCACGCGATGTTGATCATGTAGTTCTGCAGCTGGCTTGGAAGCCAGAAGATGCCGGTATGCATACCTGTGCTTTCTGTCCCTGACTTGACTCCACTCCTGAATGGTCAACACACTCTGTTTGGTTGGTGCCTATAAAAAGAATCTTTTCCATAAAGTATGAAGAGGGCTTTGGAAAGGGAATCAAATTCAGTGGCGAGGGAGGGAATGAACTTACAGTCCACTGAAGGAGCCCTTGTAATACAAGGCAGTGCTGTAAGACCCTTCTCAGAGTGGAGTTGCCTTGTCTTTGGCACACCATTCCTGAAAGGCCAGGAAGGGCCCAGCTCAGACAGGGAGACAGAGAATGTCTGGGTTGGGAAAGAGAAAGAGCACTGCAGGGTCACCAGTTGGAACAGACTGAAACCAAACTCAGCTGGAGGTCAGGCGACATGCTTTCCAGATGTCTCCCAGGGACTGGCTCCCATTACTTTCTGCTTGAAATAAAAGTGAAATCACCACAGCTCCATAGTCATGTCCTTGACTCCCTAACACTGCCCGGTCCTTGCTGGGGAGCATTTAAATGTTCATCAGCTCGAGGGTTTCTGACCGTGGCTTCAGAAGATCCATGAGTCCCCAGAATGGTAGGTCAATTTTGTTTATATAAGTATTTTCCAGAAAAATGACTCAAAGCATTTGTAAAAAGTTCAAGATTTATAAATCAAAAGATTTAGAACTGCTGTTCTATTTTACATCCCACCTGCCATGTCTCATATGAAGAACCAAAGGCTAAGAGAGCAAAAATGACATTTCCCAGGCCATACACTCAGTGGCAGAACAAGAATGGAAGAGGAGAGACCAAAGGGTAGAGCTCATAGCTCCTCATCAGAGATCCCATCCTCTCTTCCCCAGCAATCATCAGCACTTTTGGAAGTAGCTGGTCTACCTAATATGCACCCATCATGTCAACGTCAGCCTTTATTTCTCCAGTCTTCATAATATATCGTGAGAAACTTAGTTGTGTTTGGGTGAAGTCCAGAGTGAAAGTCAGGTCTTCATGACTCCCAGTGGTCTCTGGGAACTGCAGAATTAACACAAATAATCTGTTCATTCTCAAAGCAACCAAATATTATCTGTAGTCTGAATAAATTACATTTTCCACATACAAATGAGTTCCTTAAAATGAATGCAGATGCTATTGAGATAAAACAAAATGCTAATTTATCTAAAGTTAATTTATTTCAAACAAAGCACTAAAAGTTAAACGACCACAATTGGGGCTACAAGCTTTGAAGTATTTTGATACCATAAAGGAATCCTCACACTCACAAAAGTATGAACCATTAAAGTACGTCTACTACATTTTCCTGATTTGGCAATGAATAAATAAAGTAAGTTCAAGTTTATTTCTCTATAACTAGTGTTTCAAATGTTTTTTCTATTCATTAAATCAAAAAAAGCTGTTGACATATCTCAAGTGACAGTGCCGTATCTCATAACCAGGGTCCCTAATGCTGCCAGACATTCTCCATTTCATGGAGGCTGCTGCCACTTAGAAGAAGCACACAGGTTTCTTATTTTTAGGAATAGGATGTAGGTACCCCTAGGTATCATTCCTAGGGATATTGGCCTTATCTGTGTGTAGATGGGTTGAGATTATAATATCTCTTTCAAAATTGAGGACAAGTGGTACAGCTATGGATTGTAATGGGAAGGTGGCTCTGGGGTTGACTGGATCCCATTCTGCCAACTGCTTGATGGGCAGACTGTCTCATCCTAGGTCCTAGAAGGAAACAAATGGCCAGTGCAATCTTCTGGTTTCTTTATAATAAAGACACCATTTATTATGCTCTCTGCTTTGTTTATTCTCACTGAGATTTTTCATAAATAAAAACAAACTTGTGGATTATACAGTTATGAATATGTAAAACATACTTGTTGGGACCCTCCAGTTGTCTCACATCATTGTTTTTTCCTGAAAGTCCTTAATTAAATTCTAGGCCAAATAAACCCAAAGGAATAAGACCACACATAGTACTTTAAACTGTGCTTTAGGAGATGATGGATTATGCCCTCACAGTAGCAGGTTCTTAAAGACATTTCAACTCAGGGTTATTTGTTTAGACATCTAGAGACAGGCACCCCATTCTGCAACTAGAGCACAGAGGACCTCCTTCTGCCTGAGTTTTTGGAAGTGGACAGTCAAGTGGCCCTGGTCCTGCTATAGGAGGCACACATGACATCTCTCCAAGAAGGCCATCGGGTTGCTTGCCAAAAGGAAGTGAACACCAGCAGGGACTGCAGGAGCAGCAGGAATTCTGTTATAAGGAAGCAGGCTCACTAGGAAAACACATGCAGGTCTTGCTGAGTTTATTTATAGAACCGAGTGGCTCACATGCACCAGACCTACTCCTTGCCCAATGTTGGCAGACATGACTGTCTAGTGTTTTATGTCCTCCAGAGTTAGCATAGGCTTTGGTGCTCTATGTCCTTTTTCCAGCCAATAGCCACCATCTTGTAATGTCACCGTTCCTTCCACTTAATGGTTTTTTCTCTACTATGATGCCACTACTCCTATACCTCATGATGATTCCTTCGGTCATCTATTCCTCATCATAATGGATTTTCAGAATTTTTTCTCCAGAAAGTGGTTTTGACAGTGATCTGTGGGGCATAATCACGAACAGTTTGATTGCTAATGAGAAGGCCAAGAATATCATGTCATCAAGGTGAGTGAAGATGATGGGAGATGAAAAAACCTGCTCCTGAATGACTACTGGGTACATAATGAACTGAAGGCAGAAATAAAGATGTTCTTTGAAACCAACGAGAACAAAGACACAACATAGCAGAATCTCTGGGACACATTCAAAGCAGTGTGTAGAGGGAAATTTATAGCACTAAATGCCCACAAGAGAAAGCAGGAAAGACAAAAAATTGACACCCTAACATCACAATTAAAAGAACTAGAAAAGCAAGAGCAAACACATTCA
Organism: Hylobates moloch; assembly: GCF_009828535.3. NCBI lineage: Eukaryota > Metazoa > Chordata > Mammalia > Primates > Hylobatidae > Hylobates > Hylobates moloch. The sequence continues at coordinate 18,618,476 of NW_026652288.1, read as the reverse complement.
AAAGCTAGCAGAAGGCTAGAAATAACTAAAAGCAGAGCAGAACTGAAGGAAATAGAGACACAAAAAACCCTTCAAAAATTAATGAATCCAGGAGCTGGTTTTTTGAAAAGATCAACAAAATTGATAGACTGCTAGCAAGATTAATAAAGAAGAAAAGAGAGAAGAATCAAATAGATGCAATAAAAAATGAAAAAGGGGATATCACCACCAAGCCCACAGAAATACAATCTACCATCAGAGAATACTACAAACACCTCTACGCAAATAAACTAGAAAATCTAGAAGAAATGGATAAATTCCTCGACAAATACACCCTCCCAAGACTAAACCAGGAAGAAGTTGAATCTCTGAATAGACCAATAACAGGCTCTGAAATTGTGGCAATTATCAATAGCTTACCAACAAAAAGAATCCAGGACCTGATGGATTCACAGCTGAATTCTACCAGAGGTACAAGGAGGAACTGGTACCATTCCTTCTGAAACTATTCCAATCAATAGAAAAAGAGGGAATCCTCCCTAACACATTTTATGAGGCCAGTATCGTCCTGATACCAAAGCCTGGTAGAGACACAACCAAAAAAGAGAATTTCAGACCAATATCCTTGATGAACATTGATGCAAAAATCCTCAATAAAATACTGGCAAACCGAATCCAGCAGCACATCAAAAAGCTTATCTACCATGATCAAGTGGGCTTCATCCCTGGGATGCAAGGCTGGTTCAACATACGCAAATCAATAAATGTAATCCAGCATATAAACAGAACCAAAGACAAAAACCACATGATTATCTCAATAGGTGCAGAAAAGGCCTTTGACAAAATTCAACAACACTTCATGCTAAAAACTCTCAATAAATTAGGTATTGATGGGATGTACCTCAAAATAATAAGAGCTATCTATGACAAACCCACAGCCAATATCATACTGAATGGGCAAAAACTGGAAGCATTCCCTTTGAAAACGGGCACAAGACAGGGATGCCCTCTCTCACCACTCCTATTCAACATAGTGCTGGAAGCTCTGGCCAGGGCAATCAGGCAGGAGAAGGAAATAAAGAGTATTCAATTAGGAAAAGAGGAAGTCAAATTGTCCCTGTTTGCAGATGACATGATTGTATATCTAGAAAACCCCATTGTCTCAGCCCAAAATCTCCTTAAGCTGATTGGCAACTTCAGCAAAGTCACAGGATACAAAATCAATGTACAAAAATCACAAGCATTCTTGTACACCAATCACAGACAAACAGAGAGCCAAATCATGAGTGAACTCCCATTCACAATTGCTTCAAAGAGAATAAAATACCTAGGAATCCAACTTACAAGGGATGTGAAGGACCTCTTCAAGGAGAACTACAAACCACTGCTCAATGAAATAAAAGAGGATACAAAAAAATGGAAGAACATTCCATGCTCATGGGTTGGAAGAACCAATATTGTGAAAATGGCCATACTGCCCAAGGTAATTTATAGATTCAATGCCATCCCCATCAAGCTACCAATGACTTTCTTCACAGAATTGGAAAAAACTACTTTAAAGTTCATATGGAACCAAAAAAGAGCCCGCATCGCCAAGTCAATCCTAAGCCAAAAGAACAAAGCTGGAGACATCATGCTCCCTGACTTCAAACTATACTACAAGGCTACAGTAACCAAAACAGCATGGTACCGGTACCACAACAGAGACATAGATCAATGGAACAGAACAGAGCCCTCAGAAATAATGCCACATATCTACAACTATCTGATCTTTGACAAACCTGACAAAAACAAGCGATGGGGAAAGGATTCCCTATTTAATAAATGGTGCTGGGAAAACTGGCTAGCCATATGTAGAAAGCTGAAACTGGATCCCTTCCTTACACCTTATACAAAAATTAATTCAAGATGGATTAAAGACTTACATGTTAGACCTAAAACCATAAAAACCCTAGAAGAAAACCTAGGCAATACCATTCAGGACATAGGCATGGGCAAGAACTTCATGGCTAAAACATCAAAAGCAATGGCAACAAAAGCCAAAATTGACAAATGGGATCTAATTAAACTAAAGAGCTTCTGCACAGCAAAAGAAACTACCATCCGAGTGAACAGGCAACCTACAGAATGGGAGAAAATTTTCGCAACCTACTCATCTGACAAAGGGCTAATATCCAGAAACTACAATGAACTCAAACAAATTTACAAGAAAAAAACAAACAACCCCATCAAAAAGTGGGCAAAGGACATGAACAGACACTTCTCAAAAGAAGACATTTATGCAGCCCAAAAACACATGCAAAAATGCTCATCATCACTGGCCATCAGAGAAATGCAAATCAAAACCACAATGAGATACCATCTCACACCAGTTAGAATGGCCATCATTAAAAAGTCAGGAAACAACAGGTGCTGGAGAGGATGTGGAGAAACAGGAACACTTTTACACTGTTGGGGGGACTGTAAACTAGTTCAACCATGTGGATGTCAGTGTGGCGATTCCTCAGGGACTTAGAACTAGAAATACCATTTGACCCAGCCATCCCATTACTGGGTATATACCCAAAGGACTATAAATCCTGCTGCTATAAAGACATATGCACACGTATGTTTATTGCAGCACTATTCACAATAGCAAAGACTTGGAACCAACCCAAATGTCCAACAACGATAGACTGGATTAAGAAAATGTGGCACATATATACCATGGAATACTATGCAGCCATAAAAAATGATGAGTTCATGTCCTTTGTAGGGACCTGGATGAATCTGGAAACGATCATTCTCAGTAAACTATCGCAAGGACAAAAAACCAAACACCGCATGTTCTCACTCATAGGTGGAAACTGAACAATGAGAACTCATGGACACAAGAAGGGGAACATCACACTCTGGGGACTGTTGTGGGGTGGGGGGAGGGGGGAGGGACAGCATTTGAGATATACCTAATGCTAAATGACGAGTTAATGGGTGCAGCAAACCAACATGGCACATGGATACATATGTAACAAACCTGCACATTGTGCACCTGTACCCTAAAACCTAAAGTATAATAATAAAAAAAATAGAAAAAAAATTAGTGCCATATAAAAGACAGTCCTGTTAAGTGTAAGCTCATCCCTGCTGCCCTCCCTAGCTCCCAATACAATAAATGAAATGTATATTTCTGTTGGCTCCTAAAAAAAAAAAAAAGAAAAAGCGAACTCTATATCATCCTACTTTAATGGACCAAATACCTATATGTGTTTTGGGAGTTGAGTTCCAGGTGTAAGAAGTTACCAGGGCCATATATGATTAGAGTTGGAAATAAGTTCTTCAAAAAGCACTTCACATCATGGGCTTTTCTGCTAATTTATCTTGCTTTTTTCAACTACTAATCAAAGCCAGTAGGGATAGATAACTACTGACTCCATCCCTATCCAAAGCAGGATTTCATAATACCTGATTACAAATATACCCTGTACTTGATATGCCCTTGGGATTTTTGCATTCCCAGAAATAGAGGAAAGAAGCTTACAATAGCCACCCAATTTACTAAGAAAGAGACTAGTTTTGGAGGTTTAGAATGATGTGATTTGGACCAAAAGATATGATTGGTAAGTGTCATAAACGCCATGTAAATCTGGAAGATGGTACTTTTACAGATGCCCGAAATAGTCCCAGCCCAGCAAACCCGGTTGATAATGAGTATCTTTTGTCAACAGAGGAGGCCTCCTGGAACTAATTCATAAAAAATAATTCACAGTGGACCAGATGCTTTCAACCACAGGATGTTGAGGATTTTTCACTACAGGTTGAACTTTTAGAAATAACATTTGTCAATGTTGTTTTTATAAGATGATTATTTTAGTTAGCAAGTATTTAATGAACACCTACACTAGATGGATCAGTAACACAAACATGAAAACAGACTTAGTTTTGGGTATAAGGCCCACCCAGATTCATATGGCTTCTAGGGAGCAAACTTGGTCATTGGTTGAAAGTTAATCCAACATGAAAATATCTTTCTGAACAAAATTTCTGTAAATAAGAAAAAATATAAACCCAGAATTATAGCAATGGAAACACAAATTTCGGTTTCTACAAAAATAGTTTTTTAAAGATCATAGAAGATGAGAAAATAAAAAAATACTTGCATATTAGAATTGTATGGCTAGTTGTTCTTATTTTATATTTAAAGAAACTTAGGCTCAGATAGAGAAGGGACTTTTTTGAAGTAACAGAGTAAAAAATTGAGTAAAATTCCAACTTTTAAACTCCAAGTCTAGTATGTTGCTCCTTTCTCTCCTAATCTTCATTCTTTTCCTATTGCCTTCCTGAGCTACTGGTAACAGTTTTGAGTTTCTTTGTACTGAGGCACTGATGAGGCCAGGAGAAAGTGCACAGGAAGTTATCATTTGCCTGCACCAGAGCAACTAGGCTTTTTATTCCCTCAGTTGAAAATGCAGGCTGTTTTTTGGTTGGGTGACATAGCAATTAAAAAATTCTATATGACTAAACATTCTGGTCACCTCTACAGAGGGTTATATTTCCCACATGTACTTTCCCACAGAAGCCATCATAGAGCTGTGGTGTGATTCTTCCCTTCCCTCCAGGTGTCTGTGTCTTTCCCACACATTGTAAGGAACAGGACAGTCCCTCGATGTGCTGGTACCTGGCCGCCATGCAGATCATGAGGGGAGAGAAGCAGGCTGCTTCGGGGCATCCTGCCATAGAGGCTGGGTGGGAGAGAACAGGAGCTCAGATGTGAAGAACAGGGACAGGGGAGCAAGGTATAGCAGCACCAGCATTTTCAGAATCAAGGCAAGAAACTGTGAGAAGCCCATCTTAGAAACCTTCTTCTCTGAGCTATCCCAGTATTGCGATTTTATTATACTATTGGGCCCTAAGATAACATTATTCTACCAGGAAGAGGGAGATTGACTATTTTATCAGTCATTAATTTTGGTAAGTATTTTTGAGTCTTATTCGTATAATAAAAACTAGATGGAAAAACAGCTGGCAAATTGTGTGCGTGTCTGTGTATGTGTGTGTATGATTTATCATATATATCACACATATGATATATATGTGATATATATTATATGTATGTATTATGTATATCAGCAGATTTATACATGCTTATTGGTTCTGTTCAGCTTTCTGTTCCCACATTAGTACAGAATTTATGTTGGGTTCTGCAAAAGACAAACCTCCTCACTCAAAGCTTTTGCTCATTCTGGGATTCGAGAGAATTATAAACCACCAATGCAAGGTTGGACAAATGGGCAAATGAAGAGTGCTGATAGAGACAGATCCTTGGGAGACTTTGCTATTGATGATTCCTGGACTGAGAGTCCCACCAGGGAACTCTTACAGTGGCTGGTTTCAAACACCTCTGGTAGCTCCCACAATGACATGCACCTCTGTACTCTCACCCTGGTCTCAGCATTGAGGCCTGAAAATACTTGCATTTTCTTTTCCTTAAGAACAAAGATAATCAGTCCTGTTTTTATTCACATGTTTCTTCTTATTTTATCCCTTGCCAGGACCCCCTGAGGCAGATCCCAGGTAATTCTGGCAGTTGCAGGCTACCTCGGAATAGGGCTGTTTTTTGTTTGCTGTCTGGGTCAGGTCCCAACCAGCTTTATGGAGGACCCTTTATATTCTCATCCTGGGTTATCATGGAGTTCACAAAGGAAGAATACCTGGTGTTCTAACAAAGTTATTCAGGAAAAGAAAGAACAGCATTGGTATTCATTTGCCAGATGTATATTTATTAAAATAGGGCTCAGTGTTGGAAATAGAAAGAAATAGATAATCCCTGCTGTGGAGAAGCCCACATTGTGGTGGGAAAGTAGACATGGAAACAGGCAATCACAAAGTGGTGTGCTGCAAGCAGACAGGTATGCATGCAGTATAATAGTAGCATAGAGAATAAAATTATCTCCTATGTAAGAAGGAGTCATACAAGAGGTGAGAACTGAGTTGAGCTATAAGGAATAATCTAGGGTTTACCAATCTAGGAAAGGGTAAAAAAAATAAACAGACAAAAGACACAGCATATGCAATACTGCAGAATACATATTATAGTTAATCTATTACTCTAATTCAAGTGGGATAAGGTATAGTTTATATTTCCCTCTGAAGCCATTGCAATTTTCCCTTCACCTATTGGATTTGTTGTTTGTTTTGAGAAATAAATAAATATATAAGGAGGAAAGAATTAAGGGCAGAGTGGGATAGGGAGATAAATAATAATAAAAGTAAATTTGCTAGACCCTTGCTTACATTATTACCACACTAAAAGACAGATGGGAAAAATCTCCTTCAAAGTCACTGATTCATTTGTGCCAACCCCTAGTAACACCTAGCAACTTCCTATTATTGAAATTGTGAAACTAAGCCTGGAATGGAACATTCTATATCAGCCTTAGTCATTGATCCCATTGATTCAGTATGGTGCTTCATGGAATCCAAGAGATTGCCTACAGCAGGATTCATTCTTTCTGTTTCCTCCAAAGTGCCAGCAAAGCGTCTTCAAGTGGAGCCAGCTGATCTGAACAGCATTTGAGCATGCAGTGCTCCCATGAGTTACAAGTACGTGAATTATAGGCAAGATGTGCACACAGGGATAGACACCACTGACTCCAGGAGGCCCCCAAAGGAGGAAGACTTCTTGGTCCACCAAGTTTGGTAATACACCAGGATCCTTCAGCAATGGTATACAAAAGAACTCTCCCTGAAGCATAGGATCCTGAATGCAACATTATTTATGGAAAGTGAAGCAGTACAACGAAGGACCTGGCCTCTTCCTTTCTCCTGGGCTCTGAGTAACTCCCTTGGGAAGTCTCTCCAATCATGGCAGTCAGAGGTTATGTCCAAGTGTTGTTTGAGGGGAGCAGCAAAGAGCCGACTGCAGGTGTCGGCATGCCCCCTCCTCCATCTTGGGCCTTCTGGAGAAGACTGCGCTTTCTGAGAAAGGCCTAATGAAAAGGATCAAGCTCACACAGAGGCCCTGCTGTGCAGGAAGATTGCTTCCAAGAAGCGATTCATTTTTAGTTTAACAACTGTGCGTTTGGTCCCCACACAATTTATCTTCATGCAAAATCACATACCTGTGTGCCAGATGTGCACAGCTGTATATGAGCAACTGCTGATCTATCTGTATCACATGCCAAGTGCCTGTTTCTTTAAATTAGGGTGGGTTGGGATTTGGGCCATGTGAAAATTTCATTTTGAAACCAGAAACCAAGCAAGCCCTGACTATGGAAGGGCGGGGGGTGGGGCGGGCGTTTAGCATAGCATGATGATGAACCAAGGTTGACTTAGTCTTTTCCAGGACCCCCCAGAAACTCCCCCTTTCTCGACCCCTAAAATTCAGCTGCATTCTAGGTCTGGAGAGGTTAGGCTATCTGGAGATTTAGTTCTGCCAAAGTGTGCGGCCCTTGTAAATGCCTGTGGTGAAACTGCAAAACCTCTGCCCAGCCCTCAGGAGCTCTTGAAGCAAAATAGAACTTGACGTTTTTAGATGGTGTTTGAGTTTTTGCCCTCTGGATTCAGAAGAAGCAAGACCACAGTACACGAAATGAAGGCTACTACCCCAGTAGCGGGGCATTGTGATCCACCTAAGAGGAGGAAACTGAAGTGATGAGGGGACTGTTCCTCTGGAAACCCACATCTTTGCGTGCACTGAGGGATCCACAGCAGAACACGTGGACGTTTCTCCTCTGGTCTTGCCTATCTGCACTTCCATAGCCAAAGAAAGCCAATAGGAAAAGGAGACTCATCCATCATTTTGTCAGTTTATGACTTATTTTTGAGTATCCACTAATGCTAGGTGTCCAGGTAGATATCAACAGGAGGTAAAGGAGTATAGTGCTTGACCCATAATAAATATTCAATATATGTTAATTGCTGATGAGGTGATTGCAGATGTACTTTTTTTTTCAATTTTTGAGGACCTACCAGATGTCAGATACTATGCATAAAGTCCCCTGTTAATTCTTACATCGCAACAAAGCAGGCAATATTACTCCTATTTCGCCAGTAGGAAAACTGAGGCTGAGAGGTTACAAAACTTAATTTAAAAAGTCATATATCTCATACATAGTGGAGTTAGGCTTAAGATTTAACTGTGTTTGATTTCAAATTCTGTCTTCGTTCCACCATGCTGCTGTTGTTTCTTCTCTAGCAGTTCTCAGAGCCTCAAGAGAAGGCTTTTCCCTCTGGGAGTGTACTGCATTTGCTCCTTCTGGCCTGGAGACCTGCCCCTTTAATAGGTAAGCTGGATGAAAGACCCCAGAGCGACCTCCCCACAGTTACACCTCCTATTTCCTTTCTGGTTCTCACATGGGCAGGCACTGATAAATCAGCTCACAGTACACAGGCTCAGTTTGAATTTCAACAAAATTTTCTAAAAACAGTAACCAGATGCAATTCAAATCACATTTTGTCCACATAAGGAATCCATTCCAAGAAAAGTCAGAGGATGCGTCTCAGTCAGATGAGTGGCTTCTAATCTTCCCTGGCCTTGTTTTAGAACTCCAAGAAGAAATAATATCCAGATTAATTTTAGAGTTCAGTCATTGAATTTGGTCTCAGGAAAATTGCATATATAATTTAGTCTTATAACGATAACCCCAAGATCAAAGATCACTCAAGGGTAGTGATCCCTCTAGACACCTGTCACACTCAAAACAATTTCCTCTTTTCAGTTTAAATAATTATTTCAGACTTTGTTTTCCCACAGGCTACTTTGAAGAAACAGGCCACCATCCTGGGAGTAAAACAGAGTTCTTCACGAATTACATCATTTATTTTTCAACAAATATTAATTTAATTTGGTTTAGTTTAACAAAAGCACATGATCACAGATTTGATAACCAAATGGATTCCTTGACGTAAACTTCAGTCCTGGTTTAGCTCTCTTCCAGGAAGAAAAACAAAGTCTCTCAAAGGTAATTGGTATATCACTCTTCCAAAGTGGAAAAAAAAGAAAGGGTAGGCTTTCAATTTTCTTAAACATAAAACTCAAAATCCACATATAATAATAAACAAATGGTTTAAGGCATTTTATGTCATAAATGTCCTGCCATTATTTAGTTATGAATTTTCAGGTTCAGGAATTATGCTAAAACCCAAGAGTCATTATGGAATGTCTGTATATTTGATTTCCAAAGCTCCAGATAGGTTTTAATGTGTTCAATATTATACCAGTGTACTCCCCAAACTATTTCTGTATCCTCAGAGACATGTCCTAATAGCAGGCCTCTGTGTCTTCTGCTTAGTGAAAAGTGTGAATAATAGCTCCAAAAAGAATATATATGTAATATATAGTATTTTTTTTTTTTACTTTAACATATGTTCCCACATAGCCAAATGATTCAACTCAGTACAGTTAACAACTTAGAAAGGGATTCATTGAATTTTCCAGGTCTCTTCATGGCCAGAGTTGCTTTGTAAGGAGACCCTAAATGTGGAATAATCAACATGTTAAAGTAATCTAGATGTTTATGATTTGATAACTCTTTAGTGCATTGTTTAACAACATGTTTTCAATTTACTTTCCTTCAAATAGCTCCAAATAACCCTGTGATTTTGGATGATTGATTATGGGAATGCTGCTTTCACTGTACATCCAAGGTAATTTAAAAATTACATCTTCTTTTCATTGTTAAGGGGTAAAATCATTTGCAGGTCTTGACATGATTTATCAGAGACAGAGGGACAAAGAGTGAGTCCTGGTCTCAGTCTATTAGGACATTATTATTATGTAATCCCAGAAGGAAAGCACGCAGCTCTGTGGAAGCTGGGTTCTAGTTCCAACATGTCAATAATCAGTTCTGTGGCCCTAGAAAAGTCATCAACTTACCGGGCCTCACTTTCCTTCCATTTGGAAACCAACAAAACAATTCAAATCAACACTTCTTCCCTAGAGATTGTGATTCATTGTAAGTGGAGATGGGACCAGAAATCTGTATTTTCTGCTTAAGAACCTGTTGTTTATAACCAGACTGTTTGGAAAATACTAGATTAAATAGCTTCTAAGTCCAAGTCTGAAATTGTACAACTCTAGAACCAAGATTTTCTGTTCTCCATGCATTTTTTCTTTCAATATAACTATTGGATTTTGTAAAATTATTTATCCATCTTAATGACCATCTTACTTCACAGTGACTGATGTCACAGTGTCTCTCAGACACTGTGCTCATGCTTGTATGGAAATAACCTGTTTAATCCTACTAAGAACTTCACACTCTCAGTATGTTAGTATAATTATTAATCCTAGACGCTGCAACAGACAAACTCCCCAATCTCAGGGGCTTAACAAAGTAAAGACGTATTTCCTGCATATGTAAAATCCTCCTTCACCTTGTAACTATATCATCTCAAACACATGTTCTTTATGGGAAGAGAAAGACTGGGACACTCTGAATGATATCTATCTTGACACTTCTGTTCACAGTTCATTGCTTAAAATATCATATAACCTGATGTAATTGAAAGGCAGGGAAATATAAAGGAACATATACACATCTGGTAACCCAAATCATCCACAGTAGAGAAGCTAGATTTCACAGTTTAAGAAACTGCAGCTCAGGAGGGCCAATTAAGAGTAGGGTGGGACCAGCCGGGAGCGGTGGCTCACACCTGTAATCCCAGCACATTGGGAGGCTGAGGCGGGTGGATCAGGAGGTCAGGAGATCGAGACCAACCTGGCTAACACAGTGAAACCCCGTCTCTACTAAAAATACAAAAAATTAGTCAGGCATGGGGGGCAGGCACCTGTAGTCCCAGCTACTTAGGAGACTGAGGCAGAAGAATGGCGTGAACCCAGGAGGCGGAGCTTGCAGTGAGCCGAGATTGTGCCACTGCACTCAAGCCTGGGCAACAGAGTGAGACTCAGTCTCAAAAAAAAAAAAAAAAAAAAGAGTAGGGTGGGACCATACTTGAATGTCACCTGGCATTTCATACAAAAAAAGAAGGCAGAGTTTCCAAGAATAGAATGTATATTTTTCCTTAGAGAGAAGACTTATTTTCCAAATACGTAACTAGAGAAATGATATTGTTAAAGTTGTCCTTGCTACTGTGTCTTTGCATGCTGAAATCAAAAGACATCTCTCTCCTTCAAGCGGGCAGATATTCCTAATAAGGGGCCATGGGGTCTAAGGAGATTGACTTTGCTGTGGTCTACTGTGAGTGTGGCTCACTCATGACAATGAAATAGGGATCTCCAGATGTCAAAAATCATTCTTTCACCTTAGCTTTCTCAAACGGTTCTCATCACAGATCATTTCTTCAAAACTCAACCTGTGAAATAACAGCTTTGCCCATTCAGAGCACACCTGTCATAAATAGATACTATTTTCTTTCTGTCAATATTTTGATGCTGAGAAACCTCTCAATAATTCAATGATGAATTTTAAGGGTATGGAGGGACCCCGAGATCTGTGGCAACAGAATTCGGGATGATAGGTCTTGTGTTGGAGGAGCCTCTAGTCTGCAGCAAAACAAAAATATCACAACAACAAAGACACGGGGTGGTGCCATCGTCAGTGTACGTCTGAATTAATGAGGCCTAGAGAAGGAAACAGGTACTTCCTCTGGCTTGAGGAGTCAGGAAGGGCAGGAGAGAGAGAGAGAAAGAGAGAAAGAGAGAGAGGATAATGATTGATAAAGGTCTGCATGGATGAGGCATCATCGGTCAGATATATGGAGTGGGGCAGGAGTTGGAATGCATTCCAGGCAAGGGGAGAACTTGAGCAGGAACATTTAGGTAGCAGAGAGTCTTAGCATTTGGGAGAATGCAGTGGGCAAGTGATGGGTAGAAATATGGCTTGAGCTAAATGTTCAAAAATCTAAATGTTGTACAAACGAGTTTGGTCTTTACCCTATGTGCATTGGAGGCATCTGAGGTTTTTAACCAGGGGATAAAATATGTGCTGTGGAAAGATTGTTTGTGTGTTCTGGAGAGATGGAATGCTGCACTTGCACAGCATCTCTGGATAAATCTAAACAACAGTGTAACACTGACATAGTTAACTATGCCCCAATATCGATCTTATTCTACTTATATATAATAATAGACATTTAAGCCAGGCATGTGACTATTCAGAAGGAAGATGAATTTCTCAGGTTTTCTTACAGTTGGTATGGCCATGAAACTAAGTTCCAGCCAATGAGACTTCAGCTTAAAGATTGTGGCTGCTCCTGGATGTTTTTCTTAAAAGACCTCTGGCATGCGTGGAGGCATCTCTTGTCTTCTTGCTGCTACTTAGAATGCAAATGAGAGGTCTACCCATTTGGGCCACTTTTTGACAAGGCCAAGTTGAATTGAAAAGGCTAATTGATTTCTTCTTCATTGAATTGCTTTCCCACTTCTGTTAAAAGTCAGTTGGGCTTATATATGGGGGTCTATTTTTGAGTTCTCTATTCTGTTCCATTGATCAATGTGTCTATCTCTCTGCCAAGAACACATTGTGTTAAACACTGTGATTATATAGTCTGCTTTTATGTCAGGTAGAGTAATTCCTCCCAATTTATTATTCTATCTCAAAACTCATGATCCATTTGAAGAAACACATTTTACTTCATAACCTAAAATACACATACATGTGTATGCACATATATGTGAAACGTGTTTGATGAAAAACTTACATTGATTAGTTGTGATATGGCCTAATTTTTTTCTAACTATACTATTGTATTCTATTTCATTCTATTTTTTCATTCAAACATACTGGTCATGATACACTAAAATGACTTCATTATCATCTAATGGATCTCTCGATCCACAGTTTAAAAAACACTCCACTGGAAGGAGAGGGTAGTGCATATTGACCATAAATCCACCATATCCCCCATAGATGAAACCTATAGTGAAAGCCTCATTGGAGGTGGAACAAACAATGAAGTTGTCCCACTGCACATCAGGTTTCTTTCCACTTGGGAGAAGGGCTTGTAGGGGACATAAAGCCCATTTTTTGAGGATGTTCTCACCAAGAAAAAAATCACCAGTCTCTAAATATGGGATTGGTTTTCTTTAAAAATAAAAAAAAATGCTCAATAAGAAACCTAAAAACTGTAAAATGATATTCATTTTCATGCTAATCAGAAGACCAATTTTTATTTACATATTGTCTTTTATCCTTATACTATACTGCTCTAGGAGTTATACATTATAATTTAAATTTTCCATATGATGAAAATATAGATGCATAGAAGTTTAGTGATTTGCCCAGATTTGCAGCACAATAGGTAGCACAGCTCAGACTCAAATATGTGCCATGACCCTGAATCTCATGAATGAAACTAAACTGAGACCCTCCATGTGGTCAAAAGTCAGGAGCCTGTAAAGGAGGGAGATGGACTCTTCCAGAGGGTTTGTAAGATTGTTCTGAAGATGACATAATAAGTGCCGATATGGACCGTGAAGCTGAGGGTGACACCCTGAGCTGCTTTCTTTTGGGTCTCCGAGAAAGCCTTCATGGAGTGGAGCCACCACACTAGCCCAGGACAGCTACAGCTGTTCTTCTACATGAGCAGAAAGAAAAACTTTTATCAGGTTTAAGCCACTGTTATTTTGGGTTTATGTTATTCACAGTTGAATCTAATCCTAACTGATACAACCATTATCCTGCAAAAACGGTGGCAAAAAATATATATCACATATCCATCACATAAATCCACTTTTATAAGGAAATGAAGTCAAATTATTACCCCCAATAAAAAGGCGTTTCGCAACATGACCCAGGAATTTAGAAGTACCATTTGTTGACTATTTCTCCCCGTCTCACAGCTCTCCTGGCCTCAGTGGATAAGTATATGAGAGCACAGTTTTCCTGGTGTCAGGATATGAAGATCCAGGGAACAAAGAACCTCAAAGAACAACACCTGGATCGTCAAGGTTTGGCCAGCAGTGCACTTTCTCCAACCTTACAGTCATACGCAAGGTGAAAAACTCTCTTGTTTTCTCTTTTCCTAAGTTTTCTAAAAGAAGAAAGAAAAGGGACAAAGACAGATAAGTGGAATTTAAGAAAAATGAAATATAAACAAACTACACTTTTCACTGAACAGAAAAGCTCAATTAAGCAAAGACAGAGAGAAGAGACATGTAGCATGCTAATTTGAACCATAGCCCCATGTCTAATGCTTTTAGCCAAGGAAAGAAGAGAAAAGCAAAAAAGAAATCTGAGTCAGAGGGAAGATGTCATGGTGAGTTTCAATGGGAAGAATTCCTTATTAATTCTAAAGAACACGATGCAACATGGATTTAATTATACAAGTCAACCCACCCACATTCCTCCGCTGCCTTTCACACACATGGGCTTCTGAGGATGATGAAAGGTGGGTGGGGAGAAAGGGAAAAGGAGGCAGAGCACAGGATGGCTAGCGCCACTGAGAAGACAGCTCTACCCTAGAGCTCTGTGGCTGTGGCTTCACACTTTCTAAACATGAGCGCCGCATTGCCCAACTCCAGTTGCTGCAATAGCGCCTGACCATGGCCTAGCAAATTCATTCACCTTGGGTCCGGGACACTTCTCTGTCGTTCTATTTACTATGAGGGGAATTTCTTAAACCTTTGAGAAATGGAGAGGAGGATAGATAGGAGCTTAAAAAAAATCTCTCAGCTGCTTTTAATTTCCTATGGGAAACACAATGCAATCTCACCAAGTTTTTGACTAAGAGCAAGTCTCCATTAAAACTCCAAAGGATTTAAATGTATTAGAAATTTGAAATACTGCTCAGGTTTTCCTAAAGTTTCCTTGGGACTTTTAACCTATACTATCATGAATACCCCAATCTCTGCAGCAGCAAAATCACTAAAAATGTCCCATAACCAAGACCCCATTGTTTCTTCCCGCTTTTTCTTTCACTTTCAGACAATACCTGTGAGGGTCCTAGCTGAGAGAGGCCCACTGACCATTCTGTGCTTTAGCTAACTATCTCTGGACAGTTTTAGACTTTTAAACTGAGGACATCCCACTTAAGATAGAAAGCTGTGATGGAACTATGAAGTAACAGGGCATCAGCATGAGGGTTCAGTTGCAGATAACAAAAACAAACACCCACTCTAGCTGTCTCAAGCAAAAGGAATGTGATGCAGGGAACTGTGTGCTTAGAAAAGCTTTGAAAGGCTCTAGGCAGACTTCCATGAAAGACTCTCAGAACAGCACCATCGAACTGGTCTGTCAAAGTGGCTACTTCATCTCAACCAATTTTTGAAAGGTGATTTTCAAAAATTTTTCAATGACTCATTTGTAAAAACTAAAATTATTTTGAGATAATTTTAGATTTGCATGCAAGTAAGTATTTAAGAAATAATATGGATTGCTGGCAAGATGGCTGAATAGGAACAGGTCCAATCTGCAGCTCCCAGTGCGATTGACACAGAAGGCAGGTGATTTCTGCATTTCCAACTGAGGTAACCAGTTCATCTTATTGGGACTGGTTGGACAGTGGGTGTAGCCCATGGAGGGTCAGCTAAAGCAGGGTGGGGCATCGCCTCACCTTGGAAGCACAAGGGGTTGGGGAGTTCTCTCCCCTACCCAAGGGAAGCTGTGATGGACTGTGCCTGAGGCATGGAGCACTCCAGCCCAGATACTGCACTTGTCCCACAGTCTTCGCCACCTGCAGACCGGGAGATTCCCTCTGGTGTCTACACCACCAGAGTCCTGGGTTTCAAGCACAAAACTGGGCAACTGTTCCCGGCAGACACTGAACTAGCTGCAGGAGGTTCCCCCCCCCCCCCGCCCCCATGCCCCAGTGGTGCCTGGAATGCCAGAGAGACAGAATAGTTCACTCCCCTGGAAAGGGGGCTGAAGCCAGGGAGCCAAGTGGTCTGGTTTGGCAGGTCCCACCCCCACAGAGCCCAGCAAACTAAGATCCACTGACTTGAAATTCTCGTAGCCAGCACAACAGTCTGAGCTCGACCTGGGACACTCCAGCTTGGTGTGGGGAGGGGTGTCTGCCATTGCTGAGGCTTGAGTAGGTGGTTTTACCCTCATAGTGTAAACAAAGACAACTGGAAGTTTGAACTAGGTGGAGCCCACTGCAGCTCAGCAAGGCCACTGCGGCCAGACTGCCTCTCTGGGCAGGGCATCTCTGAAAAAACGGCAGCATCCCCAGACAGGGACTTATAGATAAAACCCCCATCTCCCTGGGATAGAGCTCCTGGGAGAAGGGGCGGCTGTGGCTGCAGCTTCAGCAGACTTAAATGTTTCTGCCTGCCGGCTCTGAAGAGAGCAGTGGATCTCCCAGCACAGCTTTTGAGCTCTGCTAAGGGTCAGACTGCCTCCTCAAGTGGGTCCCTGACCCCCGTGTATCCTAACTGGGAGACAACTCCCAGTAGGGGCTGACAGACACCTCATACAGGAGAGCTCTGGCTGACATCTGGCAGGTGTGCCTCTGGGACAAAGCTTTCAGAGGAAAGAACAGGCAGCAATCTTTGCTATTCTGCAGCCTCTGCTTGTGACACCCAGGCAAACAGGGTCTGGAGTGGACCTCCAGAAAACTGTAGCAGACTTGCAGCAGAGGAGCCTGACTGTTAGAGACCCCATACAAAGGTCGCCAACATCAAAGACCAAAGGTAGATAAATCCACGAAGATGGGGAGAAACCAGCACCAAAAGGCGGAAAATTCCAAAAACCAGCTTCTTCTCCAAAAGATCACAACTCCTTGCCAGCAAGGGAACAAAACTGGACAGAGAATGAGTTTGACGAATTGACAGAAGTAGGCTTCAGAAGATGGGTAATAACAAACTCCTCCGAGTTAAAGGAGCATGTTCTAACCCAATGCAAGGAAGCTAAGAACTCTGAAAAAAGGTCAGACGAATTGTTAAGTAGAATAACCAGTTTAGAGAAGAACATAAATGACCTGATGGAGCTGAAAAACACAGCACAAGAACTTCGTAAAGCATTCACAAGTATCAGTAGCTAAATCGACCAGGCAGAAGAAAGGATAACAGAGATTGAAGATCAACTTAATGAAATAAAGCAAGAAGACAAGATTAGAGAAAAAAGAATGAAAAGGAATGAACAAAGACTCCAGGAAATATGGGACTATGTGAAAAGACCAAATCTACGTTTGATTGGTGTACCTGAAAGTGACAGGGAGAATGGAACCAGGTCGGAAAACACTCTTCATGATATTATCCAGGAAAACTTCCCCAACCCAGCAGGATAGGCCAACATTCAAATTCAGGAAGCACAGAGAACACTACAAAGATACTCCTCAGTAAGAGCAACCCCAAGACACATAATTGTCAGATTCACAAAGGTTGAAATGAAGGAAAAAAATGTTAAGGGCAGCCAGAGAGAAACATCAGATTACCCACAAAGGGAAGCCCATCAGAATAACAGTGGATCTCTCAGCAGAAATCCTACAAGCCAGAAGAGAGTGGGGGCCAATATTCAACATTCTTAAAGAAAAGAATTTTCAAACCAGAATTTCATATCCAACCAAACTAAGCTTCATAAGCTAAAGAGAAATAAAATCCTTTACAGACAAGCAAATGCTGAGACTTTTGTCACTACCAGGCCTGCCTTATAAGAGCTCCTGAAGGAAGCACTAAACATAGAAAGGAACAACCGGTACCAACCACTGCAAAAACATACCAAATTGTAAAGAAACTGCATAACTAATGGACAAAGTAACCAGCTAGCATAATAATGATAGGATCAAATTCAGACATAACAATATTAACATTAAATTTAAATGGGCTAAATGCCCCAATTAAAAGACACAGACTGGCAAATTGGATAAAGAGTCAAGACCCATCGGTGTGCTGTATTCAGGAGGCCCATCTCACATGCAAAGATACACATAGGCTCAAAATAAAGGGATGGAGGAATATTTACCAAACAAGTGGAAAGCAAAACAAGCAAACAAAACAAACAAACAAAAACAAAAACAGGAGTTGCAATCCTGCTCTCTGATAAAACAGACTTTAAACAAACAAAGATCAAAAGAGACAAAGAAGGGCATTATGTAATGGTAAAGGGATCAATGCAATAAGAAGAGCTAACTATCCTAAATATCTATGCACCCAATACAGGAGCACCCAGATTCATAAAGCAAGTTATTAGAGACCTACAAAGAGACTTAGACTCCCACACAATAATAATGGGAGACCTTAACACTTACTGTCAATATTAGATAGATCAATGAGACAGGAAATTAACAAAGATATTCAGGACTTGAACTCAGCTCTGGATCAAGTGGACCTAATAGACATCTACAGAACTCTCCACCCCAAATCAACAGAACATACATTCTTCTCAGCACCTCACTGCACTTATTCTAAAATTGACCACATAATTGGAAATAAAACACTCCTCAGCAAATGCCAAAGAATGGAAATCATAACAAACAGTCTCTCAGACCACAGTGCAATCAAATTAGGACTCAGGGTTAAGAAACTCACTCAAAACTGCACAACTACACAGAAACTAAATAACCAGCTCCTGAATGAATACTGGGTAAATAATGAAATGAAGGCAGAAATAAAGATGTTCTTTGAAATCAGTGAGAACAAAGACACAATGTAACAGAATGTCTGGGACATATTTGAAGCAGTGTGTAGAGGGAAATTTATAGCACTAAATGCCCACAAGAGAAAGCAGGAAAGATCTAAAATCAACACCCTAACATCACAATTAAAAGAACTAGAGAAGCAAGAACAAACAGATTCAAAAGCTAGCAGAAGACAAGAAATAACTAAGATCAGAGCAGAACTGAAGGAGATAGAGACACAAAAAAAACCTTCAAAAAAATCAATTAATCCAAGAGCTGTTTTGAAAAAATCAACAAAATATAGACCACTAGCAAGACTAATAAAGAAGAAAAGAGAGAAGAATCAAATAGATGCAATAAAAAACGATGAAGGGGATATCACCACTGATCCCACAGAAATACAAACTACCAACAGAGAATACTATAAACATGTCTACACAAATAAACTAGAAAATCTAGAAGAAATGGGTAAATTCCAGGACACATACACCCTCCCAAGTCTAAACCATGAAGACGTCTAATCCCTGAGTAGACCAATAAAAAGTTCTGAAATTGAGGCAGTAATTAGTAGCCTACCAACCATAAAAAGTCCAGGACTAGACGGATTCACAGATGAATTCTACCAGAGATACAAAGAGGAACTGGTACCATTCCTTCTGAAACTATTCCAAACAACGGCAAAAGAGGGACTCCGCCCTAACTCATTTTATGAGGCCAGCATCATCCTGATAGCAAAACATGGCAGAGACAAAACAAAAAAAGAAAATTTCAGGCCAATATCCCTCATGAACATCGATGCAAAAATCCTTAATAAAATACTGGCAAAGAGAATCCAGCAGCATATCAAAAAGCTTATCCACCAGGATCAAGTCAGCTTCATCCCTGGGATGCAAGGCTGGTTCAGCATACACAAATCAATAAATATAATCCATCACATAAACAGAACCAATGACAAAAACCACATGATTATCTCAATAGATGCAGAAAAGGCCTTTGACAAAATTCAACAGCCCTTCATGCTAAAAACTCTCAAAAGACTAGGTATTGGTGGAATGCATCTCAAAATGATAGGAGCTATTTATGAAAAATCCACAGCCAATATCATACTGAATAGGCAAAAGCTGTAGGGATTCCCTTTGAAAACCTGCACAAGACAAGGATGCCCTCTCTCACTACTCCTATTCAACATAGTATTGGAAGTTCTGGCCAGAGCAATTAGGCAAGAGAAAGAAATAAAGAGTATTCAAATAGGAAAAGAGGAAGTCAAATTGTCTCTGTTTGCAGATACATGATTGTATATCTAGAAAACCCCATTGTCTCAGCCCAAAATCTCCTTAAGCTGATAAGCAACTTCAGCAAAGTCTCAGGATACAAAATCATGTACAAAAATCACAAGCATTCCTACACACCAATAACAGACAAACAGAGAGCCAAATCATGAGTGAAGTCCCATTCACAATTGCTACAAAGAGAATAAAATACCTAGGAATCCATCTTACAAGGGATGTGAAGGACTTCTTCAAGGAGAACTATACACAACTGCTCATCAAAATAAAAGAGGACACAAACAAATGGAAGAACATTCCATGCTCATGAATAGGAAGAATCAATATCATGAAAATGGCCATACTGCCCAAGGTAATTTACAGGTTCAACGCCATCCCCATCAAGCGACCAATGACTTTCTTCACAGAATTGGAAAAAACTATTTTAAACTTCACATGGAACCAAAAAATAGCCCGCATAGCCAAGACAATCCTAAGCAACAAGAACAAAGCTGGAGCCATCATGCTACCTGACTTCAAACTATACTACAAGGCTACAGTAACCAAAACAGCATGGTACTGGTACCAAAACAGATCTATAGACCAATGGAACAGAACAGAGGCCTCAGAAATAACACCACACATCTATAAGCATCTGATCTTTGACAAATCTGACAAAAATAGGCTCTGGGGAAAGGATTCCCTATTCAATAAATGATGTTGGGAAAACTGGCTATCCATATGCAGAAAACTGAAACTGGACCCCTTCCTTACACCTTATAGAAAAATTAACTCAAGATGGATTAAAGACTTAAACATAAGACCTAAAAGCATAAAAATCCTAGAAGAAAACCTAGGCAATGCCATTGAGGACATAGGCATGGGCAAAGACTTCATGTCTAAAACACCAAAAGCAATGGCAACAAAAGCCAAAATTGACAAATGGGATCTAATTAAACTGAAGAGCTTCTGCACAGCAAAAGAAACTATCATCAGAGTGAACAGGCAACCTACAGAATGGGAGAAAATTTTTGCAATCTATCCATCTGACAAAGGGCTAATATCCAGAATCTACCAAGAACTTAAACAAATTTACAAGAAAAAAACAACCCCATCAAAAAGTGGGCAAAGGATATGAACAGACACTTCTGAAAAGAAGACATTTATGCAGCCAACAAACATAAGAAAAGAAGCTCATCATCACTAGTCATTAGAGAAATGCAAATCAAAACCACAGTGAGATATCATCTCATGGCAGTTAGAATGGCAATCATTAAAAATTCAGGAAATAACAGATGCTGGAGAGGATGTGGAGAAATAGGGATGCTTTTACACTGTTGATGAGAGTGTAAAGTAGTTCAACCATTGTGGAAGACAGTGTGGCGATTCCTCTAGGATCTAGAACTAGAAATACCATTTGGCCCAGCAATCTCATTACTGGGTATATACCCAAAGGATTATAAATCATGCTACTATAAAGACACATGTGCACATGTTTATTGTGGCACTATTCACAATAGCAAAGACTTGGAACCAACCCAAATATCCGTCAATGATAGACTGGATAAAGAAAATGTGGCACATATACACCATGGAATACTATGCAGCCATAAAAAAGGATAAGTTCATGTCCTTTTCAGGGACATGGATGAAGCTGGAGAGCATCATTGTCAGCAAACTAACACAAGAACAGAAAATCAAGGACTGCATGTTCTCACTCATAAGTGGGAGTTGAACAATGAGAGAACACATGGACACTGGGAGGGGAACATCACACACTGGGGCCTCTCAGGGTGTGGGGTGTGGGGAGCTAGGGGAGGGATAGCATTAGGAAAAACCTAATGTAGGTGATGGGTTGATGGGTGCAGCAAACCACCATGGCACATGTATACCTATGTAACAAAACTGCACATTCTGCACATGCACCCCAGAACTTAAAGTATAATAAATAAAATAAAATAAAGAAATAATACAAGCTGGGTATGGTGGCTCATGCCTGTAATCCCAACATTTTGGGAGGCCGAGGCAGGCTGATCACCTGAAGTCGGGAGTTCGAGACCAGCCTGACCAACATGGAGAAACCCTGTCTCTACTAAAAATACAAAATTAGCCAGGCATGGTGGCGCATGCCTGTAATCCTAGCTACTCTGGAGGCAGGAGAATCGCTTGAACCTGGGAGGCGGAGGTTGCGGTGAGCCGAGATTGTGCCATTGCACTCCATCCTGGGGGACAAGAGCGAAACTCTGTCTCATAAAAAAAAAAAAAAAAAAGAATACAGAAATTCTAGGCACTTTTTACTCTGTTTTCCCCAATGACAATGTCTTACAAAACCATAATACACTATCACAACCAGGATATTGACATTGGTACGATCTACTTGTCTAATTCAAACTCCCCTGGTTTTATTTGTACTTATGTGCGTGTGTGTGTGTGTGTGTGTGTGTGTGTGTGTGTGTGTGTGTGTTTAGTTATTTGTAATTTTATCACTTGTTACCACAGTCAAGACATAGACCAGGCACCACGTTGGGCTCAAAAGCCAGGGATGACTATAAAGAATGGTAGTTCATAAGATGGCTCGGGAGAGATTTCTACTGGAATCCTGAAAGAGTTTTTGCTGTGGCACTTTTTTTGTGATAATTATATAGCCACCTTTCATAGCAATTTAGACTGAACTTCTGCCATGATTTTGGTGTCTGTATGTTTAAGATAAAGCTAATATTTAGTTATTTCTCCTGGTTTTATTTCATTTCTGGACTAAGAATTATTGGCCCTTGTGCTTGGTTGCCAAGGACTGTGATAGTGGAGACAGAGTTCCTGCTCTGAATGGCTCATAGTAGGAAGAATCATTGTCATAGAACCCACTTTCTTTTTATTTTTACCCCCATGAAAGTATCAAATTTTGCTCATCTTGGCTCTCACCTGCTCCCTTGCTCCAGCCTCCCCAGAGTCTTGGTCCCATTGAATCCTCTGGGCTCATTCCTTCTCCAACAGATTTTCCATTCCCATCCACCTTCATGGAGCTTCAGAGTTCATTTTATTTTCATAAAGAAATAACATATTCCAGCCCCAGCCAATCTTATTTTCTACCTCTTTCCAAGAGTCATGTATGAAAACTGCAAACTCTGCTAAGAGTGTCCACTCCATGCCCTAAGAGTAGACATGACCATAGCAAGAGTGAGGAACATTGGAACAAAGAAGACACTGCAAAAGAACAACTACAATTACTATGCCTGCCGTAGAAAACTTCTCTCCCCCAGTCACCACTGTCTCTTAAATTCAGTTATATCTTTCTTCAAGAGTAAGGTCAAAACGGCATTATCTAAGAATCTTTATTTATCCCACCCAATTTAGACTCTTATTTCATCTTGGATAATCACTATTTTATAAAGTTCCCTTCTGATTCCTAGATTCCTCACATCACTGTCTTGCTGAAAACCTATTAAGTCCTCACTGCTGAAAAGACTCTACCTCATTATTATGGTACTCAAGGCCCTCTTCAATCTGTATTCAACTATTATTTGTAAGCTCATCTCAATAACTTTTCTGCAAACATCCTATGCTCCTTCATTACAAAAGTACTTGCCATTTCCTATAATGTGCCATGCAATTTTGAATTATGGCTTTGTGCATTTTGATCCCTAAGGCTGAAAGTACCATCATACTTTTCTGGCCAATCAAATCTTACCCCAAGACTACTCAAATGGCTCCTACTTAATGAGGACTTTCCTGATTTACATTTTCCTTCCAGATCCCTGTTGAGAACCTATAATCAACTGTGCTTTGACACATGCAGTAAATCAATTGTAACGTAGTTGGTGAGTATTTGATGCATCCACTGAAGGTGAGCATGGGAATGAGGCTTGAGTTCATGTTTCTATCTCTAGAACCTCACGCAGGTATGGAGGGGCACAGTGGCAAGGATTAGGAAATATTCTGTTTAAACCAGAGAAATTCTGAAACATACTGCATGCTACTAGAATTTTTATTAAGATTTAGGTATCTGGAAGAAATGGTTTAAAGGAGGTCTGGGAATTGAGTATTGGGACCCTAGGTCACTGGGGTTACAATCTTGAAACAAAAGAAGGCAAAAATCTGCTTTAGTGTCTGAGGAAGTCCTAGAAATTAGTAAACTCATTTTGAACTGGAAGAGAATTAAGTAAGGTTCAGAGGCCCTATTTTGAAATACTGGAATTTCAGAGAAAAAAAATATGCTTGAGATGAAATACAGCAATTTCATTTGGCTATCCTTTAAGCAGATTCCTGATAACTCATTTCAAGTTTTTGTGTTGTAGGATAATACCTGAAATCCCAGAAAGCCTTTTAAAAAATCTCATCAGCAACTATAATTCCTAGGATAACTATTCCAAGATTTGGGATACCTTTGAGTGGTGGCAAAAACAAGAGTAATGGCAGTTCTAATGGCAAGAGCAGCTTTAGCAGTGGCAAAAGCAGCAGCACATGGTCTTAGGGGCCCACAGGGAAACTAGCAGCAATGATGATAACCACCATTGACTGAACACCTACTATGAGCATGAAAAGTTGCCAGATGCTTTATAGACATTATAGTTAACCTTCACAACTATAATTTAAAATATATATATATAATCCATATTTTGCAAATATAGTCACTGTCTCAGAGTGAGGAGGTAACTTGCTTAGATTCATATTGTTAAGTAGTAGCAAAATTTGGATTCACTGTTAAGCCAGTGGTCTTCCTGCCACATTTTAATTTCTCTTAAAAGTGGGAATACTTGAAAGGACATATGTCCCAAGAAGTTTTAGAGTATAAAGATGCTGAGTGAAACAATTGCTGTTGTTATTCATGTAAGAATCATTAAGGCTGTCACAGTCTTGGGATACCAGTAGGTCTAAAATAAGTGGTCGAATTAAACTGAAAGGAGCTTATACTAGTGCCACAGTCTAATCCCACTCTTTTCACCCACAGTGTGTTTAGGAATCCTCTCTGCCTCCTTTAAAATTTATTTCCAGCATTCTTCACTTGGTGGGAGAAGTTCCCAGAGTTACCTCTCAAGAAAGAAAGTACCCATTAAATGTGCCACTGATTTTTTGAGGGTTGGAGGGAGGCTAACTAGAACTCATCAATGGTTAACCTCAATAGGAAGAGGAAAGAATGATTGTAGTTATTAATGTGGTTTAGACAAGTCTGGCTCAGCAAACTGGGAATCTGAGGCTAAGAAAAACAACAACAACAAACACATGCCCAGTACTGCCATGTTGTCCTCCGTTTCTCTGGGATCACTCCTAAATCACCCACAACCATCTTCCCTATGTTTCTACCAATCTCAGCAAAGAACTCTTCAACTATTTCATGGATTTGGTCCACTCTATCATGACCACTTTTGCCATGGTATTCTCTTGTTCACCTCCTCATCTATTCATGGGCTGTTGGGGTCACTTGACTTTAGCCCATCTTCTAGATTTTAGAACTATCCTTAACTGAAGATATATCAGATTCCGTGATCTAACTCTCAGGTATTTTCTAGAAGAAAGTCTCTAAGAGCAAGGTGGATTTTAAGCTTACAATATACATGTTGATCTAGAGCTTACTTAAAAAAATTTCTAAGCCTTTTCTAATTTATATTTATGACCAAACTCCAGGACAAAATAAAGTGTAGAATTCTTATCATGAGTTGGTGCTAGTCATGGGAGCTGATAGCTTAAGTGGCCAACAGGTGGTCTCTTTTCACCAGCCATCATGCCGAACACATGCACTGAGGGTATAGTTGGAAAAAAGTCCCAGCTGCAATCTCTTAGGCATTTCAGCATTCTGAGCACTAACAAAATAAGAGACTATAAAGATTCCTTGTGAACAATCCATATTTTAGGGCTAAGGGTTTCTGGAATTTTGGACAAGAGATGTCACCTTCAGAAGCCCTGGTAAGTTTTTGGATCTTTGAAAGTGAATTTGATCCCCTTTTCTTGATTCTAAGCAGTACTGGGATACATGGTACAAACAGATGCTGCAGGAGACTTTTCAGAGGAACGTGATCATACCAAGGTGACTTCTGTCCTATCTTTACTGCCTGTCCTCCTCAGCCTCTCCAGTCCTTATTGTCTACTCCCCATGGTGTAGTCTGCTACTAATGCATTCTCTGAGCTTTTATTTTCAACAATTTTATTTGTATTTCCAACAATTAGCTGTCTTTTAAACAATTTTCCAATATTCACTTTCTACTCCGTAACATGGGTCCTCTGTTGCCTGTAATCTTTGGCAGTTTGGGGGCATGTCTGGCTCTAGTGTTCTACCTTCCTCAGTCCAGCTTCAGTGAGTTAGAAGTTGATTATATTTTCGGAGGCCTGCCATGTCCCATGGACTTCAGTCCTGGTTCCAATTAAGCTTTGGTTTTCCAAATGGAAGATAACTCCTTATTTTAATATATCTTCCTGGCTACTTATGGGAGGGAGGTCGCAGAGCAGACATGGGAAGTTTTTAGGGGTAACGTAAACAGAGGAGGCTACTGAGCCTTCTCTATTTACTGAGTTTCTGCAGGTCATTCTCTTTTAGCTGGCAGCATCTGTGAACTGGCCTTGCCTGCCATACAGAAAGCTGACTTTTCTTGTACCAACCACACTTTTCTTCTTTATCTATTTACGGTTCACACACATTCTCAACCTAACCCTCCTGTTTTATATCATTTCACTCAGTCATCTCTTCCACTAAAAGACTTTCTGTTTACTTTTACCAAATCACATGATGTGAGATAAATGTTCAAATCCTTATTTATGGTCATTTAAAGATTGCAACACTCCTTTTACAAGGCAGCTATTTGATTCTAGTATGGATAAGCTACAAAGCTAGAGTTGGCCTCCATCATGGCTTGCAAAATGAAGGGCACTGAAGTTATTTTTACTCATAAAAAGGTAAATAATGAGGCTCAGATCTGGAAACAAACAGAACCAGAGTGTACCCTGCAGAATGCCAGGATGGTCTATTGGAGTGACATCACTATAGCGGTACAGTCACATTGGGAGAATCAGTATAGATTCCCAAATTCTGTGAGCTGTTAGCCAATTGTATTGCCTAATCAAACTTGTCTACAGTAACAACAATTAAAACAAGTGCTAACATTTACTGAATGTTTAGGACAGTTCTAGCACTACACAGACATTTTTCATCTAATCCTTACAACTACCATTAGGAATAATTTCCATTCTACAGATAAGGACACTAAAGCCCAAAGCAGTTATGCCACTTTCCCCAGATCACACAGTCAGAAAATGGCAGAGCTGGGTGTGTTAATCTGTTTTGAGTTGTTATAAATTAATACCTAAGACTGAGTAATTTATAAAGAAAAGAAGTTTATTTTGGCTCACAGTCTGCAGGCTGTACAGAAAGCATGGTGCCACCATCAGCTTCTAGTGAGGGCCTCAGAGAGCTTACAATCATGGTGGAAGGCAAAGAGGAAGGTAGAGTACCACATGGTGAGAGGGAGCAAGAGAGGAAGAGGAGGAGGTGCCAGGGTCCTTTAAACAAGCAGCTCTCCTGTGAACTGATTACTATGAGGATGGCACCAAGCCATTTATAAGGGGTCCACCCCCATGACCCAAACATCTCCTACTAGGCCCCACCTCCAATACTGGGGATCACATTTCAATATGAGATTTGGAGGCAACACAACACTCAAGCCATATTACTTGGGTTAAAACCCAACCCTCTGGCACCAGAGTCCCTGCCCTCAGCCACAGTGCTCTGCCACTTCTCCAAGGATAGGTCTCCATTCTGCTCCCCATACATGAGCCAGAGCTCACTGTCACTCAAGGGAGCCATTTCTATTGCTTCAGGATGCCTTTCCTCATGTTGAACTGAAATCTGATTGCCCGTAACTCTTCAGTCGGGTCTTTTTCTACCTTCAGATCCACCCAGAATATTTTGTTCTTGTTGTTTCTTATTTTCTTTTAACAACCTTTAGAGATTTGAAGATATAAATTGACTCTCCAATTCATACCTGAATATTAATTTTGTGGTTAGTGAAAACAATCTTATCCTGATAGAAAAACTGTTGCATCGGCTGGGCGCGGTGGCTCACGCTTGTAATCCCAGCACTTTGGGAGGCCGAGGCGGGCGGATCACGAGGTCAGGAGATCGAGACCACGGTGAAACCCCGTCTCTACTAAAAATACAAAAAAATTAGCCGGGCGTGGTGGCGGGCACCTGTAGTCCCAGCTACTCGGAGAGGCTGAGGCAGGAGAATGGCATGAACCCGGGAGGCGGAGCTTGCAGTGAGTCGAGATTGCGCCACTGCACTCCAGCCTGGGCGACAGAGCGAGACTCCGTCTCAAAAAAAAAAAAAAAACAACAGAAAAACTGTTGCATCGAGTAATGAAACAGCTCTCTACCTTTCCAGCTAGTGGTTGGCAAAATAGGTCCACAACGGAGGATAAAGTGCTTGAGGAGTAAGGCGATAAGCTTTGCTGATAAAAATTTATGTAGTTATCCACAGTGTTGTTTATATTAATCACAAATTACAAATAACCTGTGTCCAAAATAATGGAGTTTATAGATTATAATTTATCCATGTGATAAAATACACATTCATTAAAATTTATGTTTTCAAATTACATTTAAGGATGGGAAGTTCTCATAATAATGTTAATTTTGAAAAGTAGGATTTAAAACAATATTTAGAGTGTTGTCCCAGTTTTGAAAAAAACATGTGAAAAGAAAAAAATACTAGTGAATACATACAAAAATACATAGAATGCCTAGAAAAAAAGAAAGAAAAAATGCACCATTCTAGTAATAATGAATTATCTTTTATCTATTTTAATAAATACTCTGTATATTTTCTAAATTTCCTAAAATGGCATTCATTACTTTTGAAGTCAAGGAATACACTGTTGGTGGTGGTGTTGGTGGCAGTAATGTGTGTGTGTGTATGTGTGTTTAAAGATCACAGTGTGTCTAAGAATTACCCTCAGCTGAAGTTGGACTTGAAGATTTGGGAGAGGGGCAAATGACATTGGAATAGGGGCTTCTACCATCCATTATGATCCCAATGTTTGGCCCCCAAATTGCTTTGAACTCCCCTGTGCATTTAAGAACTCAGCAACCAGGATATAAGAGTGGCTGGGGCCTCTTCCCTCCTCCACACTCCATCTCTTGTGCTGTGGTAGTGGACAATATCAGTTAAATTTAAAGCTTAGATAAACAACAAATCTTGCATAAGACATACTTATATTTAAAAATTACTGATCATTTATCTAAAAATCAGATGTAGCTGGGAGTCCTCCATTTTAGCTGCTATATCTAGCAACCCTACCTGTAGATCCCTTCAGATGCCTTTTCAACATTTTTGTAAATATAAAAATTTCCCTCCTCTCCTTTACTGGTCCACCCTGGGAACATTTCTTTATTAAATCACTCGCCCAGGAGTCTTGCTTTAGGTGTTTCTGTGGAACTTGAACTCAGGAGAATCTTCTTCCCCTTTCCTGCCCCCATATCTCTTTTTCTATCTATCGAGCTCTCTTTCTTAGCATTTCTTTCTGGCCTTTCTTCCTGTAAGCATTTCTCAAAAATTGCCCCCATTTACTTTTCTATGGATTATCTAAAAAATAAACATCTGATCGGGCGCGGTGGCTCATGCCTGTAATCCCAGCACTTTGGGAGGTCAGGGCGGGTGGATCACGAGGTCAGGAGATCGAGACCATCCTGGCTAACAAGGTGATACCCCGTCTCTACTAAAAATATAAAAAATTAGCCGGGCATGATGGCGGGCGCCTGTAGTCCCAGCTACTCAGGAGGCTGAGGCAGGAGAATGGCGTGAACCTGGGAGGCGGAGCTTGCAGTGAGCAGAGATGGCACCACTGCACTCCAGCCTGGGCGACAGAGCGAGACTCCGTCTCAAAAAACAAAAACAAAAACAAAAACAAATCCACAGGATCTTCTCCAACATGTAAACATATTACCGGTACAAATAATAATCAAAACACAAAACTGACAAAGGATACAAATATAGAGTTGATAAAATCTGTTGATAAGAGAAGAATCAAGTAGGCTATGAAATACAACCCAGGAAAATTGGCTATAATGGAAATAGTAACCACAAAAAAATCCATGATTTTAGATATGATACATGATGTTCGTTATTGACAAAAAATAGATACACCCTAATGATATTACTTAGAGATAATTAACTGACCAGTTGAAAATAATTTAAAATGCAGATAAAAATGGAATATACAGATTAATAATTTAATTAGCTTGGAGTTCACTCAAGAAAATGTTTCTTCAATGAAAATTCAACAGTGTTGACAAAATTCGGAAGGAAATAATTTTATTCGAAGACCTCAGGGTCAAAGTCAAGAGATAAAAATGTTATGCTCAAAGTGTTCTGTGTTGATGGATAGTCTTGGCAAAGTTGTCGGCATAAACATAAAGAAGCACGTGGAATCTGATTCTGCTGCCCAGGGAGGGATACTGAGGGAAAGGTGGGTGTGAGAGGGGGTTAGGTCATGCCATGGAGCCATAATGAAAGCTGATTTGTATTGGCCAGCAATGGAGTAATACATACTTTTGATCAATAGGAAAATTGTGGAACACTTACTAAGGTGTTGGACCCTATGCTAGACATGAGATCACCATCGTCTCTATGATTACATAACTGTTTTTCCCACTTGATATATGAATATTGAGACTTAATGAGGTTAAATAGTATTAAATTCACACAGCCAGAGACATCTGACTCCAAAGCTGAGCTCTTAACACCTGTGCTTTGTGTCAGGCAATGTGTCTTCCCCTTTCGTAGAGCGCCTCACTTTGGGTGGACTTCAGTGTCAGATGAAGGAGATTGAAATTAAATCTGTGGATGCAGGAGAGTGTTAAGCAGAGTTCTGGAACCATATCATTCCTTTCTTAAGTTATTCTGGAAATAAGTGCAGGGTCAGGGGAAGACTAGAAGCAAAGAGACCAATTTAAAATATTTTAATATTAAGAAATGACAAAGGCTTGACCCAATTGAGTGACAGTAGGGATGAAGTAGACAGGAAGTATAGAAATATACTGTGTGGGTGAAATTACCAGGGTTTCCTGGTTAACTAATGTAGGTCATGGAGGAATGGGGTCAAAAATGAATCCAGACTTAAATTTGAGTGGTTGGGAAGTTTTGCTGCAGAGAAAGGAGATTCACTGTAAGAATTTCATACCCATACTGGTTGTCCCACCTAAACTTCCATTTGTATGTAAAATATATGAACTTCATAATTACAAGTTTAAGTGTGCAAACTATTGCCATCGTTACATTCTACAAGTTGTCAATATAATTTTGAATTTTTTGTCCACAATTTGGCTTCTTCAGTAAAACATAAACCTCTACATTACAGAAGAAACTTGATCAAATTCAGTTTTTTATTGTTGTTGTTTTGGTTAGGGGGAGCACTTCAGGTTGAAAATTTATTCCTCAGCAAGACTATTTTTTCCTTCATTATCATTCTCCCTAGCGTTGAGATGAAATGGTAGCTCTGGTGTGAGATGCAGAGCAGTGCACGGGGAGGGTGGGAATAAGTGGGAAAGTCTGAGACTTATGCAACTACAACCTTGTCTTGGTGGTGGGAGAGGTTGACTCATCTCCATCTTGGTCTAGGTCCTGTCGTACCATACTGGAATACTGTTGCCTTATCATTGTTAGATGCATGCACCTTCCTAATATTGGCCCACAGAGAGGCGGCCTGAGCTCCTATCAGTGGCAGCAAGGCCAGCCCACATGTTTGGCTATGTGACCAGCCATCTAATCTACGTCGCTGGAGCACATGGCCCTTGGCTCCCACTCCCTCTCGGAACACAGAAAATTGGCTCCTAGCTCCTCTCTCCATGCCAACCAGGACCCGCAGGGCCTGGGGAGGCTGCTTGCTGACTTGTGTGCCTCACAGAGCTGCTGTGTCTGCTCAGGCATCATATGCTATCCGAAGCTTCTCTCCAACCCTTGCTTTCTTTTCAGCTATGCACCATTTTTTTTTCTGGGAGGAAGGTGAAGATGGCCACGAAATGCTCAGACTGATGTGGGGAGTTTCTGTGTCTCTCTTTTCCCAGGAGCTTACTCAGGGTGGAAGGCAGGTCATAGGCCAATATCTAATCCAGTGACTTTTTCTAATCCTTCTTTTCCTCCCCAGTTTGTGGGTGTCCAGATTGTCTGGGGTTAAGTGGAGAGGACAGGAGATCTGAATTCTTACAAACACATTTGCTTTGTACATCTCTCTGTCTTTTAACATCAGTGTTTTAAAATTTAACATCACAATTAAAAGAACTAGAGAAGCAAGAGCAAACACATTCAAAAGCTAGCAGAAGGCAAGAAATATCTAAAATCAGAGCAGAACTGAAGGAAATAGAGACACAAAAAACCCTTCAAAAAATTAATGAATCCAGGAGCTGGTGTTTTGAAAACATCAACAAAATTGATAGACCGCTAGCAAGACTAATAAAGAAGAAAAGAGAGAAGAATCAAATAGATGCAATAAAAAATGATAAAGGGGATATCACCACCGATCCTACAGAAATACAATCTACCATCAGAAAATACTACAAACACCTCTACGCAAATAAACTAGAAAATCTAGAAGAAATTGATAAATTTCTCTACAAATACACCCTCCCAAGACTAAACCAGGAAGAAGTTGAATCTCTGAATAGACCAATAACAGGCTCTGAAATTGTGGCAATAATCAATAGCTTACCAACCAAAAAGAGTCCAGGACCTGATGGATTCATAGCCGAATTCTACCAGAGGTACAAGGAGGAACTGGTACCATACCTTCTGAAACGATTCCAATCAATAGAAAAAGAGGGAATCCTCCCTAACACATTTTATGAGGCCAGCATCGTCCTGATACCAAAGCCTGGCAGAGACACAACCAAAAAAGAGAATTTCAGACCAATATCCTTGATGAACATTGATGCAAAAATCCTCAATAAAATACTGGCCAACCGAATCTAGCAGCACATCAAAAAGCTTATCCACCATGATCAAGTGGGCTTCATCCCTGGGATGCAAGGCTGGTTCAACATACACAAATCAATAAATGTAATCCAGCATATAAACAGAACCAAAGACAAAAACCACATGATTATCTCAATAGGTGCAGAAAAGGCCTTGGACAAAATTCAACAACGCTTCATGCTAAAAACTCTCAATAAATTAGGTATTGATGGGACGTATCTCAAAATAATAAGAGCCAATATCATACTGAATGGGCAAAAACTGGAAGCATTCCCTTTGAAAACGGGCACAAGACAGGGATGCCCTCTCTCACCACTCCTATTCAACATAGTGCTGGAAGTTCTGGCCAGGGCAATCAGGCAGGAGAAGGAAATAAAGAGTATTCAATTAGGAAAAGAGGAAGTCAAATTGTCCCTGTTTGCAGATGACATGATTGTATATCTAGAAAACCCCATTGTCTCAGCCCAAAATCTCCTTAAGCTGATTAGCAACTTCTGCAAAATCTCAGAATACAAAATCAATGTACAAAAATCACAAGCATTCTTGTACACCAATCACAGGCAAACAGAGAGCCAAATCATGAGTGAACTCCCATTCACAATTGCTTCAAAGAGAATAAAATACCTAGGAATCCAACTTACAAGGGATGTGAAGGACCTCTTCAAGGAGAACTACAAACCACTGCTCAATGAAATCAAAGGGGATACAAACAAATGGAAGAACGTTCCATGCTCATGGGTTGGAAGAATCAATCTCGTGAAAATGGCCATACTGCCCAAGGTAATTTATAGATTCAATGCCATCCCCATCAAGCTACCAAAGACTTTCTTCACAGAATTGGAAAAAACTACTTTAAAGTTCATATGGAACCAAAAAAGAGCCCGCATTGCCAAGTCAATCCTAAGCCAAAAGAACAAAGCTGGAGGCATCACGCTACCTGACTTCAAACTGTACTATGAGGCTACAGTAACCAAAACAGCATGGTACTGGTACCAAAACAGAGACATAGATCAATGGAACAGAACAGAGCCCTCAGAAATAATGCCACATATCTACAACTATCTGATCTTTGACAAACCTGACAAAAACAAGCGATGGGGAAAGGATTCCCTATTTAATAAATGGTGCTGGGAAAACTGGCTAGCCATATGTAGAAAGCTGAAACTGGATCCCTTCCTTACACCTTATACAAAAATTAATTCAAGATGGATTAAAGACTTACATGTTAGACCTAAAACCATAAAAACCCTAGAAGAAAACCTAGGCAATACCATTCAGGACATAGGCATGGGCAAGGACTTCATGGCTAAAACATCAAAAGCAATGGCAACAAAAGCCAAAATTGACAAATGGGATCTAATTAAACTAAAGAGCTTCTGCACAGCAAAAGAAACTACCATCCGAGTGAACAGGCAACCTACAAAATGGGAGAAAATTTTCACAACCTACTCATCTGACAAAGGGCTAATATCTAGAATCTACAATGAACTCAAACAAATTTACAAGAAAAAAACAAACAACCCCATCAAAAAGTGGGCGAAGGACATGAACAGACACTTCTCAGAAGAAGACATTTATGCAGCCAAAAGCACATGAAAAAATGCTCATCATCACTGGCCATCAGAGAAGTGCAAATCAAAACCACAATGAGATACCATCTCACACCAGTTAGAATGGCGATCATTAAAAAGTCAGGAAACAACAGGTGCTGGAGAGGATGTGGAGAAATAGGAACACTTTTACACTGTTGGTGGGACTGGAAACTAGTTCAACCATTGTGGAAGTCAGTGTGGCGATTCCTCAGGGAACTAGAACTAGAAATGCCATTTGACCCAGCCATCCCATTACTGAGTATATACCCAAAGGACTATAAATCATGCTGCTATAAAGACACATGCACACGTATGTTTATTGCGGCACTATTCACAATAGCAAAGACTTGGAACCAACCCAAATGTCCAACAACGATAGACTGGATTAAGAAAATGTGGCACATATACATCATGGAATACTATGCAGTCATAAAAAATGATGAGTTCATGTCCTTCATAGGGACGTGGATGAAACTTGAAACCATCATTCTCAGTAAACTATCGCAAGGACAAAAAACCAAACACTACATGTTCTCACTCATAGGTGGGAATTGAACAATGAGAACACATGGACACAGGAAGGGGAACATCACACTCCGGGGACTGTTGTGGGGTGGGGGGAGCGGGGAGGGACAGCTTTAGGAGATATACCTAATGCTAAATGACGAGTTAATGGGTGCAGCACACCAACATGGCACATGGATACATATGTAACAAACCTGCACATTGTGCACATGTACCCTAAAACTTAAAGTATAGTAATAATAATAATAATAATAAATAAATATTAAACACACAAAAAAAAATTTAACAGATAAGAATTGTCTCCTCTGTTCTCTGATCCCACCATGAGAAATAGTCCCTGTGATGAATGGTCTTAACTGTACAAGTTGATGAGGGGTAAATAGAAGGAGAAAAAAAAATGTTGCTTAATATCTTACATTATGACATTTAACCACACAGTAGGTCAGCAGGTATAACAGGAACATCATAACAAGAATCTAGCTAGAACTCGATCAAAACTAAACCAAATCCAATGCAAACTTTTTTTTTTCTTGGCACACCTTCTGAATGTTGCTGTAGGGCAGAGGACAGAATAATGTAGAAAAACACCTTCTTCTTCCAATCTTAAGCTGATCATAATTTAGTTGGAAATAAATCTGAGATCCTAAATGGCAACAAAAAAAACAAAAACAGCTGAAGCAAACAGGCAGTATTCACTAATCATGACTTTGGTGACATAGAGAAAAGGAATTGTCAGGAAAAAGAAGGTAGGCCATGGAAAGTGAATGTCCCTTTGCAGCCATCATTTTTCTAGGGTTGCAGCAGGGATACAAAGGCAGGGCAACAATTCCCTTTCAGACATGACATGCTGGGGAGTGGGAATTAATGAAGAGGAGATAACACCCTATTTAAAAGTTTAGTTGTCTTCCAGTTTCTTCGGGTCACTCATGTCTCCACTGAATTGCTTGCTGTAAATAGAAAGATTTTTCTAGTTACACTTAAATGATAAAAATCTGGTTCAGCTGGCTGGATGACTATAAAAAATGTCATAGCAAACCATTTTAGGGCAAGCTTGAGAAGATGAAATAGTGCAGATGCATGAAATACAAATATCCATACATTCATTTATTTAATTTAGCAAACAGCTTTAGAGCACCTACTGTATTCCAGGCCTATGTTAAGCAGTAGAATACAGAAACCAAAAAAAAGGAGTATGCACTATCTAGATGCTCACTGTGAGGTAAAAGGACACAGAGCAACCAGCTATGTTATATAAGATTATTCTATGGCCAAGGTATGTCATGGAAAGAGACCAGCTCTACCTAGCTGGGGATAGGGAAGGCATCACAAAGATAGCAGGAAATAATCAAATGTATCCTTTGAAGGGAAGAACATCTGGGAGTTAAAAAGACTTTGATGAGGACCAGAGGCCAGAGAAAGCACAGCATATTTAAGGAAATGCCTAGACTTTACTGTGAGAGGACCGCAGAGAGCTTTGCAGGAAGCAAATGGAAGTGAGCCTGGAGAGTAGGCAGGGGTTGGATCATTAGGGACTCTTAGCCCATCATATAAAATCAGGACATTATCCTTTGACGGAGGAGCACCACTGGCTGGTTTTTAGTGGGGAAAGCATGACCAAATCTCATATTTTAGGGAGAACACTTTAGTGCTATTGTGTTGAGTTAATTACAAGGAATCCACAGTGGAAACTGGAAGGCTATCGTATACTATAGGAGAACTAAAATGGAGTCCAACCTAAACCAATAGGAGTGGGTGTGGAAGAAAGCGCAGGTTCAAGAGGCGGTGTGGTGTAGATCTAAGGAGTTAGGAGGTGTGCTAAGGCAAGGGGCGAATAAAGACGATGTCCAGGTTTTTGGCTCGAATGGGGAATAACAGTATACAGGATAGAGACAAAGAGCATACAGGAGAGAGGAGGTTTCTGGGGGATTAGAGGATGGAAGTTCAGTTTTAGACATGCCAAATTTGAGATGCCTGTGGGACATCAAAATGAGATGTCTTACAGCTGTTTGATGTACAGGTCTGCAGCTCAGTAAAGAGGTCTGGGCAGATTTATATTTGGGAGTCATGTCTCTGAGACTGTGAATCAGTCCTGTCCAGAATGCTGATATTTATGAACTAAGAGAGAAGAAGGGTAGCCAGTGAAAGAGACTAAAAAGAATCAGAGGTATAGAATATGGAGCCTGATTACCAGGACACAAGGAAGGAGAGAGCATTAGGAAGAAGGGAATGGTTAGCATCGTCAAATTCTATAGCAAAGTCACAGCGGGCCATTGTAGTAAAGTCGGAGGGTGAAATGACTACTAGCGAGGGAGAGGAGCTCCAGCATGTGGGAGAGCTTTCTAGCCATCAATCCTTCTAGTCCCCTGCATATAGCAAGCAATTGGTAAATATTTGCTTGAAATAAGGGTTATTTAATGATGAAATTATTTGTCTGATGAGGACCACACAGGAGTTCATTAAGCAAAGGTGAGCTGCCCAAGTGACAGGGGTGGTGTAAAAGGGATCCCTGCAATGGTTGGAGAGCTGTATAAACACAGCCCTTTGAACAGTTTGGATGGCAAATGTTTGGTGTGAGTGTAGTGGTTTTTTGTTTTTCATTTTGAAATAAAATTACTTTGGCCAAATTAAGAGTGAAACCCAGGCCACTCCTTACTCATCATGCCATTTGATGTAATTCTTGTAACCCTTGTGTCATAATTTCCTCACCCATAAACTTGGGACATATCATCTCTCCTATCTACTCCCTCAGAGAATAAATGTGCTTGTTAAGTGTTTGGGAACATGAAGAAAAAAAAGAAGGGTAATGACACAGGACAGGTCTGGGAGGTCTAAGCTTGGCTTTGCTACTATTTTCCTAGGTTGACTTAGACAAACTAGTTTTTGCATTTATAAAATGAAGGGGCTAGGCAAGATGTCGAAGATCTCTTCTGCCCCCAGTTTCTTTCAGGCTGTGATGTTCATTTATTTGGCATAATCACCATTACCATCATTCCCAGGTTCACAGCACATGCAGGTGGAAAGGACTTTTTAAATGCACACTGGCTCAGGTGACCCCCAGTGCAGTCGAGTGATGAGGGTAGGGAGGAATCTCATTATTGTGTCCACTTTCCAGATGACATTGTGGCTCAATAAGGTCAACCATGACAGGCCTGGAGTCACAGAACTGACAAAGGCTGGAATGGAACCTTCAGCTCTGTTCTTTTCTCTCCAAAAACCATGCTCTGTCCACCTCTCTACAGCATTGTGTACTGATGTTGGGCATTATTATTACTCAACAGAAACCCTGGATTGATAAGGAAGGGGTCAATCCTGCCTTCAGAAGGCCCGAATTAGAGTCTAGTCTTAAGCCCTTGTTTTGTATTCAACATGGAGAAGGTCATTTCTCCATTGTTGAGATGCTCAATTTTTGCATATACAAAGAAGTGAGTCATTGCATCCTGCAGCTTCTGAAGGTCTTGAAGAGGGTGAAATGAGATGAGGGAGGCAGACCGGGAATCACTGTGCACATTGCAGGGCCTGTGTTTCTGCAAGGTTTGCAGGCACATGGTACAGCTGATTGCACAGCGATTACAGTGCTTTTCAATGCCGTGGGGCTCAGCATGCCTGCATTGGGAGCTGGTTCTCTCCCGATGGCTTGGGTAAAATACCCCTCAGAGGGGCTGCATTCTCCCTCCCTTTCAATCCAAATATTTAGCTTCAAGCCTGCTTCAGCTGTGCTTTGGCAAGAAGTGTTTTGGAGGAGGAGGCTGCTCTGAGGGGCCCTCCTTTGAAGCCCTGGATGTCCTACAGTGATATGGGGCCTTGGCCAAGCAAGTTGAGCTTTGAGGCCAGCAGCAGGTTTGAGACACTCCGGGGGCTGCTGACTTCAGCTGAAGGGGCTCAAAGCCCAGATCCCCACACAGCTGTGGACTCTCAAGGATCTCTCTCTCTCTCTTTCTTTGTTGGGCAGAGCTTCATGTGCATCTCAGCCAGCCGTGCAGCAGCCCTCAGCAGCTCTTCTCTGGGGCTGGGGCATCTGTATGCCCAGGAAATCACTGGGCTGAGGGTACAGGATGGGATCTTGGCTTTCTCAAAAGAAGAATGAATTATTATTATTGATTCCTCTGGTGGAACTCTTGGGGCTGGACTTACCATTACTCCCAGTGACCTACTTGGGAGATTTCTGTTTCTTGTTCCTGAAACCTTAGATTCTGAGGGCTGTTTCCACCAGGAGATATAGGACTCATTAACTTAAAGCTATGACCACTGCTGATCAATTTGGGCCCACTGTACCTGTAGACCAGCCGGCAAAGAAAATAGTTCATGCACTGGCAGTTGTAATATACCCTGATTATAAGGAGAAAGCATGGTTGTTTCACAAAGAGGGTAGGGAAGGGTAGGAAGAATATTTACTTTTTCCTCAGGAGATGCCCTACTCCCTAAATAACTGAATTCCTATTGAATGTATTCAGAGAAGTTGGCACTTAGGTATTGAGAATGCTGCCACCTATATTAGAATCAAGGGTAAGAAATAATTGAAGAGCAATGGAAGTTGAAGAATAAGATCAGTTGTACCTATATGGAAGAGGAGTGTCTCCCCTTTAGGTCCAGGTGTGGCCTTGGCATTGTAGAAGGGCAGGAGGCAGAGGAAGGTGGATGTCCTTCTCTCCAATGGCTCTGCACTCCCTCATCTTTCTCAGAATAATTGG
Organism: Hylobates moloch; assembly: GCF_009828535.3. Taxonomy (NCBI): domain Eukaryota; kingdom Metazoa; phylum Chordata; class Mammalia; order Primates; family Hylobatidae; genus Hylobates; species Hylobates moloch. The sequence continues at coordinate 18,578,982 of NW_026652288.1, read as the reverse complement.
TTGTGAAGACAAAAATGATGTCACTATACCACACCATCTCCTTATTTGAGGCAATAAGGATTTAGGTGAATTTCAACTTACCTTTATGCTTGAGAGAAAGTGGAGAATCATTTGGGGAAACTAAAAAAGCAGAAGTTTGTTGACTCAATGATTCATAGAATGGTCACTGCTTTATTTTCTATAGCTGGACATTTTCTCCTATCTTTCTGTAAGATGCGTGCCTTGAACAGATTGATGTTCTCGGGGAAGAGTACCCATCTCAGAGGTGAAATCATTGATTAATGTTTTCTGGGGATATGTTTATCAATGAATCTGCAATGGCTAGAGAAATTCCTGGCAACATGAGTACTCAGAAAATATTTGATGAGTAAATAGATGGCAGGAAGGGAGAAAGGAAGGCAGGAAAGAAGAAAAGGTAGGGAAGTAAAGGTAGGGAAGAAGAGGTGAGAGGAGGGGAAGAGAGGGAAGCAAGGAGGCAGCAGAGTGGTAGGGAGAGAGAGAAGGGAGGGAGGGGAAGGAAGGAAGGGAGGGAGGGAGGAAGGAAGGGAGGGAGGGAGGGAGGGAGGAAGCATGGAAGGAAGGAAGGAAGGAAGGAAGGAGTTTCCTACTTCTGGCTCATCAGATTTAGAGGTCACACTTGTGATACTATTCTGTGATAATGTATTTGGTATCCTGGAGGTGGGAAAAATTCATTTTTGTCTCATTAAATTTATAAAACCCATGGCTTTTGCCTAAGGGAAGAATTGTGTTTATAGAACGGTGAAGTGTTTCTAAGTAAATTGATCCTGTATGCAAAAGTGTATAACAGTTTTGTTGACATCAGATTTTTACTATGGTAAGTTCAGAAAGTTGATGTTCCTTGACTGTCCCTCTTGGTCTGTTAGAGGCTTCTTTCTGTCACTCCTGTATCATAAGTGAATCACTTTGTATTATCACTCCTCCTCACCTAAGACAGTTTACTTCTGCCTGCTCCTAAACAGCAAGAATTGAAAGAAAATGTGTAGACTTAGAAAAAGTATATACCCCAGAGCCACCTTTAAATGCATTTTTCCAAGGCATATCAAAATATCCTTGGAATTTGTTGTGAAAACTTGACCACATCCTAGTTAGCATGAGGTTAAAATTAAGAGTAACATGTGTTTTAGGGATCTCAATTTGCAAAATATTAATAGAGTTCATGGGCAGTTGACTGCAATAAAGGGAGGAAATGAAGTTTATAGTGCAAGGCCCTGGGGATTACAGCTTTCCCTACCCCTAAGCACTTTCATATCCCAGAACTCACGTAAAGTGAGGAAGGCCATAAAAGAAACAAAGAAGGAAAGCTCAAGGTTGATGCCATAGGTCTCTTTCTCTTCCCTCCTGGGAGGACTTCCAGTGATTCCAGAGGTAGCCTCACTTAGCTTCAGTTTCCTCCTACCCACTCAGAAATCCATGATTCACACCGAGGTGCAATAACAGGCACCTTCAGTGACACTCATAGCATGCTGAAACATCAGAAAGGAGCCCTGACCAATGTCTTATCACTTCTGTGGAAATGGGATTCTTAATTGTATTTTCATCTCAAGTTAAACTACTTAGGCATAAAAAAAAAAAAAAAAAATGCATGGAAGACATTCCAGATTGAGTCAGTAGACATGGATTTATGCATTCTCTGCTTTTGACTCTCTTGTAACTTTAAGGAAATCACTACTTCCTTCTACATTTTTACCTGCTCACCTAAACAGAAATAATAGGGCTAGGGGATCTCTAGGGGCTCTTCCTGCTCTTTAGTCTGTAGTTTAATGTGAATCTGACTTTTGTCCGTGGGCTTTCTTAGGAAAACCTACTAAAGAATGATTACTGAATACAAGATTCAGATATTAAAGCCAGGAAAAGTCACTGCCAGCTAAAGTAATCACAATAGCAAGAAAGGTAGGCTTTATTTCAAAGGTGGAATGGAAATTGAATGATGAGAGAGGAAAGAGGTCATTCCAGGCAAAAGAAGGCTTAGGATAAAGGCCTGAGGTGTGAAGATTCAAGGCCTAATTTGAAATTCAATGGGAGAGCAAGGTAATTGGAGCAAGTTGAAGAAGGAAACAAAAGAGGAGGACCTCCATGGCCTTCCCAGGACTTCATCTGGGCCATTTCTGGGGCCACCTTCAGGGACACACTTCAGTGTAGTATATAGGAACATTTTTGGACTCAAAATGTCAAAATAGGTGGCTGATCTGGATCATTTCTGACCAGGGCCCTACTGGTCTCACCTGCCCAGCTAGTGCTCTTGTAGTTGAGACCTGACTTTCTCACTCCAGTTGGTAGCTGTCCTCATGTCAGTCCTTTTACACTAGCTCCTCCACAGGCCTTTGCCATACTCACCTTCTGCTTCTAGAATGGGGGTCATTCTGCTTTCGAGAGAGCCTTCATGGAAAGAATCTAGGAGTGATGACTTTCCAGGGTGTTAACATACGAAATCTTCCACCCTCTTCATATTCTTTTTTTTTTTTTTTTTTTTTTTGAGGTGGAGTCTTGCTCTGTCGCCCAGGCTGTAGTGCAGTGGTGCAATCTCAGCTCACTGCAACCTCCGCCTCCAGGGTTCAAGCAATTCTCTTGCCTCAGCCTCCTGAGTAGCTGGGACAACAGGCGTGTGCCACCACTCCTGGCTAATTTTTGTATTTTTAGTAGAGACAGGGTTTCACCATGTTGGTCAGGCTGGTCTTGAACTCCTGATCTCGTTATCTGCCCACTTCAGCTCCCAAAGTGTTGGGATTACAGGCATGAGCCACGGTGCCTGTGCCTGGCCCCCTCTTCATATTCTTTTTTTTTTTTTTTTTTTTTTGAGGTGGAGTCTTGCTCTGTTGCCCAGGCTGGAGTGCAGTGGCGCGATCTCGGCTCACTGCAAGCTCTGCCTCCCGGGTTCACGCCATTCTCCTCTTCATATTCTTAAGGCTCAATCCTCTGAGCTTCCAGGAGGCCTAAGGGTACCCAGGACTCACACCACTTCTGCTCTTGGCAAAGTTATCAGGAGCTTTCCACCACTTCAATCTTTGGGACAGTGAAGTTCAGTGGAGCTCAGACTATCATGAACCCTTGTTAGTATCCATTGACTGGGTTTGATACCCAGGCACTCTCATTAGATTCTAATCACTTTTTGCCACAGTGAGGTCTGAGGCTTAGTACACTCCAGGTCACCCTGCTGACATCTCCACTCTCCCTGACCTTGTCACTAGAACTAGGATCTGGCCTTGTATTTTTCTTACTCATGAGCCCCTACTTTGTTAAGTGTCTCAGGCCCCCCAGGACCACAGTTCTCAGCTCATTTATCTGGGAGTATTAATATCCTGCCTTGTGCTTGCCTGGATTCTTTATCTGACTGGCAGGTGCTCTGGGGTAGATCACCTTCTGAACTATGACCTAGGTTGCAACAGCCTCTCACACCTGTATCCTTAGGCTCATTTGTGTTGCATGCTTCAATTCCCCAAACATTCATCACATATTCTTCTTACTTAAACTTGATTTCTCGTCCTTGGTTTGTGAGCAGTTAGAGCAATACCCCCCACAGAAATATCAAAAGCTGTTTGTTATTACAAAGACCTCATTCTATTCTCATTAAAGATGTTGGGAAAGAATCTCATGATGCTAGCTCATATTCTTGATGGGAATTATTTGATAACTACCTGATAAAATTTTTTAGCCTCACAATCATTTGCTCTGAACCTCCAGAACACTGAGAAATTGAAGGAAATATGTAAGCGTTGTTTGTTCCTTTATTTGCTTATTTTAATTAAAGTCAGCATTTTCACAAAAGTTGTGGTCTTTTTAATTGTGCACACTTTGTGCCTTAGTTTATCTGTGTTCAGTTCCTGGCCAGAGAGCATTTGTTTTCATAAGAATGTACATGTGTCTGAAGCATCAGAGCTAGAGGCGCTGCTCCCACCCCTGCAGACTTCATCCTGCTCAGTCCAAGGCAAGGGAACTATCCACTGGCTCAGACCCATTATGAGAGAAATCTAGAATTGTCTTGCCTACTAGTCCTGGGCCAAAAGGAAACTGAGGTAGCTCTTCAGTACACAAGAGTCTAATGGATGGCAGGTCTCTCAACCCCCACAAGCATGCCCACCACAGGCAGAAGATGCCCGCTGCTATCCCTCACCAAGCCGATTGAACACTCACAATCTCATAGGACTGGTCAGTACTGAGTTAATGGAACCCTTTTGCAGCCTATCAACCGGATTCCTCAATACATCCAACAAGGGCTTTTACACTTTTTCGTCACTCAAGACATACTGAGCTTTTATCCCTCAAATAAGCCCATGCAATTGGTGCCTGTATGGTAGACACATCTGACAGCAATAACTTAAGTCTACCCTGAGAATGACCCTGTACAGCAGATGGACCTGACAGCAATTATTTAAGAAATGAGGGTGCTCATGTGGAGGCTGCTGAGGAGAGGGTGCTAAGTGAGGATGTTATATAAACTGCATGGTTTTTTTTGCCAGCAGTTGTGGTTCTCCTGTCCAGCCTGCCACCACTGGACCATCCCTGTATGTAAGTTCGCCCAAATAAAACCATAGGCCTCTTTTGCTGGCTCTAGGTCTCTTCTCTAGCCTCTTGAACCCAGTGCCATCCCTACTGAAGTTAACAGCGGTCTGGCATGACGGTGTCACAGCATGCTTCAATGCCTGCAAAACAGACTGAGTCTTATGGTTTTGGCTCTGTTGAGTTTATTCTGATGAAGGCAAGTTTCTTATCCTTTTCATTCATCCATAGTCAATGAGAAAGGCCATCCACAGGAGCTGATGCCCCAAGGGGAGATCACCTATTACCTTAAATAACTCAGGTCTGGTCTTCCTAGCACAAGTGTCAATATGGGCAAAATTCCTTCTGACTCAAATCCCAAAGTCCTCCATATTTCTTGCTTTTCCAGAAGATTCCCTTAAGCAGCCCAAAATCCTCTGAAGGGCTTGACATGTGCTGAGCTCCTGAACGCTGTGGGTAAAGCCAACCATGGAGCTTCAGGGGATGTTTGCATGCTGAGCAGGCTTAGCAGAGACACCGTACCAAGCAGTGTTTTTAGAGTGAAGAGGAATTTGAGTTTTTCTCATCTGGGACCAGGAAAGATTCTGATATGACTCAGAGGATTTCAGTAAGAGAGCCTTTTCAATAATGGGGTAAAGAAGAAATCAGACTGAGTTTGCAGGAGGCATGTTGGGGTTTTAATCCCTGCTCAACAACTTAACCAACTCAGGGGCTATAAGCCATTTATTTCTCTTAGGCTTGATATCTTTATCAATTAAATAGAGATAATAATATGCATCTTGAGGAGTTACCCTGCGATTTACATGTGGCCATGGTTATAAAATATCTAAATAACATTTGGTACACAGTATGCACTCAATATATATAAGCTATTTACTACAATAAAGGAGAGTTAAGGCAGGTTACTGGAATGACTTTATCATTTTCTCTAGATCTGAGAGATTCCAAAGGAGCTGATATAACCAGACATATGGCCTAGTTAGTTCTAGGAAAATCTATAACAAAACTCACTTTTCTTATAAGCTTCAGCAGAACTAAGAGAAATCACTGCCCCAAAGTTTGGAGAAGAGCAAAAGGCTGAATTCAGGACCTATTTGTCTTACAGACAAGTAGAAGCTCCCTACCGCATACCCAACACCGCATATGTGCACAGAGGTGCACAAACACAAAGGTGCAGACACACATGCATACGTGCACATATTCACATACGGAGCTCCCACTCCAAGGCTGAGCTATCTCCCTTACCCACTGTTCTTAAGCTCCTATGCTGTATCAAAGGAGAAGAAACTGATGTTTCAAGCTTGTTGAATTCTAACTCATCAAAATAGTTTGGGTTACCCCCTGTGCTACTTTACAAGGCACTTAGGCATTTTTTCATGGGGTTGGGAAATCATGTTTCATTAGTAATAAACAGGATCAACCCCCAAAGACTGAAGCTCCATTTCAATCTCAGAACCCAGGAGGTCAGAGTGGATTCTATCACAGAAAATCACAAACTCCCTTTCCTCAGCAAAGCAAAACATATTCTGGGAGGAAGAGAAGAGGCTTAAAGTCAGGCACAGCAGTTTCTAATATTTTTCCACTTGACTTTTCTTAATTAGTGTTGACTAGCTTAACGAAGCAATTAAGGGGCTTATTTGCTTTTTAAAATCACATGTGAAATTTAAGAAACCTTGAAATAGAAGAAATATTTGTCCCCAAGATCTTATCCCACAAGGGATATCAGTTTGAATATTCTCCAACCACTAGAAAGTGAGAACAACTGGCCCTGTTCTCCAAATGAGGCCCAAGCAAAACAGAAATCGCAGTAGCCGACTCTGCATGTAGAAATCCTCAGTAAGTGAATGGCTGCTTTTCAGATGTTATTTCTGAGACTTCCATGAAAACAACAATGATAATTAGTTTTTGATAATGAAGACATCTACCACTTATTGATTAATTATGAACTAACAATTGTGTTGCAGACACAATTAGATTATTTTAATATTTTCATATATTATTTCAATTTAAATCTGTAAATTTTCCCTCCTCTTTTTACTAGAGTAAGAAAATAAGGATTCACAGAGGGTGAATGGCATGCCCAGGGTCACACACCTGTCAGGACCTCAACTGAAACTTTTCTCATTCAGACACATGGTTTTCCCATGACATCTCACTTTCTTCCCTTGTGATAATTCTAAACCAGGAGAATTGTGGCTTAAGCACACCAAAGATCATTAAATAACTAAATTCGTGTGTGCATGTTTACACCTATATTTATATAAATAGCATATATAATAGTAAAAATTACATTATTTTAAATAATTCTATCTGTATGATAATCTAATAAGCCCCTAATAGATAGTATATTAATCATATGTTTATAGTTTTTTAAGTTATTTACATGTAATGATAAGCCTACATATCACAATTTGTAATTGATATAAATTGATAATAGTACAAATATATATTAAATGTGATATGTATGTGACATATACATGAGGCATACAAATCCATATGTAATATAAGCCATAATATAACATGACATATAAAACATATAATACATAATATTGTGATATATGTAATATGTTTGTATAAAATAGACAATACATGATATATAATACATGGAAATGTCTTTAATAATTGTGTATAATTACAGAATTATCAGAAATTTTGATAGAGGGTTAACAATTAGATTATTTTAATAAATATATCCTTAGAGGACAATATTCTATATTACAATATAACTCAATAAATAAATTTGATTATTAACTAATAATATTATGGAGTAATTAACTGGACTATCCAGAGTTTATGTGTGCATCTGGCCATACATAAGTTTACATTTATTGCCTACCATGTGCTAGAAACAGTGCAAAGCACTTTACATATCACCTTTTTAAACCTTTCCACAAACCTGCAAGGTAGGTACCATTCACTGAAAAGAAATTGAGGCTTATATCAGTTAAATATTCTTTTTTTGTTTTTCCTTTAGGGGCACAGAGCTAGCAAAAGAGCCAGGAATCAACCCTTATTTTGTCTTATTCCAAATGATACAGTGTTTGTATTCTACCAAGACAGATAAGTAGGTGGAGAAAAGACAAAGTGACAAAACACAGGAGGGACAAAGAGATTATGCCTTCATGCTTCCCTGCTCCTTGAAAATGTAGTATATGCCAAGTTTTCATTGATTCAGTGGGGAAGGCAAGGGATGCTGGCCTGGTGCCAGTTCAACCACTCTCTCAGTCTCTTGTTTATTCAACAAGCTGTTCCTCTGGGTCCTGGGGAAGAGGAAATTATTTGGGGTGGCAGCCCACGGCATATGTCCTGATGCAGCCCATGGCATATGTCCAAGCCCCTCCCAGTGTGACACTCTTGTGACCAGGGTCCATATGCTCATGGCACTCCCTTGGACTTGGCTATTTTTTCGTTGCCTCTGGGACTGCAGGCTAAATAGTTGGCACTGAAAACATTGCCAGCAGCAGGACAGTTTGGGAGTACATCCCACATGGACACTGAGTCAACAGTGCCAACAGGAGGAAAACATATGAGCCCGGGGAGATTTCTTAACTATTTACCCAGTGGGGGAAATTGTTTATTTTCTACATATCTCCCAAAGAACCCATTTATGAGCTCCATTTATGACTTCAAACAGGTAAGTTGGCAGAGACATGGCAGTGAAGATAAGATGATGACTAATTAATAGTCTTGCAACAGGTTTCAACACCCAGATCTACAACTACCATTATTTTTTTTCTTAACCACTAACATTTATTTTCAAATACAAACATGCTTTTAAGTATTTTTCCTAATACAGATAATAGTTTTATCTTGTTCCTGGCACCATTTCCCCTTCCCAATAGGGTTATAAATAGGGTATTCCATTTGGCAAGGGTCTTGTCCGTGGCATTGGAGAGACGGTTCTATAGTTACTGTAACAAAACAGCACATAGTTGGCATATTTCTCCCCAAACTTTCCTAACATTTACACTGCCATCTGCATACTTTTCACTTGACTTCACTCTGAAAATTGACTGTTCCTCTGATACATACCAGAGACTTGGCTACTTGGACATTTGGAAAAAAAATAAAAGGAGCAAAACATGAAAAAAGGAAGCATTCTTCCCATTGCTGATCCCAGGCATTCAATACTTGTAATAGTACAGTAGTTTGTAAGAATGGTTTAAGCTTCCTTTAAGGTCAATTTTAAGATTTTAGGATTCCGTGAATGAAGGGATAATTCATTAATATACTAATATCGATAACTGCTTTATTTTCCTGAGTTTATATGGCTAATTGCCTATATTCAAATATATATGTGGAAAAATGTGGGAGCTGTATGTGTGTGTAAGAAAACTCAAAAATGAGTCTTAAAAACACAATAAAGTTAAAATGGAAGATCCAGACCTAAAACCTTTCCAAAGTTCTGCTCCCAACATTTCAAATAAGTGTTAGATAATGCAAATGAGTTTTTAAGAGGATTAAGATGCTAGAACATAATATCTCTGGAAGTTCAAGGATTTCCATTTTTGTGAGACAAAAAATGCATAAGAATACAAATCTCCATAGTTTCTTCTTCCAGATAACCTGATAACCCCCACCAGCTGGGCTTCACTTTCTTTTCAGGTTTAAAAAAAGGAGGGGGAAGGTTTTGGCAATAGCTGCAGGAGTTATTGATGAATTGAGGATTCTCCAAAATGAGACTTTTAGAGAGACAGAATACGCATAGCCCTTGCCTGAAGAACTGGATAAATCCACTCTGTATTCATCAAACATGGTTAGTCCAGGCATCATTTGAATGAATGTGAAGGAAAAACTAACTTCTTGATGTTTTTTTCCTGAAACTCTGCCTGTGCATTTGCTCATGTCATATGAGCATGTAGAAGAGAAGCCAGGTCACTGAGTGAATATTGGCCCATAACACATTTTATGGAAGGCTATTTGGTGCCTAGTCACCCCCAGAATGTCTTCATATGACGATTTACTGAGCCAAAAACAATTTAAGATTTATTTGAGAAGTCACCCAAGTGATGAGTCCATTTGTGGATACAAAGATATTAGTGATTAGAATGGTTGCGTTGGAGATGAGAAGTTGCATTGCTGTTGCTGCTGTTGTTTTATTCTTTTTCTTTGCTCTTATGCAAAATACTGTAGGAAAATAATTTTTTTAACCAAGTTTAATGTGAGATTTTACTTGTGATTTTGATATTTTGATCCCAAGCCTTTGGGTAATCAACTCCTTACAGTTGGAGAAGTCAAATTTTCTGTTTTTGTTTTAACAATCGTTTTAGCTTATAGAATGAAGGAGTGGACACTGACTAACTTTACAGAATATTTTATCCATAATTAAGAAATGAAGCTGAAATAAGAACATTGTTTCTCATGGGCTTAAAATAATACAGGTAATATATTTTAATTCCTAGTGCTTTGGAGATAAAAATTTGAGGGAGAATAAACCAGTACACACCTGTGCACTCACACACACATTTACACACATATAGAAAAAAACACATTTTTAAGGCTTATCTGCTTACATATATTGTGTTTAAATGAATATTCACTACATCCAACTCTTGTGGCTTTCATCCATCTTAGATATTTAATTTAACTATAACATTAACAGAGAGCTATGGTTGAGTTTGTAAGAAAATATCACATGCACAACATATATTTGTGTAAGGCATGATGCTGGGTTCTGGATGTTGACTGAGAGATGAAAGAATGGACATCATTTTGACATTGGAAAGATTCATAAATTTGGTGGAGAACAAACATCTGTCATACAAGCTAAATGAGCGTAAGTTGCATTTTAAACTCAGCAGTTCACAAGTTTATCAGTTACAACCTTGACATCTTCTTTGATCCCAACTTCCAATTCATCTATCTTATACTTTTCTCACCTTGGCCTTTCCAAATTATCTCAGTTCCTCTCTCCAGTCAGTCAGTGTCTGCTTCCTGTGGGTAGATCTACAATTCTATACTAACCTGTCACTCTATAATTCAAGTCTCTCTTGATTGGCACTGTCCAAAATGGTAGCCCCTAGCCACATATGGCTTTTACATTAATATTAAAATTAAATTAAACTTTCAGTTTTTTATTGAAACCAGTCACCTTTCAAGTGCCCAATAGCCACATATGACCCATGGCTGCTATTGGTGGATGATGCTGGTATTTCTACTGGCTCAGAAAGCTCTGAGATAGATCTGCTCTAAAGCACAGTTCAAAGCTCACTTGCCAGGCTCTTCTCCCCATGGTTTCCTCAGGCAAGTGAGCCTCCAATAAGTTAAATATTCAATGTTTTCTGCATATATTCTGAGCTTCACTGACTTGGGGGCTTTGCTATTTCCAAAGCTTCAAGAGTTCTTTTGAAATCCTGTTGTCATTCAAGGCCTAGAATAAAGAATTGTTTCCCCTTCTTTTAAGAAGCCTTTTCTAATCTTCCCAGTGAGAGCTTAGACGCCTCTGGAATCTGAGAGCACACTTTGTGCCTCAGCTGTGCTTCACTCAGAGCTCTGCTTCAGTGACAAGAGCTGGATGCAATGAATGTCCAGTCATTCGAACACAGCATATGTGAGCAGATAAGCCTTAAAAAATTGTGAACTGCTGAGTTCAAAATGTAAGTCTTCAGAGGAATTTTTTTTTTTTTTGCTCCAGTAGCTGGTTATGCTATTTTTTTGAGGTCAGGGGAAGCATGAAATTTTCATATTTCATGACCTCTGGTTTTTCTTCTTTGTTTGTGTGTTTTATTTTACTTATTTTTTTTTAAGTTTTGAGGACATTAAAGAGAAAATAAAAGAATAAAAAGGGGAGAAGGACACAATTGGTGACAAAATCTGAAGGTGAAAAGGAAGAAATAGAGTTACATCAACCATATATGAGGGAAGGATGGGGTTGCTGCACACTGTAGAATAAAGTCCTATAATTAAATTCTTTTTCTGCCAAATTGCTTTCTGGATCTACATGAGTTAATTATTGTCACTAAACCTGTCATTTGTTTTTGTTTTATTTTATCTATAGAATAAAAATAGTAGTGCTCACCACATAGGTTGTTGTAAATATCCCTTAAGGTAATATACGTAAAAGTGCCTCTTAAAAAAAAAAAAACAAAATGTCTCATACAAATGTGAGTGGTTGTTTACAGCAAGCTTCCAGAAAAGGAGGGTTTGGAATGGGGAGAAACACATGTTCTCCTGTCCCTTCACAAACCCACTTTCTTCTGACAAAGCCCTGTCGACTGATAAAGTTCCAATAGGCTCTTTGTGAGTTATCCAGAGGGTTCTCTTTTTATCTCACAGAAATATTTATATATCTATAAATTTCTATAATATTTTTTATTCCACCTTCCTTGGGATGTAGTTATGACTGTTGAATATTTACTTTTCAGACATTCCTTCTCCCTTTGAAGAAATCCACAAAAGAAAAAGCAAAATACTGACAAGTTTTCAAAGTCATGATTTACAGGAATGAATTCTGAAAAGCAAGTGGCTAACATCTGAGTTCATCATCAAATAATATTTCTAAAGCACCCTCTAGTGTCTGGCCCCAAGCCAGATGATTCAACGCCTGGAGAAGCTACAGACTTTTTAAAAGTAAAATAGACTCATGTCTGCCCATGAGAAGCAAGTCGGCATCATTTAGGATGCCTTAGGAATGTCTCTCTAAATAAGGATTAAAAATGGATTGCTGTAGAAAAATACAAGTACAAACACTGATAATATTGAATGCAATTTAAATTCCATTTTAAAATAGACAATAGGTTTTAAGATAACACGTTGAAAATTACACTGGAATTAGCAAAATTTAAAATCTTAGGAAGAAAAATCCTGATTTGTATGTGAAATGGTTTTGAACTGAGGAAAATTAAGACTAGCAAGAGTAGATAGGGGTTGTCTAGTAGGAATGTTAGACCCATCAGCCATCTGATTATGCTGTGCCTGATACTAGCCTGTAGTTTTCACCCAGTAAATTATCAAGTGGTGCAGTAGAAAGAGCATGGTATGTAGAATCATAAGACTCAAAGTCTGGAGTCAGCTCTACTACTCACTTGGCCATGTGGTTTGGAATACATCACAAAAGATTTATGAACCTTCACTTCTTCACATGTAAAATCGTGATGATTTTGCCAACTTAATGGAATTGTTTAGACTTTAGAGGATTACATAGGATACAAAGGACTAGTTCCTTGAACAAAGTACTTGCCCCCAAAATGTTACTATTTTTCTAGTTGTGTGATTGATTTTGCAATCAGCAATTTAATAATAATGCATTCAATAGGTTTATAATATGCATTCAATGTGATTCTTGCATGTATCTCATAAAAACAAATTTGAATATTTTTCTCATTTTATCATTCACATATCTTTGAGAATGGGATCATAGTTTTATTTTGATAGTGAAGTAATAGAGTCAATTCCTGAATAGGCTAGTTGACTTTAATGAGAAATAACCATTTATTCATTCATTCATTTCATTTTCAACTCTTAAATCCATAATGGCCCCTTCACTAACTGGGGTTCTTATATTAATAAGATGGACCAGATACTTTTATCACCTCCAAAAAATCTTTGTAGGCAGAGCAATAAAGAGTACTGAATCATTTTAAGAAGTCACATAGAAAATGACTTTTGAACATGGAAGGACTGGGCTTGATCAAGTAAATTCTGTTTCAAAGTTTTACTTGCAAGGTTATTTATTACTGTGTGGAATCTCACTCCTGTGGCTGGGGTCAAGAAAAATGGGGACACAGGTGTCTGCCTATTTGCACAGGCATTAAAAAGTATTGTAAAATGAGCTTCAGCCTTTTAAGTTACTGTCCTCTTCTTTATAATAATAATCTTTTCCATTTTACAAGGTCTATATTATTTTTAGGTAAGAAAACACTGTAGAGTTCATGTTTTATTGTTCCTTGCAGTTATATAAATTATATTTGGCCAAAACAAATGTAATTCCTACTGTGTGAACTGGGAACCCAAAATGTTGATTTTCCTCAAGTTATAAACAATGTGAAGATATGTTATACTGGGTCACAATTTTCCAGAGCAGAGCAAAATATATAACTCAGTTTTAATAACAAAACTGCATATATCATTAAAGTTTCCTACTTCACACAGAATGTATTATATTACTATGCCCAGCAAGAGACATCCTTTGTGTAGACCACAATTTCTAAAATACCATTTGATTGAATAGAAAACAGGTTAGCCATTTGTTAGTTTAAAAGAAAATATAATGGTTAAATGCTCATGGACATTCTGCTTTGTCTTTGCTAGTGAATATTAAATTTCTTCTCACTAAGTTTAAATGTCACAGATTTTGTAAACAACAAGGTCTGGGGGAAAACCATTATGACCCTTTTCTGACTATTAGATGAATCTTCATATTTTTAGCAACTTAGAAGCAGATGTCCTCTCCTTTGCAGCACCAATAAACCTTATTTATACATGCACTATATCAACTTCAAGCCTTATTGTAATTATTTACATACAAGTCTGCCTCCCCAAATAGACTTGCAACTTAACAAGGCAAAATCCAGACTGCATTATGTTTGTATTCTGGGCCCCTGGTTCAATGCCTACCACAAAGTTGGAGCTCTAGAAGTATTAAGTAAAAGAATATATGCTGAGAAATCACCACCAAATCATTAATTTACCCACCCGACTGTTCCTTTCAGAATAATTCCAAAATTTAGGAAATTGTAAGTACTATCTTTACAACACTGATAGCAATCAGGAAATATTTCCTTTATTAAAAACTCACAGATGGGATTATTAGCTAGTCTGCCCTCCTTATTTCACAGATGGGGATTTGAGGGACCAGAAGAAGGAAGCTTCTTTACTCTTGCTATATCATAAAACTGATACCAATTATGTTTATATGATATAAAAGTAGTACATGTTAATTCTAAACATTTTGACAAGTTCAAACATACATAAAGGAGCCAACAACCACATGAAAAGATAACTTGAAGAATCATTAAATGTAAATCAAAACCACAATGAGGTATTACCTCAAACTTATGAGGACAGCTAATATAAAGCAAAGCAGAAACCAGAAACTACCGAATGGTTAGTATGTGGAGAAACTGGAACCCTTGTGTGCTGTTAGTGGGCTTGTAAAATGGTGCAACTGCTATGGAATAACATGACAGTTCTTCCAAAAATTAAAAATAGAATCATGGCATGATCTAGTCATTTTACTTCTGGGTATATATCCAAGAGAACTGAAAGCAGGGTCTGGAAGAGGTATCTGCATGCCCTTGTTTATAGATGCAAAACCCAAATGTCCATCAGGGTATTAATGGACAAACAAAATAAGAAATGGAATCTTACCCAATCTTTTTTTTTTTTTTTTATCTTACCCAATCTTAAAACAGGAAGGCAATCTGTCACATTCTACAACATGGATGAACCTCGAGGACATTATTTTTAGTAAAACATTCCAGTCACAAAAAATCAAATGCTGTATGATTTCACTAATATGAGCTATCCAGATTAGTCAAATTCATAGAGACCAAAAATAAAATGTGATTTTTCAGGGGCTACAGGGAGGCAGTACCGGAGAGTTGTTCAATGCATGTAGAGTCTCAGTTTTGCAAAATAAAAATTTCTGGAAATACATTGCACCACAATGTGAATATACTCAACACTACTGAATATACACTTAAAAATGGTTAAGATAGTATTTTATTTTATATTATTCTTTCTACACTTAAAAATGTATAAAAATACACATAAAGAAAAAGTTTTAAAAATATATAAAATAACATCAGAAAAGGTATATTAATATATTTAGTTATTTTATGCCATATTTATATATTTGAGATCACATTATATAATAATATGCCTTATTTTTATAACAAACATAAGACAAAAACATTTTTAACTATCGAAATACCAACTTAAAAGGTTCAATGAGGGCTCATAATATGAATAAACCATAGGTTACTTAACCACATCCCAATATTTAAATTATCATACTTAAAAAATTTATTTATTTATTTATTTATTTATTTATTTATTTATTTATTTATTTTTGAGATGGAGTCTCACTTTGTTGCCCAGGCTGGAGTGCAATGGTGCAATCTTGGCTAACTGCAACCTCCATCTCCTGAGTTCAAGCGATTCTCCTGCCTCAGCCTCCTGAGTAGCTGAGACTACAGGTGTATGCCACCATGCCCGTCTAATTTTCATATTTTTAGTAGAAATGGGGTTTCACCATGTTGGCCAGGCTGGCCTCAAATTCCTGACCTTAGGTGACCCGCCCGCCCCAGCCTCCCAAAGTGCAGGGATTACAGGTGTGTGCAAATTATTGGCGCTCAGACTAAATTCTTGTACTTTTGTAAGTAATGTTTTATTTCCTATTTTTGTACATTTGTTGTCTACGTTTCTGATTAAGATAGAGTCTCAGAAATGAAATTAACAGAATGAACATTTAAAACTACCTGCCATATATTGTGATATTTAATATTGCTTTACTATTCATTCATAGAAGTAGGAGACGAATGGCTCTGTGCTATCACACCATCTTCTGCAGAGTCTTCTTCGCTTTCTTATCATCATCATCATCATCATCATCATTATCATCAATAAATTTGTAAGGAAGGAAACAGGACTGCTTATTGATTTTCATTTCTATGCTTGTTAGTAAAATTGATACAACTGAACTTTCCAGTCACTTGTGTATTTTTTTACATTCAGATATAGCATAAATTGAACAATATTTGAGACCGTCATGAAGAAACTTAATTTTTTATCTATCATATTGGGCTGCAAATATTTTTCCTAGTTTCACATCTATTTTTAAATTCTGTTTTGTAAGTATATGATTATAAATCTCTGTACAGAGATGTATTTAATTTATTTTTATTTAAATTTTTATTATTTGATTTTCAACTATTGTATAGACAATGATTTTGAGATTTAAGTGAACATCTCATGAAATATTTAGTAAAATTTTCAGTACTATATCTTGAAAAGTCTTGTAGGAGTTTTGCATAGGAAAGTTGAGGACCTACACGTGAAGTCGGGAATAACTGGTGCAACAACATCAATGGCAATCATAACAACAGAAACAAGAAAATAAAAACCCTGTAGCTACATCTCTTTGAGTGTCTGCTTTGTGCCAGGCACTGAGTTGACTGACGTAACTCATCAGCTTAAATCATACAACAGCCTTATGAGGCACGTGCTATTATTATCACCCATTTTTTGCAGAGAATCCAAGAGGCATAGATACGTTACGTAATTTGCTACCATCACTCAGTATTTAGTTGGAACTGAGTTTTGACTTTGGTCCATCTATCTTCAGAAATCCGGGGCTCTGTCACCACTGAGATATGTTGCCTCTGAAAGTTACTAAGCTGCCTCAAAATCTTTGCAAGGTTCATTTAAGGACTTACTAAAATTGCCTTTATGTTTCTAGATGTTTTAGTTTTTTCCTTAATATTCTGGATTTTACAATGTTTTTACTGTTTTTGGATGGCTTTTAATTTTTTCTCATTATATTTTCTTGTTGATTACTTTTAGTATCCACACATTCTACTGAATTCTTACTAATGTTAAGTGGCTACAGTTAATTTTCTTGAGTTTTCTAGTTGTTATTTCTTATGGAAATTGTATTCCTACTTGTGTTCAATATCTTATAGTAACAGCCACAAGTTCTATAACCATTGAGTACTAAAGGGCAGAGCATGTATGCGTGTTTTGTTTCTAAATATAATGGATATCATTTAGGTTTTCACAACTAAGCATAGTGAAGTTTGTCAGGTTAGTAAAGTATTACTTATCATGTTTTATGTATATTTTATATTTAAGATTTTCTCAATAAAAATAAAAGTTTTATTGTATTTTAAACCACTTGGCATTTTATTTAGATGATAATATCCGATTTTTAACCCCCTTCTTTGTCTTACATAAAAAATAAAAATGGCATCTACATTTCCATGGCAATTGTCACACTCTAATCAGTTTTAAGCAGTTTACATGCATTTTCATGCTTCATCTTCACAAAAACCCTGTGCGGTAGGCACTGATATATTGTCTTTTCCAATTAACAGATAAGAGAACTGAAGCAAAGAATGGTTAGTGACCTGCACAAGGCTATATAATGAGTTAAAGGCAGACCTGAGATTTAAGTCTAAAATTATCTGCCTCTAGAGCCAATGTTCCTAATCACTCAGACACATGAGGATACCTGTGGAGAGAGGTTTTGAGAAGTCCTCCAGAATTAAAACCTGTAACAGGGAGACAGAGAAGGCCACTGTATACATACCTACAAGAACTGCATGCAGCTTAACTCTAAAAGGAAAAAAAAAATTAGTCTATTTAGTAAGAGTGCTCACTTTTTGGAAATCATCTCAGGGTACACTTTTATATATCAAGCGTAAGTTTCCTGTATACCCATCCCCTTTTCTGTCTCTTCATAATGGGCAGTAAGTGAGGCATATAAAGGAAAAGATCAATTGTTTCGCCTGATGATCAGAACTGCAGAACTCTCCTCTGATATTTTGAAATCAGGAACTCTGAGTGACCATGAGGAATCAGAGAGGAGGAAGGTTGCAGGCAAGGAGTGTCTAAGTGAGAAATTGGGCTCATGGATATGAGCATTCCGGTGCCAGCTCAGAGACCAGAGAAACACATTCCATTAGACATTATTCAAGAGATTTATTACAAGCAGGAGCTTTATACTGGTGGCCTTACTGATTTGCCCTCTCTTTAGAATGCTCTGCCTTTTTCGCAAAATATCAGAACTAGCTGCACAATATAAAAACAGTATATGTAATCAGATAAGCAGG
Source organism: Hylobates moloch (assembly GCF_009828535.3). Taxonomy (NCBI): domain Eukaryota; kingdom Metazoa; phylum Chordata; class Mammalia; order Primates; family Hylobatidae; genus Hylobates; species Hylobates moloch. The sequence continues at coordinate 18,560,695 of NW_026652288.1, read as the reverse complement.
GAATCTCAACTGTGAGAAGGGAGAAGAAGGAAGTGACAGCCAGGAATCATCTAATGTATAAGGAAAACCACCAATGAGAAAGAGAATAACTGAAGAGCTAAGAGCAGAGGGAAATAAAGAATAAATATAAAAATAAATATAAAAACAGAAGGATACCTTCCTCTTGAAATAAAAATAAGAAATGGAATCAGACTAGAAGAAGTTTGTTTCTCCTAGTTAGTTCTCAGCATTAAAACATCTGGCCATGTGCCTGGCCATTCCTTTTTCCATTTTTTCTCCTGTAAACATATTGAAGGCCAAACTATATTGTGAGGACTATGTTTAAGACATAGGGAATGTTTAGAATGATTTTCATCATATGTGGTTAACATTTTTGGAAGTTTTGGCACTTAAATTCACAGGCTTTAGTTATTTGTAATATTGATCTGTAATAAATTGTCCACTTCTTAGTGATGGTAAATAAATGACACATCACTCCATTATACTTTTGTTGATTTGCACACTACTACGGGGAGTGTATTTTATTTAACAATGCAAAGAGTGTCCATGTTAAGTTTGTTTTGTTGCTATGTGTACTGTTTAGTCCCAGGATACCTTGAACTGGAAAGAAGCCCTGTTGAGGGACAGGATTACATAATTCTACCTTTTTGGTAAACTGTCTTGGGCCTCGGTGTCCCCAGCTCAGATATCTGTATATCAAGAGGCATGTGGATCTCGCATTGTTCATTCTGGTTTGACCTTAAGCCAAAACCTTTTACAGAAGCCTGAGTCCTGGGGCTTCTTCCTAAGCAACCACCACTGTCATAGAAGTAGCCAATCCCTGCTTATTACTGCAACTCCTGTTGACAGGAAATGGGGTGCTCACCCTTTTCAAAAGAAAGGCAATTAAAAACAATTCCCCTGCAGATGGAGTTTTCTGGCTCCTGTATAGCTTAGAAATGAAATTAGTCATTGGAAATTTCATTCAGGTCAGTCCAAACGCTGCGAAGTACAACAAATGCAGACCTTTCCACATTTGGTAATCAAGTTCAATTTCTCTTCACATTGTTCCTCTAAAGCAGACAGCTGTGAAACCTGTATTAATTGCCTTCTCTGTACCCAGTTGCTGCCAGAGTTTACAGACACAGACCATCCAGAATGAGCTTTTACAGGGTTGTGAGCTAGTCTGGGAGACGAGAGTCACCCACACAAACCGCTCAGTGAACAGGCAGCCTATGACAGAGTGGCCAGCCACGTGGTTCAGACAATAGAGTTCAGAGCCAACAGCAACTGCTAAGTGCATCATAGAGCCAACTTCAAGAGAAATGGGAATATGACAAAATGGTATAAATAAGATGCCTGATTTGGATATTTCAACCTCCACTGTTTCCTTTCTTCCAACTTCAATTTCCCTGTAACAGATCAAAACCACTTCGTAGCAGTAATCACTTTAAAATCAATTTTAAACTAATAGGCGCCCACTCTAAAACAGTGTTCTTATTTTGGATGGATCCACCATCCATCCATTACCCTGACCCACTCCACCAAAATGATGCATAATCCATCTCAGAGCTTTCTGCACATTGTTCCCCTGTTCAAACATATAAATGGCTTCCTACAGCCAACATCCATCAGCCTCTGCTTGGAGATCCATAGTCTCCCCAGCAAGGCTCTGCCTCACCCCAATTTGCAGCACAATGGCTTTTCCTTCAGGACTTCTTCAAGAAAGTCCTCCACATCCCACCATACTGACTCCCTCATTCTGTGATCTCATGTGGTCATGCTAGTTTATGGAGTTGATGACGTACCTGATTTGATTGTTTCCTAAGTGCAAGCCTTGTTTTGTCCAGTTGGATGACATTTTTCTCTAATACAGTCCTATGCAATGTGATTGGAACTATTTTTACTTTCCCTACAAGAGAGGGCACATAGTAGATGTTTAATACATCTCCAAGTTGTTAGCGTTAACTTCAGTGGAACTGGAGCATATGGTAATCGTGAATGCAGGCCCAGGACTAGGGGTGAGGCAAGTGAGGTGCTTAGCCTATAAAATTTAAGGTACCACTCACTCTCAGCTGTGGACCCTGCACTTGTAGGACCCTGAGAGTGAGTGCCTCCTTAAATTGTGTCCCAGATGCTTTGCTCCTCTCATCCTAGAAGCTGCCATAATTGGATGGTATTATGAAGCATGTTTGCAAAATCTGTATTTCCACCATAGAAATAAACATTGACTTTGTTTCTCCCATAGCTATTCATAAACAAGAGCCACATGTGTGTATGCATACAAAGAGGCTGATTCCTCCAGGATGGCCCTCTACAATGGTGACAAAAACAGAAAAATAGTAGAGTTAAGATGCCACCTCCTTCCTCAACCTCAAAGAAGGTATGGCTTTGGTGAAAAGAACTTGGCTCTGAGTCAGATCTAATTGGCATCAAAGCCTAACTTCACTCTCGCTACCTAATCTTAACTGAACCTCTATATATTATTTGGCAAAGCTGTAGAATAATAATGAGAAGACACACACACACAAAATAAACAAAAGGAGGAGGGGGGAATGAAAAGCAGAAAATAATCACAGATTTTTTAAATGAGGATTGATTAGAATTACATATAAGAAAACAACACTAAATAGCACTTCGTTATTATTATTTTTGTTGTTGATAATTTTGGTTTGCTGTTTTGAGTGCACTCATAAAAAGTTGCTCAAGTATAGCATTCTATGCAAATATATCTCTAAATGCACATAAAAATCATAATATATATTAATATACCCATACATAAATTGCTTACCTAATAATGCTAGTGAGAGATAAAATAGAAATTCTGGTCACTAAGGAAAATGAAATGTTGAATGGGGCCACTTAGAAAGTGTCTTTGGATTCTATATTCTATGCAACAGGAACCATTTCTTTTGTTGACCTTCAAATTGGGAGACATCAAAGTTAATGGCAGCATTGATACCATTAACAAAAACTGAAGACACAATAGGAGAAGAAGATATGGGGACAAAATTACACATTCAAGCTTGAATTGCTAGTAGCACCCAAAGCAAACAATGATTTCTCTGGTAACAAAATGGCACTAAAATGAAGTGGGTCATTTTCTAATCATTCATACCCAGGTAGTAAAATATATACCATCTATGCCATGATGTAAGACACTCACATGCTTTCTGAAGCTGTTACATTTAGATATCATGGTTATGCGTTTGTGATGAACTTGGTAAATTCATAAAATAGTCTCCCAGTTGAGAACATTTCTACCATTAGGCATGATGTTTCCATGACTTATTCTGGCAAGAGTACACTGGCATTGAATCAATAAATATGTATGTATGTAGCTTTGAACCACAAATGATCTTACATAAATTAATAAGGCAATTGAAACTGTGTAGACCTGTTTTGAAAAATAATTCATAAGACCAAAATGGAAAATAATTGTAAAATATTTACTTGTGGCCACTACATTAGGGTTATATGTAATCAGGTCACTTCTCAGGGCCTAATGAACTATTAGCAGTGACACCAGAATTTGGATATACAAGTTTTTACATAAGCAATTTGAAGAATGAACTCATTTGTTTTTCCAACGTCACTGAAAAGATATATATTTGTTCGTCTTTTATTTCTTATTTTTCTGCTGAGTTGTTAAATCCTTTTTCTTGAGCGTCCTGAGAAGTTTTATGTATGCCAAATTCTGACACAGTGACATTAAAGAGAGATTTAAACCTTATTCTAAGGACAGTGGCCTTTAAAATATGATTTTAAAGAGAAAAGAAAGGAACCAATGAAATGATCTAATATTAATATCCCATTAATAATGTAGTATTTAGGACAAGTAAGTAAAGCCAAATGTTAACTGAAATGTCTCCCAGTTGGGTCAGAGTCTGAACATCCCCCTGCAGTGTAAACACTCCAGCCTTGTGCCCAGGAATTACAGTGTGGGCCAAGGACTAACTCACAGCTTTCGCTGCCCAATCAGCATGCAGTTAAAACAACTAAAATAACATGACATAAAGACACAAGACGCGTTGAAAAACAAACTGTTACACACACACGACAAAGAAAAAAGCTTGATATTAAACAGCCCCAAATTATCTTCTATTAACAACTCAATTCTATTGGTAGCCCACCACACTGATGGCTTGAAATCTTCCAGCACTCATTTAAGAGTCTCGGGGAGTCTGATTTACTTCTCAATGGCCCATTCATCCTTTGAACGTTTACTCTGTAGCCTGTGCAGTTATAACCTAAGCTGGATTTCATACATGAAAACTGACCTCCAGCACCCAATATTTTTGCCAAGTCTCAGTGAAGGCTCTTGGAATAATTTAGAGTTTGCCATAATGACAAGTTTAAGATTCAATTATTAAGTGTAGTAATTTATTTTTACTATGTTTGTAAAATGGCTTTAGCCCAACTAATTTCACTCCCCTTCACAGCCAAAAGGCCTAAGATAGCAACGATGATCCTCGCAGCAACACACAACAGGGCAGTTTGCTCTTGGTTGTTTAATGCCACGTCAAACACAAGGATTTCTACAGGACTCAGATGGAGACATTTCTCTTTTGCCTTAGTTTGGGCAAAAAATTGATGTCCTTCAGATAGCTGTAACGGATGGTGAGGACGGCAGAGAGTAATCAGGCCCAGCCCGAGGCAAATGCCAAAAGTTTCCCAGAAGGATAAATCTTGTTTCCTGCCTTACTTCACAGAATTAAGCCTTAAACAAGTCATGTTCTGTGGCTTGGATGCTGTGTTTATATCAGCTTTGGCTCCCTGGCTTGTGGCTGGGAACATTGTATTGGTCTGTAACTCAGGAAGGTTTTCCTGAAGCAAGAAATCACTATGCCGGTATCTTTATCTCCCATTCCATTTTATTTGTTCTATTAATACTGGCAAAAGAGCTCTGAATGGTAAGTGGATTCATAGGAGACAGTGACATTGACCAGGTGCAGCTCGCAAAGCCAATGATTTAGCGCTCTGTTTCGGTAACTGTCTTTCCCGGGAGTTGTATGAAAGATGTCTCTTCATAAAGGATTTTGTTTTGGAAAATAATAACAGCACCTCATCTGTGCATGGCCCATTCTCGGTAGGTTCAGGAAAAAATCTTTTCTGTAGAGTTCAGGGTAGGCTGAGATCTTGTGGTCTCTCAGTGTCTTAAATGAAGCCAAATCCTCTGGGGAGTGCATTCGTTTATGGTTAGTAACAGGCGACTTCCTGTTTCGAAGCAAAATGGGCTTGAAGAGGCTTATAAAAAAGACTCAAAAGGTTTCTTGGACATCAAATGACTCTAGTAAAACATTTCGATGAGTTAAGTGTAAATGTACCAGCAGCATACGGATTAAATTCCCTTCTAAATAAACATTAACAGAGAACATGTTTGGCAAAATGCATTCTGAGATTTTCAAAACTGAAAACATTTGAAAAAGGAGTGTGAGATATTTGATGAACTCAGAAAGCAGCCGGATTGCCCATCCCAAACTTGAATATTGTCTTTGGATGTTCTGCAGATGTCAAATAAATTAGGATGCAGATATTAAGACCAATGTCTGCTGCAGAAATGATCAGCTGCCTGTCAGTTAGGATGGTGTTTTTGTGTATACCTTGTTCCTGTATGTGTGGCTGAAGAGAGCCGTGGGGAACCTGTAACCCTTTCCTCACCTACAGGCATCCTCCCTTTCCTGGATTCAGTCCTGTAAGACCTTCTATTATTCACAGCTCTTCCATCTGTTTTGCTGCCTGTGAGATATTTTGGCTTCCAAAGAGGATTCCTGCTTTGCTATATATTTATAATGAAACTTTGGTGTCACCAGGCAGATGACAGCCTTGGCGTTGCTTGGGCCAAAGCCTTTTTTCCAGAAGACACTGTCCTTGTCAAGACTCTTATTGTCTCTCACTATGTCTTTTTTCTGACATGCTCCTGAAACAAAATTTGTGAATCCTTTGAAATGGTGGAAGTAACAATGGAACAGAAAAGATTAAGGGGAGAAACATTTTAAATGGGCCATCAACTACACTTGGTAACTATTAATAAATGTAGAAAAGAATCAAATGTTACTCTAAGGGTTGAGTTTTAGTGATTGTATCAATGGTGAAGCCACTGAATTAGAGAAGCACCTTTAGAAATCTTTTCCATTATTAAGTCTGATAGAGCAGGAAAACACACCATTGTTATCATTTTTATAAAGTATTTGACCCAGAATAACAAATAGTCATGTCATAGGGCAAATCTCATATGATTTGGATGCCACTACCTTGTAGTCTGTAATTACACTGACTTATGATCATTTTGGTTTTGAACGGTACTTGCAGAAAGTAGATTTGAAGAAAATTAACAGGCCAATACTCGGCAAGTATTATGTTGAGATATTTAAAAGATTAAAAGTTTAGCTCAGTGTATTTTGGCAAATAATATTATTTATAGATAAGTAATGACCCACTACCATACCAAAAATAATACAGACAATTAATATGCTACTCACTAAAATGTTTACTAAAGCCTTTATAGGGAGCACCCACTTCTCTTTTTGGAATTATTGAACAGCCAAATAACTGTCAGCATCTTCTCTTCTGCTATCTTCATGCATTCATTAAATGATTTTCCATTAGGCTGTGGTGAGACTGAGTCTGTTGACTTCATTTCTCTCTACATTCAAATTACTCTACATATGGTTGCCAGAGTTTTCTTTCAAAAGGACTAGTCTTGTCATTCACCTGTTCAATAATCTTTGATGCCTACCAGGTGTCTCCAGAATAAAGCCCAAGTTCCTAAACTTGGTGTTCAAAACCCTCTGGTCTGACCCTAATTCACCTTTCAGTTCATGTTCCACCACCTCATAATCCGGTCATACCAGACAAATTCCCTAGTCCCAGATTCCACATGTTCAATATGCTCTCATAGTATTTACTACTTCTTCTCAGCATTTTGCACACTTGTAAATATTTGCTAAATTATTTGTTTAAACAGAGTTTTCCCACTAAACTCCTAGTTAAGTGAGGGTGAGGGTTGTGTCTGCCTCATGTATTCGGTATCCCCAGGATCCATCTTAGTGACTGGAACACAGTAGGTGCCCTGTGATGACTGTGAACTCATGGAGCCACTTGTCTGTTTTCCTGTGGCACTGACTGTGTATGTATATTATAGTACTTATGAATTCCATGTTTGTCTACCTGAATTTCCTACCACGATTCTTTGAGCCTAGAGGACACAGAATGTGCCTTAATTTATTTCTGTATCCTTAGCACCTGGTGTAGTGCTTAGCACGCCCTGAATACTCAATACATATTTGACAAAGTTAAACAAGAACATTTGCTGCAGGTTCTAAAAAATCATCCCATTCCTTAGGTAAGCCTACAGGCATGATGACAATTTTGAGATGCAGCTCTCACTCCTGCATAAAGGGCAACATTCTAGGGCAGGCAAGTTATAGGTCATAGGCGAAGTCTGTCTGCCACCATCTCTTTTTGTAAATAATTTTATTGGAATATTCATTTTTATATTGTCAATGTCTGCTTTCATACTACAATAGCAGGTTTGAATAATGGCAGAGACCAAGGACTTTGAAGGCCCCAAATATTTACTATTTGGTCCTTTATACATGAAATTTGCTGACCACTGTTCTAGGGAAAATACACAAATAAGAATACTAATTGTATTTACTTTATGTAGTGGTTATAAGCATTAAATTAAGTAACATCTATAAAATGCTTAGTACTATCTTTGGCACATATTAATTGCCAAACTGTTAGGTATCATCATCATTATAGTATCTTAATTATTTTCTAGCAGTTACAAACATAGGGTAGAGCAGGCCAGTAGAAACTTGATACAGGCCATTCTAGAAGCAGGGATGGAAGAAGTCAAATCTAAGAGCTTGGCAATGAGGGAGAAGCAAAGTACAAAACAGACCTAGTGTTGATAGAAATGTCATTTGATATAAGTATATGACCATCATATACCCTGATGGTTTTATTATTACCCCCATTTTACAGATGAGAAACCTAAGACAACAAATCTTGTCCATTTGTCATAGATGCTCAAGCTGGAAGTCATGGAGCTGAGACTAGAAATCAGAACTTGAAAGGACTGTCCACAAGAGAAAGAAACTGAAACAAGTCTGTTCCCTGTCCCAGGCAAACAATCATCAACTAGGCTAGGACGACCTGGGAGAAAGAATGACCAAAAGCAACCAAAACCTTGCAAATCGTGGGAATCCAGAAAGGAAGCATTGACACCGACATCAATCTCCTGACTCATCAACACATAAAGAGCTGATCAATGTCATTCGTGATTAGGGGAATACTAATCAAGACCACACTGAGGTATTATTTAACAAACAGATACATTTTGCAATTAGCACGTGTTTTAAAAGTCTGATATTGCCAAGTGTTTGAAAGGATAAATTGGAGGAAGATTTTAAACTTTGCTAATGGGATTGCAAAACTGGTGCAACCACTTTGTAAAACAGCTTTACATGACCTTTTAAATTTGAACATTTATATATCTTATGGCACAACAAATACACCCTTAGATATGTACCCAACAACACTTGCACACACACGAGAGGGAATATGGGTGTGAATGTTCACGACAGCCTTATTTTTAACAGTTAAAGCCTAGGTACTCATCAACAGAAGAATTCACAAGGTCTCAGCAAAGGACTTTCACACAACAATCCAACAAATGAAGTATAGCAATTTACAATAGGGATTCACCCTAGTAATATAATATTAAGATATTAAGCAGAAGCTAAATAAGTCACTAAATTTTTCTTATAGCATGGCATGATACATTTCTGTGAAGTTAAAAGCTATTGAACTAAATAAAGAACATATACAGATGCAGTAAAACTATATAGAATTTTAAACAATTTATAGAGATGTAATAAAAATATAGCAAGAAAATGGTGAACATAGGATTTAGAAAGATAATTTCTTAGTATGTAGGAAAGCAATTTCAAGACCCAATTGAGCTATGTTTCACAAGGGTGGCAGTTCATTTATTCCTTTATTCATTCAACAAATAGTATTAAATATTTATATATTAAATGCTGTTAAGTGATAAAAATTATTAAGCACTGATTAGGTGTAAAGCACTGGGATAAGTATAAGGGTAGTAATGGAACAGACAAACATGACTTTTAACCCTCAAAAGGCTTGTATTACAATGGGAGAAAGGTCCTGGAGAAGACTAGGATTCAAAAAGTTTTTCTATCTTAATGAGGACAATAACATTCATCTTTGGAAATGGAAAGAAAGAGTCTTCCTAAATGTCTTCCTATGTGTAACCTGTAAATTCAGCAAGACTTCTGTAAAACAAATCCAAGTTGATAATAAATAACAAATTCATAGGTACCTGAGCATAGTATACCAAACCAACACTCAGAAGATATATTTATAGAAAATATAAAGACATTGGTAACAACTTCACACCACTTACATATGGCTCCTCTTCCAGCACCAGGAAATTATTTTAATTGATGAATTTGTTAATAAACATGTACTGAATCCCAACTATGCATGAGTCCCTGTGCTTGAATTTGAATGGTCTTAAACAGTTGTTACTCAAACTTTAACAATATGCCCCAGCAGCAATGACTGCAGAAGAGATTTGGTCTCAAATAATACAGATTTGTGAGTTCATATGAAGCTATACAGCTGGCAAGGTTGACACAAGATATTTTCCTAATGACTCATGAAGGTGACAGGTTTGCATAAAGCATGACTCCTTGCAATTTGTTTGGGGGAGTTGCTGATTGCTGCATGCTAAAAGCTCAAAATTCTAACTCAGGTTAACGAAAAGGTTAGAGCTGCTGAGTCTGACATGAAAGACCTGTGAACTACCCAGGCTAGGGGCATCCTCACTTTTTCCTGTGCACAACTCTGATTACTCTGTAGTTAGTCCTCACAGCTCTCCCTTTCAACCTTACTCTCTGACCTACATAACTTCATTGTCACTAATTCCTGATCTCCTTCTCACAAGTTTTCATCTTGATTTGACTTTACTTTCTGCTCACAGAAAAGAAACAGGTTAACTTCTTCTATTTCTTTGTTTGTTTTTATAAACTAACTGTTGGATGAGACCAGCTTAATGCATCCCCCAACAATCTGTTCGTTAGGACCCACAAAGTAGGACTTAAGTTTGTTGTTGAAATTACTGGTAAATTGGATTCCATGCTCCTATTGAGGGACTGCATCAAAGTGGGCACTACTAATTCAATTATCTATTAATCCGAACAGAGGACCAGGCTGAGAGCTGGAACCATGATAATAGGGCTTCCACGTTCTTCTGCAGAACAGCCTCAGGGAACTGTCCACACTGCCCAGGATGCCGCCTCAGGGTGAAACATCCAAGGTTTGCCAGTTGGTGAGGGGCACTCATCGGTAAGAAGCTTTCTTTCTAATTTTAACCAGTTGTCAGTACATAAGACAGGAGGGAATCAGAACCTAACTGTGGCTATAAGAATGGATGTTGTGCAGAAACCACGTGACTGGGACAGTGAATCCCTCTATCAGGCAGGAAAAAATAATGCTCAAAAGGGAAGAGACAAGGACAATTGGTCCACACTGTGAAAGAAGCAGTTTGTTTGTTTTGTGGGTGCGTTTTTCCTCTGTAAACATGTTCTGAGGCCAAGTGATTGGTAAATGTTTTATAAACTGGAAGTATAAACACAGACATTCTCTTCCAAAAATGGATCTCCAGGACTTCCCTAGGGAACTTGCTCTTGTTTGTTCTGAATTCTGAACCTGGTTTTAATGAAAATGTTACACATCTAATATTTGAGGTGCTAATCCTGACATCAAAGAGAAGAAATGTTGAAAAGGTTTTGAGACACCCTACCAAAAGCCATTTCTGCTTCTGTGAAGGACACTTAAATTACATGCCTTAATAAAGGAAGAAGAGAAAAGAGGTATGTGTGTGTGTGTGTGTGTGTGTGTGTGTGTGTGTGTGTGTGTGTGTGTGTGTGTGTGTGTTGGAGTGGGGAGAGCTGGTACTTTGAAGAGCATTCTCCTTTAACCACATGTTCTGAGGCCTCTGCTCATGCCAAGTGACAGTTCAGTTTTCAAAGTCATTGAAGTCATTGTTATGTGGTTCTATTTTTTTATCATAACATGACACCTTTCCTCTAACCTGGTCATGAATTGCTTCGAAAGAGCTATTTTGATGGCGCCTGGAAATATTAATAAAACATCTATATATTGAGCGTATTGGGTGCTTCACCAAATGGTGGACTTCTAAATAAATGGTCTCTCTGCAAATAAGATGATATTTCCCCTACCAATTTGCAGAGGGCTGGCCTAGAATTCAGCTCCTAATACATCTGTTCTCAGTTCAAGAGCCCCTACTCTGTCCTCCTAAATGATATTATTCAGCTGGATAAGAAAATTACAATATTTAAACTGTCCTGGAAGAAGAACAATATGTTTGGGGAGAGCATGTAGTGTGTACTGCCAAGGGAATGTACTCAAGTGTTCAGAGACAATCCTTCCTTACACATCTTTCCAGAAGAGATAGGGCAGAGACTCTATAGCCTCTTATGTAAACCTTGCCCTGTGCAAGGGTCCCCTGGGGTTTCCCTAGAGGGTCGTATTTGTGGAGAATGACTATTTTTGGTTTATGAAACACATCCTTTGTCATTTGGCTTTGGATCATATGTACATATTGGGGGATCTCTGAGAACACACACTGCGTCTTGATAGTTTCTGTGCTTTTCAGTCAATTGGTGTTTAACTGCAGGCACCACTTCACCTCTGAGTTTTACATTTACTGAATCTCATATTGTGAACAATATATGTTCCCCAATTTCTCCCCCTCCCCTTCTTCTCCCTCCCAATTCAAATCAACACAGTGGAATTACCAAACTAAAGAAAGCAGGTTGGTCACTAGTCTTACCCTATAAGGAACCACCAACTAAAAGTTGAAATATAATTATCTCTTTTTCTCACTCTCACTACTCATAAAAAGATTAGGATATTTTTCCACTTTTCTCACTTACACCAGTGCTAGATTTGCAGTCTCCTCTTCCCGCCTTTCCTCTGGTGTCCTCTTCATTGAACTTAAACTCCATATTGATGGCCACCCCTGCCTCCAACTCATTTATCCTCAGCCTCCTTAAATCTAGCGTATTTCAGCCAACTTCAAGCACAGCCACCCTTTGACTTTCATCAGTGAGTAAACACATGTCTACTTGTGATAAACCATACAATGAACACCACACTCTTCTGATTTAATCTATCTTTTTCAGACCTAATGCCAACAACCTAGCAAAAGTCCTTGATTTCTCCCAAATCTTAATCGCTTGCCTGTCTCTGTCTCAGCTGAAGATCCACAGACCATTATTCTGACTTCCTAAATATTCAAGGTTCCTACCTCTGTGCTTTAGCACAAATAGCCTCTACACAGGACTAATCTCTGTTTACACACATCCTAGGTATGTTTTAAGACCAAAACATAGTTGCCTTCACAAAGCCTCCTCCTATGTCTAGATGCCAGGTTTAACTTAGTCTTCCTTCTGCTCTTTACAGCACTGGGTTCCTTTGGTATAGTATATAGTTATACTTTGCTATTCAGCTAAGTCCTATCCATGGATACCAATTACAGCAAACAGGATGAACTTGGTAAATGAGATGACATATGGGACACTGACCATGAGATCTGTGAGGAGGACAGTGGAGTCTCACTCTGTCTCTTCCTTCATTCTTTGGCCAAATGTCAGCTTTTCATTGAGATCTACTTTGGCCCTTTTTGAAATCATAGCCCCACCAGAACACATGCTGATCCTCTTTCCCGGCCTTACTTTTTTTCTAGAGCATGTGTCACTTCTTAACATATTACGTGATGTATCTTGTTATTGTATTTATTATTTATTTTCCCCCATTCACTTGGATGTGAACTCAACAAAGATAAGAATTTTGTCTGTTATGTTTACTGTTGTATCAGAAACCTCAGAATAAACCCTAGAACCAACAGAAGCTGCTTAGTAAATATTGGTCAGTGTTGATAATATTGTGGTCAGTTGCATAGCTAGTGCATTTGAGACACAGAGATCATTTTTTAGATCCATTTCCTCTGTATGACAAAATTATTTTAATTTATGGTCAGGAAATAAGGCAAATGATAATATGAGCCCAAAATAGCAGACACTGACTCATTTATTTCATTCATATATTTAATCATATTATTAAAAATATAAATTAATATTATAGTTCAAAAAACCCAATTCTGCATAACTATTTATTTAACAGTTATTATATGTAACTAAGAGTTTGAACTTTGATTCTTTGGTTGCAGCCTGATATAAAAATATTGTGTAAATAATTATCTAATAACCAATAAATGAATTTTAAGAAAAACAAAATATCTTAAAAGGTACAATTAAGTCATGCCATTGATTAACGTTTGATTTTATGGACATATTCTTTAGTTTTGCAACAATTAACAATGTTAAAGAATAAAGTTTAGCTATGAAGATACAATTTAAATTCAGTAAAATATTTATATATTCATATGTGAACTAATGTGTACTTATCAAACAGAAATATCATGTCTCACTTCACAGTTTGTATTCTGACCATGGCCTTAAATTTTAAAAATAAATAAATGAATAAGTAAATAAATAAATAAATACTCCAAGCAGTCACAGGAATGGCTCAGATTTTGTCTCTTTGCTTTTAAAAGTCATGATTTTCACATAAACAGAATTAAAAGCAAAAATCATATGATTAGCCCAATAGACATAGAAAAAGCTTTCAGTAAAATCCAAAATTCCTTCATGATAATAATTCTCAAGAAACTACGTGTCAATAGGACCTCAAAATAATAAAAGCTATCTATGATAAACCCATAGCCAATATTATACTGAATGGAAAAAGTGGAAGCATTCTCCTTGAAAACTGAACAAGATAACACTCTCACCATATCTATTCAACATAGTTACAAGGACTGCTAGCCAGAGTGATCAGGCAAGAGAAAGGAATAAAAAGCATCCAAATAGGAAAAGAAATAAAACTATCTGTCTTTGTGGATAATATCATTCTATACCTAGAAAACACTAAAGAATCTGCCAAAACGCTCTGGAACTGATAAATGACTTAATTAAGTTTCAGGATACAAAACCCATATACAAAAGTCAGTAGCATTTCTATACACCGATAATATTCAAGCTGAGAGCCAAATCAAGAATGTGATCCCATTTACAATAGCCACACACACACAAAAACAAACTTAGGAATACATCTAATGGAGGAGGTGAAAGATCTCTACAAGGGTAACTACAGAACACTGCTCAAAGATATCACAGATTACACAAACAAATGTAAAAACATCCCACGCTCATGCTTCGGAAGAATCAATATTGTTAAAATGGCCAGACTGCCCAAAGCAATCTGGAGATAAAATGCTGTTCCTATCAAACTACCAATATCATTTTTCACAGAACTAGAAAAAACTATCCTAAAATTCATATGGTATTGAAAAAAGAGCCCAAATAATCAAAGCAACCCTAAGTAAAAAACAAAAAAGAAAACTGGGGTTATCATATTATCCTACTTCCAACTATCCTACATGGCTACAGTAACCGAAACAGCATGGTGCTGTTATAAAAACAGACACATAGACCAATGGAACAGAATAGAGAACCCAGAAATAAAGCACCACACCTACAGTTATCTGATAGATAAATTTGACACAAATTAGCAATGGGGAAAAGAGTCCCTATTCAATAAATGGTGTTAGGATAACTGGCTAGCCATATGCAGAATACTGAAACTGGACTTCTAACTTTCACCATATACAAAAATTAGCTCAAGACGGATTAAAGATTTAAATGTAAGACCTCAAACTACAAGAATCCTAGAAAAAAAACTAGCAAATATCATTCTGGACATATCAACCTTGAGAAATAATTTACGACTGAGTCCTCAAAAGCAATTGCAACAAAAACAAAAATTGACAAGTGCGACCTAATTAAACTAAGCTTCTGCACAGCAAAAGAAACTATTAACAAGGCAAACAGACAGCATACAAAATGGGATAAAATATTCACAAGCTAGATCTTAGTCCAACAAAGGTCTAATACCCAGAATCTAATAAGGAATTTATAAACTCAACAAGCACAAAACAACCTCGTTAAAAAATGGGCAAAGGACATGAACAGACACTCCTCAAAAGAAGACACACATCTGGCCAACAAATGTTTGAAAAAATGATGTTCTACATCGCCAATCATCAGAGAAATGAGAATCAAAATCACAATGAGATATCATCTTATACCAGTAGGACTGACTATTATTATAATGTCAAAAAACAACAGATGCTGGCAAAGCTTTGGGAAAAAAAAAATAGACTGTTGGTGGGATTGTAAATTAATTTCACCAGTGTGGAAAGTAGTTTGGAACTTTCTCAAAGAACTTAAAACAGAACCACCATTCAACCTAGCCATCCCATTACTGGATATATATTCAAAAGAAAACATATCATTCTACCAAAAAGACACATGCACTCACAAATTCAACACAGCATTATTTACAATAGCAAAGACATGGAATTAACCTAGATGCCCTGTATTTGATAAAGAAAATATGGTACCTATATAACATGGAATATTATAAAGCCATAAAAAGAATGAAATCATGTCTCTTGCAGCAACATGGATGCAGCTGGAGGTCATTATCTTAAGTAAATTAGTGCAGGAAGAGAAAACCAAATGCCATATGTTTTCACTTATAAGTGAGGGTTAAACATAGGGTACTCATGGACATAAAGATGGCAACAGTAGAAACTGGGGACTACTGGAGGGGGGAGGAAAGAAGGGGAAAAAGGGTTGAAAAACTATCTATTGGGTACTATGCTCAGTTACCTGGGCAATGAGATCATTATTAATGCATCCTTAGCATCATGTAACATACCCAGATAAAACATTTGCATGTCTACTGACTCAATTTAAAATAAAAGTTAAAAAAATGTAAGAACACTGATTTTGTATCCTGAGACTTTGCTGAAGTTGCTTATCAGCTTAAGAAGATTTTGGGCTGAGACAATGGGGTTTTCTAAATACACAATCATGTCATTTGCAAGCAGCGACAATTTGACTTCCTCTCTTCCCATTTAAATACACTTCATTTCTTTCTCTTGCCTGATTGCCCTGGCCAGAACTTCCAATACTATGCTGAATAGGAGTGGTGAGAGAGGGCATCCTTGTCTTGTGCCAGTTTTCAAAGGGAATGCTTCCAGCTTTTGCCCATTCAGTATGGTATTGGCTGTGGGTTTGTCATAGTTATTATTTTGAGATATGTTTCATCAATGCCTAGTTTATTGAGAGTTTTTAGCATGAAGGGGTGTTGAATTTTATCGAAGGCCTTTTCTGCATCTGTTGAGATAATCACGTGGTTTTTGTCATTGGTTCTGTTTATGTGATGGATTACATTTATTGATTTGCGTATATTGAACCAGCCTTGCATCCCAGGGATGAAGCCGGCTTGATCACGATGGATAAGCTTTTTATGTGCTGCTGGATTTGGTTTGCCAGTATTTTACTAAGGATTTTCGCATCGATGTTCATGAGGGATATTGGCCTGAAATTTTCTTTTTTTATTGGGTCTCTGCCAGGTTTTGGTATCAGGATATGCTGGCCTCATAAAATGAGTTAGGGAGGAGTCCATCTTTTTCTCTTGTTTGGAATAGTTTCAAAAGCAATGGTACCAGCTCCTCTTTGTACCTCTGGTAGAATTCAGCTGTGAATCCGTCTAGTCCTGGACTTTTTTTGGTTGGTAGGCTACTAATTACTGCCTCAATTTCCGAACTTGTTATTGATCTATTCAGGGATTCGACTTCTTCCTGGTTTAGATTTGGGAGGGTGTATGTGTACAGGAATTTATCAATTTCTTCTAGATTTTCCAGTTTATTTGTGTAGAGGCATTTTTAGTATTCTCTGATGGTAGTTTGTATTTCTATGGGATCAGTGGTAATATCCCCTTTATCATTTTTTATTGTGTCTATTTGATTCTTCTCTCTTTTCTTCTTTATTAGTCTGGCTAGCAGTCTATCTATTTTGTGAATCTTTTCAAAAAACCAACTCCTGGATTTCCTAGAAGAAAACCTAGGCAATATAGTTCAGGACATAGGCATGGGCAAAGAATACATTACTAAAACACCAAAAGCAATTCCAGCAAAAGCCAAAATTGACAAATAGGATCTAATTAAACTAAAGAAAAAAAAACCATCATCAGAGTGAACAGGCAATCTACAGAATGTGAGAAAATTTTTGCCATCTACCCATCTGACAAAGTGCTAATATCCAGAATCTATAAGGAACTTAAACAAATTTACAAGAAAAAAACAACCCCATCAAAAAGTGGGCAAAGGATATGAACAGACACTTTTCAAAGGAAGACATTTATGCAGCCAACAAATATATGAAAAGAAGCTCATTGTCACTGGTCATTTGAGGAATGCAAATCAAAACCACAATGAAATACCATCTCACGCCAGTTAGAATGGCGATCATTAAAAAGTCAAGAAGCAATTGATGCTGGAGAGGATGTGGAGAAATAGGAAGGCTTTTACACTGTTGGTGGGAGTGTCAATTAGTTCAACCATAGTGGAAGACAGTCTGGTGATTCCTCAAGGATTTAGAACTAGAAATACCATTTCACCCAGCAATCCCATTACTGGGTATATAACCAAAGGATGATACATCATTCTACTGTAAAGACACATGCACATGTATGTTTATTGCAGCACTATTCACAATAGCAAAGACTTGGAACCAATCCAAATGCCCATCGATGATAGATTAGATTAAGAAAATGTGGTACATATACACCATGGAATACTATGCAGCCATAAACAAGCATGAGTTCATGTCCTTTGCAAGGACATGGATGAAGCTGGAAACCATCATTCTCAGCAGACTAACACATGGACAGAAAACCAAACACTGCATGTTCTCACTCATGAGTGGGAGTTCAACAATGAGAACACATGGGCACAGTGAGGGGAACATCACACACTAGGACCTGCCAGGGAGTAAGGGGCTAGGGGAGGGATAGCATTAGGGGAAATACCTAACTTAGATGATGGGTTGATGGGTGCAGCAAACCACCATGACACATGTATACCTACGTAAGAAACCTGCATGTTCTGCACATGTATCCCAGAACTTCAAGTGTAATAAAAAACACAATAAGAAGCAAAAAAAGTAAGAAAAATAATGGGTTATCATTATTTATTTCAAATCTGCTATTTAAATGCAAGAATGGCTAGTACCACAGGAGATGGATACAAATTATACCTAAAATGAACTGCAACAATTCTGAGTCTCTATTCACAGATTTGCAAAACAAACACATATAGCTGAATGTATGTGTATCAACACCAACTTATAACTGAGTATTCTCTGAATTAAGGTACATAGAATGGAATGTTTATTCAAGGAAAATTAATATAAATATGCACTTTTTAAGCTTTTATATATAAGTGGACTTTATAATATAATTATACATGTCATATATTTATTTTTAAAAAGCTTTATTTTATTTTAAGTAAATAAATATTAATTTTGTGGCTTACATTTTTAAAATTAAAAAACTTTTACAATATATATTATGTATACCATACATGACTAATATGTATTAAATATTATGTAACATATTGTATATTTAATAAATATAAATTGTAAACAATTATAAACATATAATTAATGTATAGTTATATATGCAATTTGCATATAATTATATATGTATATATAATTAAAATCCGACAGTAATCACAGCAATTATTTAGAATCTAGACCCAGAGAATTTTTGCTTCAGGAAGGGGTATTTTATCACTATTGTAGCTTAGAATTGCTGATACAAGGCAAGAATAAAAAGCATTATCTTTAAAAATGTTGTATTAAAATTATCTACCAACAATGTCCACTCCTTTTCCTCTCTTGCTGTATCTAGTGCCCAGGTGCTCCATGAGTGTTGAACACATCCCACTGCTGAAAGTTGATAAAAGTGCAGAACAGTTTTTAAGGAATGCATTTCAATGCAGTAAGCTTTTCCTCTTTAAAGGCCCAAAGAAAGGGGTAGAAAGCAAGATGGTCATCTCATCAATTCAACCTCAGCTGTGCTGAGCGCCACGGTGGTCCTCACCCACGTAGAATCTGCGATGCACTGCCCCTGCGCCGGCCCATTCTGGATCATCTCTTTTGTTCTCAGGAGGTCTTCCTGGCAGCTCAGGGATTCTCAGTGGGCACAGGCCCCGGGGTTCCTCAGGACATAGCTCTGGGCTTCTCTGTAGCCGCAGGGGCAGCCAGAGTTCTCAAGGCCCAGGACTATATTAGGAAATATATGCGCCAGGGGAACAACAAACATGTTTGTTTCTTCCAGCACAGTCTGCGCTGCTTATCTCAGACACCTCCCTTTCTTCAGCAGAAATCACAGCCCTGCGAGGAATGTTCCCTTAGGGTTTGGGAAGCTTTTACTCCATCTAAATGAAGTCTTGCCCTTGGTATTTGTGAAATCATTTCAAAAGGAATTATTTCTCTAAGGCCAACGGATAGTGTTTGAATTATTTCTCTGGGACAGACAATCTTTAAAATATCAAATGAGAGCCTCCATGTAAAGGAGGCATTCCTGAAGGTGAGCAAGATAGCTTTATTACCTGTCATTCATTTGCTGGAAGGACCATCAGCAGATGTAATCACAGATCTCCTAACCAATTTGGTTTGCTGTTAATCATTGTGCTGAGGGCAGCGAGAGTTCTGTGCCATTGGAGAGAGAGAAGACAGGGAGCATTTGAGTCCGTGTCTTTGCTCTGCTCATTATTTACAACCCTTGGTGCATATACAATGCTCTAAACTAGGGGGCATGAGAGTCCACCCAACACAGCCCAGACACACCTGCTCCCCAGGACTCATTCTTCCCTGTTCCTTTCATGAAATCTGGCACAGCCCACGACTTTCCTTATGCACTTGCCATTAATGAAAATTCCTTAATTTGCTGCTAGCCACAAAACAGTATTGTTTCAGTAAGTAAAATGTTAAGTCATTTGTGGTAGTCAAAACTCCAAATTTCACTTAAAGTTGCAGCTGTCCTTTCCCAGCTTGGGCTTTTGGCAGGCAAGGCCTTGCAGTGGGAAAGGGAAGTGTGGTGGGTGTCTTCTCTAGTTTCCTGCTTTCTGTGTGTACCCTTCTTCCTCTAGCTGAGAGCCAAGGCTATGGATTTCTTCCCCCAGGAATGGAGAGAGGAAAGAGATGTGAGGTGAATGGCAGGAAAGGCCTTATTCGACTGGTATTCTTGGATTTGCTGTCAATACTCTCTGGATTCTCTCTTCTGGATGCTTCTGTGGGATCTTTGGAGGGTCTTCTCCCATCACTAATGATCTCTCCTTGCAGTTCTCTTCCGGCTGGTCCCTAAAACCTCACATTTCAGCCTGAGGGCATCTGCAAGAAAACCTCCAGCCTCTGTCCTCAGAGCCTCCTTTCCCTCCAGGTGGCCTCTTGGGCAGGACTGAAGACAATCCCAGGTTAATACTCTCTCCAGTAGCTCACACATAGTCTTGTTTGGGTTGCTTCACAACTTTCTCTAGAATGTTGTTCTTAAGATTTTTGTCTGAAAGTCTTGGATGAAACAGAGACAGGATCTCATTTTAATACTATAATAACAATCCAGTTCATACTTGCCTACCAATTTTTAATTTACAAGTGCTTTGAAAGCCATCTATGTGTGAAGATGAAAAGGTCAAATAAGGCAGGAAGAAGACATAATTGAAAGAGTGATTCAGTGATACCAGAGGTAACCCTAGAGTAGGGAGCTTTTGTGTTGAGAGGGTGCTCGGGACTCTGACGCCTCTTGTTTTCTTCTAACCAAAATGCATGAAGGCCAAGAAAATTCCTATCTCCTAAGCCATATGGCCCATTTAGATACTCTTGCAACACTGTGGCACAAATAAAGGGCATTGGATCACCTTCATTTTTAGATTCTGCAGAGGTATTGTACCAGAAAGGGAACAGAGAAAGCTTTAGGAATATAGTCATGCATTGCTTAACAATGGAGATACATTCTGAGAAATGCATTGTTAGGCAATTTCATCCTCATGCAAGCATTACAGAGTGTACTTACACAAATTTAGATGGCATAGCCCACTACGTGCCTAGGCTATATGGAAAAGCTCATTGCTTCTCGGCTGCAAACCTAGACAGCAGGTTACTGTACTGAATACTGTAGGCAAATATAACACAATGGTAAGCATTTGTGTATCTAAACATATCAAATATAGAAAAGGCACAGTAAAAATACAGTATAAAAGATAAAAAAAACTGTATGCTTGCATAGAGCACTTACTATGAATGAAGCTTATAGGACTGGAAGTTGCTCTGAGTAAGTTAGTGAGTGGGTGGTGAGTGAATGTGAATACACGGGACACTAATGTACACTACTGTAGACTTTATTAACACTGTACATGTAGGCAACATTAAATTTATGAAAAAATTCTTTCTTCAGTAATAACGTTAGTTTGTTGTAACTTTTTAAATTCATATACCTCTTAATTTTTTAACTCTTTGACTTTTGCAATAACACTAGCTTAAAACACAAATACATTGTACAGTTGTAAAAAATATTTTCCTACTTTAAGTCCTTATTTTTAAGTATTTTTCTAAGTGTAATTTTTTTTCTATTTTTTAAAGCTTATTTGTTAAAAACTAAGACACACACACACGGTAGCTTAGGCCTACCTAGGTTCAGGATCATTAATATTGTCTTCCACCTCCACATCTGATTCCACTGGAAGGTCTTCAGAGGCAATAATATACATGGTGCTAGCACCTCCTGTGACAACAATGCCTTTTTCTAGAATATTTCCTGAAGGACCTGCCTGCAGCTTTTTTAAAGTTAACTTTTTGTTGTTGTTGTAAGTAGGACTACACTCTGAAATAATGATGAAAAACATAGTGTAGTAAATACATAAACAGGTAACATACGCATTTATCACCACTATCATCAAGTATTATGTACTGTATATAATTGTATGTGCTATATTTTTATATAATTGGTAGTGCAGGAGATCTGTCTACACCAGCATCACCACAAGCACATGAGTAATGCATTATGCTATGATGTATGGCAGCTATGATGCCATTAGGTGATAGGAAATTTTCAGCTCCATTATCCTATGGAATAAGATATTGACATTGTCTATGCAATTTGTCATTGACCAGCATGTCCTTATGTGTTGCATGGCTGTATAGGTGATGAAGCTATATTTTAAAGAATTGATGAAGGAAAATTACAAACAAAATTATGGACAACTTGGCAACCAATCAGTTCAAATAAAATAATCCAGAAAGATAAAAATAGTCATGACAATTAAGTGACTATCATGAGAAATTATGAATATTTGTAGGTATTCCGGAAGTACTCATTGATAGAAAATGAAGACCTGCATGAGAATAAGGACATAACTACAACTGAAACTTTTCTTTCCAAACTTTTTCTCCGCCTGGTAGGAGGTATTTGTTGTTAATCCCTCCATGACCTAGAGATCCTGAATGTCACTAAGTGTGGTACATGCATACATTTTACCATATAAAGTTGCGTCTATAATTCTAGAATCATATGCCACTACCGGGTTCTAGGTCACTTCAAATCATCCTTCAATGGTCTTCAAAGTCTTTAGCTAAAATAATGCCTTCCAGCATTGCTCTGGAGAGGGGTCTGGCCAATATTTGCAAATCATTACCCTATACTGACCAAATGAGGGATGCTGCTTACGAAAATTCACCTGAACATGTTCTAATCTTGTTTTCTTATGCTGCACCTTTGACACTTTCACAGAATCATTTTATCTGACTCTTAAAATGCCTTTATGAAGTATTAATATTTTAGATAAAATAACAAGGCTTATAAAGGTTAAATTATTTCCTCAAGATCATATCAAAGAGTCAGAGATGATCATATTTGCCCTTCTTTAATAATACCTCAATTATGCAGAATGTAATAAGAGAATTCAAAATAGAAACCTCCCCATCAGTCATCTATTGAATTTTACAACTTTCTTACTCAAAGATTCCTGCTTCATAGATGAAAACATGCTAAGTCACACAACTGATAAGTGGGAGAAATCCTAACTCAGTCTAAAGCTTTCACTACAATATAATATTGCATTGTGTATATTTTTCTTTCTAAAAACATGTATATTTCTTTATTTAATTTTTATGTAATTTTAAAGTTACACTTACTAAGAAATGCACAAATGTGGCTGTCACTTACTCCTAATCTCTTTCCTCTTACTTCCTTATTTAATCAGCCAGCAGCTTGAACCACAAGACAGAATGAATTAAAAATCCAAAGTAAGTACTTTTTGTTTATATCAATTTCATTGCTGGCCCTCAAAATACAAACCAATATCAACAGTTTGAAATTACTGTGTTAACATTTTCTGTTTCTAAACTAAGCTAAACATCAGAGCAAATTGTATTGCAACACCAATTTGTTTTAATTCCAACTACAACTGAGGTTCTTATCCAAGACATGTTAAACTTTCCCATAGTTACCCATATAATGAAGGAATGAAGTTCATGGACTATATTGGCTTACAAATTTGAGTAGAAGTGAAAAAAATAATTTTTTTACAACTCAACAATCTTTTTTCCCTATTAAATTACTTTGCTCTGTCTCAGATAAAAAAAATCATTATGTTTCATCCAGTGAACATTCCATTTTAGCTTAAAATTTGTAGCAATAGCTCTCAGTGGAAATATATTAACAAGAAGATTTTTATAAAATTGATATTTAAAAATCCTATTATCAAATTTTATGAGAAAATAAAGAAAAATCTACATATATTCTACCCTTGTACAGATAGACAATGAAAAATTGAATCATTTAAAGTTTTTTTAATATCTCATGATATGGTAACTAAAGTTCTCCTTTGAATACAAGTTTACATGTTTTCCACCCTTACTCATTTTCTCAGGGGTCATTTAACTTTCTCCTGGCATAAAATTATACCCTTGGAAGGAAAATTTTCAAAAACTAGAAAAACTGCCTTTGGACTAAATCTATTCCTAGTTGGTTCTCATAGTCATATAGTTGTAAGTACACACTTAAATGCTAAACATGCTTATTAGAGGATCATATAAAATAGCAAAATTTGAAAACAAAATAAAATTTCAATAGAAAAGACTGATTAAATAAATTATGACAGAGCCTTACAATGAAATATTATTCACTACTTAAAAAAACCTATAAAAGATCTTTTTATGACCTGAGATATTGCTCATGAAATGGAGTTAATTTTTTTTCTTTTTTTTTCAATTATACTTCCGGTTCTGGGATACATGTGCAGAGCATGCAGGTTTGTTATATAGGTATACATGTGCCATGGTGGTTTGCTGCACCCATCAAACCGTCATCTACATTTCTCCTAATGCTATCCCTCCCCTGGCACCCCTGACAGGCCCCGGTGTGTGATATTCCCCTCCCTGTGTCCATGTGTTCTCACTGTTCAAATCCCACTTATGAGTGAGAACATGTGGTGTTTGGTTTTCTGTTTCTGTGTTAGTTTGCTGAGAATTATGGTTTCCAGCTTCATCCATGTCCTTGCAAAGGACATGAACTCATCCTTTTTTATGGCTGCATAGTATTTTATGGTGTATATAAGCCACATTTTCTTTATCCAGTCTATCATTGATGGATATTTGGGTTGGTTCCAAGTCTTTGCTATTGTGAATAGTGCTGCAATAAACATACGTGTGCATGTGTCTTTATAGTAGAGTGATATATCATCCTTTGGTTATATGTCCAGTAATGGGATTGCTGGGTCAAATGGTATTTCTAGTTCTAGATCCTTGAGGAATCACCAGACTGTCTTCCACAATGGTTGAACTAATTTACACTCCTACCAACAGTGTAAAAGTGTTCCTATTTCTCCACATCCTCTCCAGCATCTGTTGTTTCCTGACTTTTTAATGACTGCCATTCTAACTGGTGTGAGATGGTATCTCATTGTGGTTTTGGTTTGCATTTCTCTAATGACCAGTGATGATGAGCTTTTTTTTCATATGTTTGTTGGCTGCATAAATGTCTTCTTTTAAGAAGAGTCTGTTCACATCCTTTGCCCACTTTTTGATGGGGTTGTTTATTTTTTTCTTGTAAATTTGTTTAAGTTCTTTGTATTAAAAGGATATTAGCCCTTTGTTAGATGGATAGATGGCAAAAACTTTCTTACATTCTGTAGGTTGCCCATTCACTCTAATGGTAGTTTCGTTTGCTGTGCTGAAGCTCTTTAGTTTAATTAGATCCCATTTGTCAATTTTGGCTTTTGTTGCAATTGCTTTTGGTGTTTTCCTCCTGAAGTCTTTGCCCATGCCTATGTCCTTAATGGTACTGCCTAGGTTTTCTTCTAGGGTTTTTATGGTCTTAGGTCTTATGTTTACATCTTTAATTCATCTTAAGTTAATTTTTATATAAGGTGTAAGGAAAAGGTCCAGTTTCAGTTTTCTGCATATGGCTAGCCAGTTTTCCCAACAACATTTATTAAATAGGGAATCCTTTCCCCATTGCTTTTTTGGTCAGATTGATGAAACATAACTCAAAATAATAAGAGCAATTTATGACAAACCCTCAGCCAATATCCTACTAAATGGGCAAAAGCTGGAAGCATTCCCTTTGAAAACCAGCACAAGACAAGGATGCAGTCTCTCAACACTCCTATTCAACATACTATTGGAAGTTCTGGCTAGGGCAATCAGGCAAGAGAAAGAAATAAGGGTTATTCAAACAGGAAGAGAGTAAGTCAAATTATCTCTGTCTGCAGATGACATGATTGTATATTTAGAAAATCCCATTGTCTCAGCCCAAAATCTCCTTAAGCTGATAAGCAACTTCAGCAAAGTCTCAGGATACAAAATCAATGTGCAAAAATCACAGGCATTCCTATACACCAATAATAGACAAACAGAGAGCCAAATCATGAGCAAATTCTCATTCACAATTGTTACAAAGAGAATAAAATACCTAGGAATACAACTTAGAAGGGATGTGAAGGACCTCTTCAAGGAGAACTACAAACCATTGCTCAAGGAAATAAGAGAGGACACAAACAAATGGGAAAACATTCCATGCTCATGGATAGGAAGAATCAATATCATGAAAACGGCCATGCTGCCCAAAGTAATTTATAGATTTAATGCTATTTCCATCAAGCTACCATTGACTTTCTTCATAGAATTAGAAAAAACTACATTAAATTTCATATGGAACCAAAAAAGAGCCCAAGTAGCCAAGACAATCCTAAGCAAAAAGAACAAAGTTGGAGGCATCATGCTACCTGACCTCAAACTATACTACAAGGCTACAGTAACCAAAACAGCATGGTACTGGCACCAATGGAACAGAACAGAGGCCTCAGAAATAACACCACACATCTACAACCATCTGATCTTTGAAATGGAGTTATTTTTTAAAAGCTTATTATAAGAAACATACTACATGTTATCAGTTCCAAGATGCACATTTTCACCTCTTAACATTTCTAGAATCTGAATGCATCTTGAAATCCATGGTGTACAATTGTTGTCAGCCAGGTAGCAGTGGTGGCATCGTTGTTTTTGCTGGCACATGTTTCAGCTTGGCTGCTATTTCTGGTGGAATGATTGGACAACTGCCATTTCTCATTGTTTCAGTCAACAAACCATTTAAAGACAACTTGCAGAAGAAATACAAATCCTGGTTATTACTTAAAAATCTTACATAAACTCTTGCTTCTAATAGCGAAAAGTGTGCTAGCAACAAAGCTCACATAAAATGAAGGGCTGAAAGCTTTCCTCACTAAAACTGGAAGCAAGACAAGGATGCATATTCCCACCACTACTATTTAAAATAGGAATGGAAGTCTTAGCCAGTGTAACAAAGCCAGAATTAAAACAAAAAAGTCCTACATATTTAAAATAAATAAATAAAACTGTATTTGCAGAAGGCATGATTATCTACATTAAAAATTTTTAAAAATCTACAAAAAAATCTAATTCCTTGAATGAATATGGTGGTCAAACAGGATCATAGAGTACAAGGAAAACTCATAAACATCAATCATATTTCTACTAGCATTAATAATAATTGGAATTCAACATTAAAAATACAATGCTATTTGCAATAGCTCCCCCCAAAAACTTAGCTATAAATCTCACAAAATATACATAAAATCTACATGCTGAGAAATGCAAAATACTGATCAAAAAATTAAAGAAGACTCAAATAATTAGAAGACATATATGTTCATGTATTGAAAGATCCAGTATAGTGAAGATGTCAATTCCTCTCAAACTTGTCAATTGTTTTAAAACTATTTCAAGCAAAGTGTCAGAAGGACTTCTTGTAGATACAGACAAGCTGATTCTAAACTTTATGTGGAAAGGCATAAGGATTAGAATAGCCAAAACAATTTTGGAAAAGAAAAATAAAATTGTCTTGCGGTCCGGCCGCAGGGGTTATTCAGGAATGCACCGAGAAGTAGTGGGAAGAATGATGGAAGAAAGACACAGAGAAGCGGGATTAGGAGGGACGGTCCCCTGATAGGGAAGCGACCCAAGTTCTGCTTTATTCAGTGCTTTTATACATGCCAGGGGTCAAAGGTCCACACAGTAATTGTTTTTGTCTTCTTCAATAGGTGCGGCCTCCGCAGTCTGTCCTGTACTAACCACTAACTGTAAAAAGCCATTCTCAGCGCTTCACTGATCTGCTAAGAACAGGAAGATACCCAACAACAGGATCTTCAGTGGTCAGGTCCTTGACCATGCCACCTACTTCCCTGTCTGCAGGCCTTGCCAGTGCATGGGAACAACTCTGCTTTGGCTCCCCACAAAATTGGGGTAGTCATTCTACCCAATTACAAGATTTACTCTAATGCTACAATATCTAACCTAGTGAAAATATAGACATATAAATAAATGAAACAGAATAGAGCCTCCAGAAATAGACCTGCACCAATATGGTCAATCAATTTTTGACCAAGTTTTAAGAAACAATTTAATAAAGAAAAAGTAGTCTTTTCAACAAATAGTGTTGGAACAATCAACATATATATGCAAAAGATATACCCTAACATAATTTTTATACAAAAATTAACTCAAAATGAACCATGGGTACATATAAAATGTGAACCAATTAACCTTTTCTATTCTTTTTGTTCTGGAATAAATACTTTAAAAAAATGAACAAAAAGAGACGTTTAGGCAAGGGGGTTCTGATTGTCCTGATTTTGCAAAAGCAAATAATCTTATCCACGGATATGATATGATGAGGTGATTTATTGAACTTGGGACTCCCTGAAGACAAATTTAATTCTTATTAGTCACACCTATCCTCCCACCAGATAAATCTTCAAGATACACACATCGGGAATAATCTGCAAAGCAATAATCAACTTGAGATTATTTCTGGCAATTGTAAATGTATCACAGTTGGAGAATTACGCACAACATTTTTTTTAATGAATTGCTATCTTTATTGGGAAAGAGAATACTGCCTATGGCTTTGCCTTTTTAAAACTCTCAAATTCTGGGATGTGATGAGAAATCCAATATTTCAGAAAAGGTGTAACAACACTAGTGGTGGATTCACATTTGTTTTCTATCTCTGCCCCCTCATGCACATACATTTCCACATGCGGGCTCTGGGAAACCAAAGGCAACCCTTCTCTTTCTGAACTCCATCAGTAATGACTCCAGTAACAATAACTGTCAGGGGCTGGAATAGTAAACATTTTGTAAAAGCAAATGGCTTCCAAATGTGCACTTTCTCCATGAGCATGTCCCTTGTGAGCCTGATTCAGAAAGCCAGAGCAGGTAAAAGCACCAAGCCCAAAGCCTGATGACAGGATCAAGCAGCTGAAATCTGTGACGGGTAACCTCAACCCCATCTGCAATCTCTTCTCTCTTTCCACTCTAAGGTGAGTTTGCTTGGCCTGTTGATTTGATCTACAAGACTGGCCCTTTATGAGTTTTGTGTACTATGTTTATCCTGGGAACCGTTTACAAAGCCACTAGGTATCTAAATACAACCTGGCCTACTGGCAGGGGGATTGCTAGGTGGAGGGGAGTAGTTGATCAGCTCCCTTGACCTTTGGGTCCCCTATCTAGAAGAAAATATTTTAATTTTACTAAGACTTAGTATCTGTGTTTTCAGAATGGCCACTTAATCTCTGGAAATTAACACTATGACTAAATCAAGAGCCCCAAAGCTATTTATTTACTTGTTTTATGGGAACCCACAATATTACGTAATATTCATAAAATGCAATATATGCCACTAGATTTAAAAACAATGCTTTCACAAATTTTGAGCATGTAATTAAGGAAAAGGGCAGTGATAAAAGAATTATGTACCATTTTATTAAAGCACTCCATAATGGGGATGTCTGCATTAAATGGAAACCGTATAGGAGCACAACAGCAACTTTTATTGCTGGATAGTGGGATTATTAGTGATTTTTATTTTTTAGGTCACAGTCATGAACCAGATGATGACATTTTGGTCAATAACAGACCACATGTATCACCCTGATTCCATAAGATTGCAATACTCTAGTTTTATTGCTCCTTTTCTATGTTTAGGCACACAAATACTTATCATTGTGTTACAATGGCCTATGGTATTCAATACAGAAACATACTGTCCAGGGTTATAGCCTAGGAGCAATAGGCTATACTAAATAGGTAGGTGTGTAGTAGGCTATGCCATCTAGGTTTGTACCAGTACATTCTATAATGTTCACAGAATGACGAAACCACCTAATAATGCATTCCTCAGAACACATCCTTGTCATTGAGAGATGCATGACTATATTTACTTGTTGTCAATTTTTTTTTTTGCCTAGAACATATATTTATTTATTTTTAAATCTTGAAAAGTAACACTTCAAAACATAACTATTATCTCTACATTTTGGAAATAGATCAGATTTTTATATCTTTCTATAGTGGGATCATTCTACTCTCCCTGTAGTTACAAGTTATCAATTAAAGATGTATTATTTTATAATTAAAAAAATTAAACTGTAGGATTTTTATTGGCATCTTAGTGAAAAGGAAAGTGGTTTTTTTTTTTTGAGACGGAGTCTTGCTCTGTTGCCCAGGGTGGAGTAGAGTGGCTGGATCTCGGCTCACTGCAAGCTCCGCCTCCCAGGTTGACTCCATTCTCCCGCCTCAGCCTCCCCAGTAGCTGGGACTACAGGCGCCCACCACCACACCAGGCTAACTTTTTGTATTTTTTAGTAGAGATGGGGTTTCACCGTGTTAGCCAGGATGGGCTCGATCTCCTGACCTCGTGATCCACCCGTCTCAGCCTCCCAAAGTGCTGGGATTACAGGCGAGACCCACCGTGCCCGGCCGGAAACTTTTATTTTATCTTATTAAATAATTATTTTAATCCTCCCCAAAAGCACTTCCCTTGACACATCCTGGCTTAGTGTCTTGGGGACTCTGGTGTTTGGGGTTGCTCCCTTTCAACTTTCTCCTTCATTCCTAGGGAATTTCCTTGTTTTTCCCTGCTGACGAAAAGTGTTCTGTGGAAACAAGGGGCCAGCTCATGTTACAGAACTAAAAGGATTGTTTTAAAAAGCAGATAATTTCTCATCTAACTGCACAGCTTCTGGCCACCAGAGCAGCTGAATGAAGCTTGAAAAACTCAGGGACATCCAAAGGTGCTCGCAATAAGCAAAGCAAAACAGTACACACTCCCCAGCCAGGGGGCTCAAGGCCGCACAACGAACAGCTTCACCCAAGCCTGCAGCTGCTGGCTATTTTCTATGAGAGCTGGGACAAGACACACTGGGCCGGGACCTCTGCGTAACTTACACAGATGCTGGGCCTTTTGCAAAGTCTGCTGGACATACACCATCTTCAAAGAACCCCCACCCCATACATCCTTTTGAAGAACTTGCTTTACTCAGGACAAAATATCAAGATTCTTGCTGTTTAACTTTCACAGGAAGCCAAGACACTGATAAATGAGAGCTCATCCATACATGTTTTCACTCTGTTACCTAAGAAACTATCTTCAAAACAGAAGTCCTCATAAATACTCTGGAGATGCATCAGACACTCTCCGGTGCTGCACGACACTGTGTATATTGTTTGGCAAGAGTTCATGGGGGAAGATAAACTAGCACATCTTGCCAGGATTCTATTACTCTTGACCCTGACCTTGGCTGGAGACTGTTTCCAGTTACACTCCATCTTAAAGAAAGACAGCGCCTACTCTTTCCCCGTTTCCCTCTTCTCTTCTCTTTTCAGTTTCCCCAAGCACAATGCCTCATTGGAGGGCAGAAATATTTGTTGGCTACTGCTTCTCATTCTTAGCTTTCTCATCTGAACACCGATACTCAAACGATACCATGAAACATTTAGGTAATGGAGGCGCACTTTTAGAAAGCACTTGATCTTTGCACAATATTGCTCACTGTGATTATTTTTCCCCGAGTCATGACTCAACTTAACAGTGCCCTTTCTGCAATATGAGGTTCCTCAGGTTCCAACGTATGGTCTACCCGGGTAGTATTTTCCATCTCTTACTCCCACCAGCTTAGGCTAGGCTCACTTCAGACATTCTCCAGGGGAAAAAATAAGTTTCCCATTCAGGTGGCACCATAAGCTACAAAGCTTGGGGAGACTCATGGGGAGTGGCCAAGGGCTTCATGCGCAGATTTTTTTCTATATAGTAATTGTAACTGAAGCAGAATACTACAATTTTGAGAGGCTCAGGTTTAATAGTACCTTTAAAAGTGAAAACAATGGTTGTATTGGTCCGTTCTTGCACTGTTATAAAGAAATATCTGAGACTGGGTAATTTATAAAAAAGAGATTTGATTGTCTCAGTTCTACAGGCTGTATGGGAAGCACGATGCTGACATCTCCTTGGATTCTGAGGAGGTCTCAGGAAATTTACAAACGTGGCAGAAAATGAAGGGAAAGCAGGTTCATCTTACATGGTTGGAGCAGGAGGAAGGTGGCGGGAGGTGCTACACACTTTTAAACAACAAGATCTCAGGAGAATTCACTCACTATTACGAGAACAGCACCCAGTGGGAAATCTGCTCCCAAGATCCAATCACCTCCCACCAGGCCCTACCTCCAATATTGGGCATTGCAATTCTACATGAGATTTCAGTTGGTATGCAGAGCCAAACCACGTCAATGGCTAATATTAATATTTATCGAGCAGTTACAATATGTTTTTTTACCTGTATCTCATTTTATTCTAAAAATAATCCAATGTAGTAAGTATTATCCCAATTTCACTGATGAGAAAACAAAAGCTTGATGAGGATAAGTAATTGTCCTGTGGGAAATTAAGTGGTAACTGATAAAACTTTCCCTATGTAGAGATACAAAAATCTAACCTAATTCTAAAATATAGAGATAACTGTTACATTTTTGAGTGCTGCTGTTTTCAAGTCTTTTTAAAAGGTGTTCTAGGCAAAAACTTGAGAACACATAAGTAGTATGGAAAATAAAAATCCCTGGTAATCTCACCACCCAGTAATAAAAGTTGCCCCCACTTTTGTTTTTTTTTACCTATATGTTGTTTCAGTTTAATGCAGACGTCCTTCATTATAGAGTGCAGTACTGACATGGTTCATAACTCTTTTACCACTGTCTTTTTCCTTAGTCACATCTTTAATATTTTTGAAAACATGATTCTTAAATTCAGCTGATACACATTTTATGAATAGTACATAATTTATTTACCTACTGTTCTCTTCTTGAGCATTTGGATTTTTTGCTGGATTTTCACATAGTGACCAAACAGGTACGTAAGAAATACTTCTACATATTTCTAATTTTTTGCCAGAGTCCAGAGTGCTAACCATTTTTCTCTCCAGTAAAATAAGTACGGCAAAGAATCTAAGCAGGATTAAGACCTTATATGAACAATGCCAATTTGTGACACAGTTAAGGTATTTGAAATTTCCTTAGGCGGCATACAGGAGCCTGCATTTGCCTACACATCCACTTCAACAGATGGTGTCAATGTTTGCTAATATGACAGGCAAAGAATGGTTATCTCTAATTTTTTATAAACGTTTGTGGAATTAAATTTGTTTCCATATGTATTTTGAGTGTTTTAAAAATCGTTCTTCATTTTCTGTTTCATTGTTTTACCCATTTTATATAAGAAACTTTAAAAATTTATTTCTAAAGATACTTAGAATATTAATGTGTTAAGGTTAATCTTTGACAAAAGTATTTTCCCAAGTTTCTGCCTTGGAGTTTTTGTATACAATGTATGTTGATGGAATTTTTTTGTGTGATAAGATACATCAATTTTATTATAATTTATTTATTTATCCTGCTGTTATTTATTTGGTTGTCATTTTCTTTGTGTATGTGCCTGTGTGTGTGTAAAAAGCCTTCCATACTTCAAAATTGAGTACCTACTTACTTATTTTTGTCTAATTTCTTCACAGGAGTCTCTTTTTATGTTTAATTTTATATTAATTTAAAATTAATAGTGACATATGAAATGAGTTAGAAGTTTATATATTTTCCCCAACTAGTTGTCCTGTTTATTATTCCTGGTGAATAAAAATTAAGAAGAATGGATATCTATAAAATTCAGTCTTTTCATCCAGGGACAGAAGGTGGTTTTTTTTAATTATTTTAAAATTGTTATTAAAGTTTTATTGTGTTCTTTGCACATTTTTGGTGGCTGAATATTTTGTAGGCATTTTTATTGTTAGTACAAATAGACTATTTTCCAAATGTCTTCAAACTGATTTATGCATTTACATGAGAAAACTAATGATTTTGATTTTTTGTATTATTCCAATAACTGTAAGCTACTATTAATTCTACAAAATTTTAGTTGAATATCTCCTGAATTTTTGTTAATACTGTTTTTAATGTAGAAACTCAAGTTATTGTTGGTAAATACCTGTGTGTGTATGTGTGTTTGTATGTATGTGTATTCTCTCAAAAGCAAATTCTGGTATTTGCTCTATGTATTGTTACCAAATTTATAATTATTATTTAGCCTATACTCTATGCCTTCTGCTTCTAGCACTGAACATCATTACATTAATACTATATTAACTCCAATCTTAAATTATTAAATTATAATCATTGTTCAGTCATTTTTAAAAGAAGGATATGTGAGAGGCATATTTTCTAAACCCTGATGTATCATAAAGAGAAAGAACTGTCTTTGTAGTCATCTATGATATGAACAAACTCTTTCCTTTTATAACTCCTTATCTGTGCATGTTGGAGTACAAATTAAACACAATAGAAGCAGAAACCTGGGATAAAAATTTCAAGGCTAGTTGGATAAGAAAAGTGTTCAGTTGCACAGGAATGATAAGACAAATTATTTTTTATCTAGTAAATGAATCCAGTAGACTTCTTACATGGCTTCTGCTGTACATCAATTTTAAAGGTCAGGGCGGTGGTAATACTCGTTAAATCTTAGAATGTCTCCTAAATCCCCAGTTCTCTGGAGTTAGCTAAACCCAAACTGTTTAAGTCTCTGAGAACTTTTCAACCTAATTCTTTTTTTTTTTTTTTTTTTTTTTTTGAGACAGAGTCTCGCTCTGTCACCCAGGCTGGAGCGCAGTGGGGCAATCTGGGCTCACTGCAAGCTCTGCCTCCCGGGTTCACACCATTCTCCTGCCTCAGCCTCCCAAGTAGTTGGGACTACAGGCGCCCGCCACCATGCCCAGCGAATTTTTTGTATTTTTAGTAAAGACGGGGTTACACCATGTTAACCAGCATGGTCTCATCTCCTGACCTCGTGATCCACCCGCCTCAGCCTCCCAAAGTGCTGGGATTACAGGCGTGAGCCACCGCACCCGGCCCAACCTAATTCTTTAATAATAGTGACGTCTCTAAAACAAAATTTGCTCACAGTCAGCAGTCAGTAATTTCTTCTTAGCCAGGGTAGAACTCTTTAATTGCACTCTCTAAAAAAATTATTATTTGTAAACTTTACTGTATTATTCTATGTTTTCAAAAGACTGGCAAAATGATATTTGTATTTCTAGAGATAACCTCAGCTGTGAAACAAGGTGCTATGTTTTTAAATAGTATACAAAATACAGTCAAATTATAAGCAATTTTAATTGCCTTTAGAAGTTAAAAATATTTGTAGATATGTGGCATTTCTGAGGGCTCTGTTCTGTTCCATTGATCTATGTCTCTGTTTTGGTACTAGTACCATGCTGTTTTGGTTACCGTAGCCTTGTAGTATAGTTTGAAGTCAGGTAGCATGATGCCTCCAGCTTTGTTCTTTTGGCTTAGGATTGACTTGGCGATGTGGGCTCTTTTTTGGTTCTATATGAACTTTAAAGTAGTTTTTTCCAATTCTGTGAAGAAAGTCATTGGTAGCTTGATGGGGATGGCATTGAATCTATAAATTACCTTGGGCAGTATGGCCATTTTTACGATATTGATTCTTCCAACCCATGAGCATGGAATGTTCTTCCATTTGTTTGTATCCTCTTTGATTTCATTGAGCAGTGGTTTGTAGTTCTCCTTGAAGAGGTCCTTCACATCCCTTGTAAGTTGGATTCCTGGGTATTTTATTCTCTTTGAAGCAATTATGAATGGGACTTCACTTATGATTTGGCTCTCTGTTTGTCTGTTATTGGTGTACAAGAATGCTTGTGATTTTTGTACATTGATTTTGTATCCTGAGACTTTGCTGAAGTTGCTTATCAGCTTGAGGAGATTTCGGGCTGAGACAATGGGGTTTTCTAGATATACAATCATGTCATCTGCAAACAGGGACAGTTTGACTTCCTCTTTTCCTAATTGAATACCCTTTATTTCCTTCTCCTGCCTGCTGATCTTTGAAAACAAGCAATGGGGAAAGGATTCCCTATTTAATAAATGGTGCTGGGAAAACTGGCCAGCCATATGTAGAAAGCGGAAACTGGATCCCTTCCTTACACCTTATACAAAAATTAATTCAAGATGGATTAAAGACTTACATGTTAGACCTAAAACCAAAAAAACCCTAGAAGAAAACCTAGGCAATACCATTCAGGACATAGACATGGGAAGGACTTCATGTCTCAAACATCAAAAGCAATGGCAACAAAAGCCAAAATTGACAAACGGGATCTAATTAAACTAAAGAGCTTCTGCACAGCAAAAGAAACTACCATCAGAGTGAACAGGCAACCTACAGAATGGGAGAAAATTTTTGCAACCTACTCACCTGACAAAGGGCTAATATCCAGAATCTACAATGAACTCAAACAAATTTACAAGAAAAAAACAAACAACCCCATCAAAAAGTAGGCGAAGGACATGAACAGACACTTCTCAAAAGAAGACATTTATGCAGCCAAAAAACACATGCAAAAATGCTCATCATCACTGGCCATCAGAGAAATACAAATCAAAACCACAATGAGATACCATCTCACACCAGTTAGAATGGCCATCATTAAAAAGTCAGGAAACAACAGATGCTGGAGAGGATGTGGAGAAATAGGAACACTTTTACACTGTTGGTGGGACTGTAAACTAGTTCAACCATTGTGGAAGTCAGTGTGATGATTCCTCAGGGATCTAGAACTAGAAATACCATTTGACTCAGCCAACCCATTACTGGGTATATACCCAAAGGACTATAAATCATGCTGCTATAAAGACACATGCACACGTATGTTTATTGCAGCACTATTCACAATAGCAAAGACTTGGAACCAACCCAAATGTACAACAATGATAGACTGGATTAAGAAAATGTGGCACATATACACCATGGAATACTATGCAGCCATAAAAAATGATGAGTTCATGTCCTTTGTAGGGACATGGATGAAACTGGAAACCATCATTCTCAGTAAACTATTGCAAGGACAGAAAACCAAACACTGCATGTTCTCACTCATAGGTGGGAATTGAACAGTGAGAACACATGGACACAGGAAGGGGAACATCACGCTCTGGGGACTGTTGTAGGGTGGGGGGAGGGGGGAGGGACAGCATTAGGAGATACACCTAATGCTAAATGACGAGTTAATGGGTGCAGCACACCAACATGGCACATAGATATATATGTAACAAACCTGCACATTGTGCACATGAACCCGAAAACTTGAAGTATAATAATAACAATAAAAAAGAAGTTAAAAATATTTATCATTAGGAAACTATAGAATTGTCACCTTCTAAATGAAAAGAGATTCTATTAAAATTTTATGTTTTTAGTGAGATCACATGGGCACAGGGAAGGGAACAGCACACACTGGGTCCTGTTACCGAGTCGGCGGAGGGAGATCATGAGGATAAATAGCTAATGCATGTGGGGCTTAATACCTTGGTGATGGGTTGACAGGTTCAGCAAACCACCATGGTACACGTTTACCTATATAACAAAACTGCATGTTCTGCACATGTACCCTGGAACTTAAAATAAAATAAAATAAAAATTAAAAAAAAGAAAAATAAATGAAAAAGAAAATTTTTAAAAGTTAATTAAAATTATGTTCTTGATACAGAGAAAAATCCTTAGTTTATTGGTTATTTTTTCTCTTGCCATGTTTATATAAAGTCATGAAAATTAAGAACTGAAAAGCAAACATGGTCTATTTCTTTCTTCACCCACACTATATCTCTGAAATTTATTTCTATAATGCAGGAAGGGTACTAGGGAAGATGATAAGGATTATGAAAAGATATATACTGGCCAGGCACAGGGACTCACGCCTGTAATCCCAGCACTTTGGGAGGCCCAGGTGGGCAGATCATGAGGTCAGGAGTTTGAGACCAGCCTGACCAACATAGTGAAACCACGTCTCTACTAAAAATACAAAAATCAGCCAGGCGTTAATCCCAGCTACTCAGGAGGCTGAGGCAGGAGAATCGCTTGAATCCGGGAGGCGGACGTTGCAGTGAGTTGAGATGGCTCCATTGCACTCCAGCCTGGGTGACAGAGCGAGACTCCATATCAAAAGAAAAATATATAAATATATATATACATATAAAGAGAGCAAGAAATTTCACATCCTTAAGAGAAATGTCACTAAGTATTGACAGAAAAAAAAAACTAAACTAGAATGCTGAAGTTCAAACTAGTCTTAAGGAGATAAATCTACATAACCTTATTTTAAATCTGATTCTGGAATAGGAGATATTGAATTAAAGAAAGAAAAAATGTAGGGGTAGATCACACTTCGATTTACAGTAGATAAAGTTGACTAATAAAGGAATCAGACTGTGCCTTAATGTCTACACATTAAGGTAATCAAAACAATGTAACATAAGAAAGTCCAAATTAGACTCAAGAATCCAGAAAGCATTTTATAAATGATAAAGATGGCATGACAGATTATTGGGGAGGATAAAGAGTACAAATGATATTGAGAAAACAAGCAGCCAATTAGGGAACAGAAAAAGGAAACCCCCACTTCATTCCTCACATCACAATAAATTCAAATGGATCAAAGATAATGAAACAATAGGTATTATAAAATGTATATGGATAAAAGTTTAGAGTGATGAAGATGACTCTAAGCATGACATAAAATGTAAAATTGATTAAATTGGTAACTTAAATCATTAGAAACATAATGAAGTGAAAAGGCAAACGGCAAACAGAAAAAAACATACGTGCATCATAGATGATCAAACACTGAGCTGATAAATACAAAATATAAACAACTCTTAAAAATCAAATGGCAAATAATTGACCCAGGAAAAATATGGATAAAGAATATAAACAGGAAAGCACTGTGTAAGAAATACAAACAACCGATATATAGAAAAAAGTCAACCTCCTTACTAATAAAATACATATAAATTAAAATAACAATGAAATAATTGCACGTTTGACACAGAGACTGACAAAGATAATCAATTTTGCCAACGTTTGATGTTGATAAGGATATCAGGAAAATACCCTTCTATTTACTACTGGTAGGAACATAATACAAATTATCTTTTTGAGTGGAAATTGGAGATATAAACCAAACAAATATCCATGATTTTTTATTCTATGCAACATGATGTTCATTGTAAATTATTTACATTTTCATACTAATAAAATGAGGAATAATCAAATAGTCTAATAATAAATAAATCTTTTATGATACCATCATGCAATAGACTATTATGTCCCATTAAAAATGAGGAAAATAAGGTAGATCTTATGCATACACTCACATAAAAAATGCCCAAAATGTATCGTTAATTTAGAAATAAAAGGCTCATAATAATACATTTTGTATAATTTTATTTTTTTTTCTTGAGATGGATTTTCACTCTTGTCACCCAGGTTAGAGTGCCACGGCACGATCTCGGCTCACTGCAACCTCCACCTCCCGGGTTCAAGCGATTCCCCTGCCTCTCCCTCCCTAGTAGCTGAGATTACAGGCTTCCACCACCATGCCCAGCTAATTTTTGTATTTTTAGTAGAGACGGGATTTCATCATGTTGGCCAGGGTGGTCTCAAACTCCTGACCTCAGATGATCCACCTGCCTTGGCCTCCCAAAGTGCTGGGATTACAGGCATGAGCCACAACGCCTGGCCTGTATGATTTCTTTTCTGCTTTTTAAAAGTATTTATATTTTACAACTGCACTCACAATTCACCTCTTTCTCTTTCTTATCTCTGTCTCTATCTCTCCATAGTCTGCATTGGAAATATCTGAAAAAACACCAAAATTTATCTGTGATTATTAGGGATATGTGATTTTAGTGGACTATCACCTTTAAATAATATATCGCTATATTTTATAACATTTTACTATGGGAAATATTTTTACTTAAAAATATCAAATATTTAAAAGAAAACATTCTTAAAACATGTGGAAACATGGGAAATGAATATACTTCATTTGTTTGGGAGGCATATTTGGGATAATTGCTTTGTTTTTCATTTACTGGCATCTCCAATTGCTACAACCTCCTTTGTGTTATAAACCATGGAAGATGATGAATTGGAATTGACACCAATGGCTAACTTCCTTCTACTTGGCCTTACTGTTACTGTAGAGGTTGAAACCTAAAATGACATTCCCAAATTCCTTGGCAGGTAAGCTTTCAGATGTCATTTAGCCTTGATCATTTAGATTTACTCATGTAAAATCTACAGACTTCCAAGTATTCAAACTGCAAGGATGATGATGAAGATGGTGATGATTATGATGGTGATTATTACGGTGGTGATGGTAATGGTGGTGATGACAATTTTCTGCAGCAGCATCAGCAGATGTCCTAGTGATGAGTAGCTGCCTTCCTAAGAATTAACAGGATTTAGGTCATCCATTTTGCCACTTCTGGAGCTGGCAGCAGTATTAGCAATTTCTCAATTCAGTGTTTCCTTGATAATAAGAGTCTCTGAATTGCCCTGGGTCTGCTCAAGTCAGAGTCTGTTTCTTCAAACATTCAAAGGATTCTTCTAAGTTGGGTAATATCCACCAATGAGTCTCCTTGTTCTTAAACTAGAGTGTTGTCTAGTACCTAAGTCCTGATTGAGGTATTGTCAAATAAATAAGTGAAGAGACGAAAACATATAGAAAACAAATATAAAGCACCTGGGCAAAAATGAGCAAATATGAATCACTAGTGATACATTTCTATGGCTTCATAAAGTATATCTGATTGAGTCACTATTGACAACCTTTCTAGATGTATTTAATTTACAGATTCTGGGATTTTTTTAAGTTACGCTTAAACCTTTCAATACCTACTTTTTTTGTGTTCCACTTTGTTATACTTTACAGAAATTACATTTTTACTAATTGAAGGCTTGTGGCAATCCTGTCTCAAGTCTGTCTGCATCATTTTTCAAACAGCATGTTCTCACTTCATGACCTGTGCCACATTTTGGTAATTTTCACAATATTTCGAGCTTTTCATTATTACTATATCTGTTATGGTGCTCTGAGATCAGTGATGTTCAACATTACTATTGTAATTGTTTTGGGGAAAAATGATCTACCCTCACATAAGTCTGCAAACTTAATTGATAAATGGATGTGTTATGGGTGCTCCATCAACAGGCTGTTCCCCCATCTCTTTCCCTCTCTGTGGGCCTTCTTATTTCATGAGACACAAACATATTGAAATTAAGCAATTCAGTAACCTTAAAATGGCTTCTGAGTGTTCATGTTAAAGGAAGAGTTGCACATCTCTCACTTTAAATCAAAAACTATAAAGAAATAAGCCTAGTGAGGAAGGCACACCAAAAGCCAAAATAGCTCAAATGTTAGGCCTCTTGTGACAAACAGCCAAATTGTAAATTCAAAGGAAATGTTCCCGAAGGAAATTAAATGTGCTACTTCAGTGAACAAATGATGATAAGAAAGCAAAACAGCCTTACTGCTAATATAGTAAAAACAACAACAAAAAAATGTTTAAGTGGTCTAGATAGAAGATCAAACCAGCCACAACATTGTTTTAAACAAAAGCCCAAAGTCTAACCCAGAGCAAGGTCCTAACTCTCTTCAGTTCCATGAAGACTGAGAAAGGTGAGGGAGCTGCAGAAGAAAACTTGGAAGCCAGCGGAGGTTGGTTCATGAGGTTTAAAGGAAAGAAGCCATCCTCACAAAATGAAGTGCAAGGTGAAGCAACAAGTGCTGATATAGAGGCCATGGCAAGTTATCCAGAAAATCTAGCTAAGATTATTGATGAAGGTGGCTAAATAACAGATTTTTCAATGTGGATGAAACATCCTTATATTAGAATTTTCACAGCTAGAGAGGAGAAGTCAATGCTTGGTTTAGAAGCTTCAAAGAATAGGCTGATTCTCTTGTTAGGAGCTAATGTAGCTGGTGACTTTAAATTGAAGCCAATGTTCATTTATTATTCCAAAAGTTCTAGGGCCTTTAATAATTGTGCTAAATCTACTCTGCCTGTACTCTGTAAATGGAACAACAAAGCCTGGATGACAGCACATCTGTCTACAGCATGATTTGCTGAATATGTTAAGCCCATTGTTGAGATTACTACTCAGAAAAAAAAAATTATTTCAAAATACTACTGCTCACTGACAATACACCTGGTCACTCAAGAGCTCTGATGCAGATGCACAAGGAGACTAATGTTGTTTTCATGCCTGCTAACACAACGTCCATTCTGCAACTCATGGATCAAGGAGTAATTTTGACTTTGAAGTCTTACTATTTAAAAAATATATTTTGTAAGGTGATAGTACCATAGATTGAGGTTTGCCACATTGATTGACTCTTCCTTTCGCAAAAAATTCTCTGCAGCATGTGATGCTGTTTGATAGCATTGTAACCACAGTAGAATTTTTTTTCAAAATAGAAGTCACTCCTCTCACATTCTGCTACTACTTTATCAAGCAAGTTTCTGTAATGTTCTAAATTCTTTGTTGTCATTTCAACAATGTTCACAGCATCTTCACCAGGAGTAGATTCCATCTCAAGAAACCACTTTCTCTGATCATCCACAAGAAGCTACTCCCCATCTGTTAAAGTTTTATCATGAGATTCTTACAATCCAGTCACATCTTCAGTCTCCATTTCTAACGTGAGTTTTCTTGCTGTTTCTACCACATCTGCAGTTACTTCTTTCATTGGGCCAACATAGTAAGATGTAGGGGAAAGTGTGATGGGGCTTCTTGTTCCCTCACTTCTAATAAATAGTTAAATGAAGAAGGCCTCCTCCCCTCCCTCCCTCATCCCTGAAAGCTGTCTTTTTTGAATGTGATGCCAGGATGCTCTGGCGTGTCTTATAACCATAAAGGAAGTCATTTTGAGGGCGAAAGGGGGAGAAAGCCAAACTACTCAGCCTTCTTCAATTGAGGTTCTGCTTTGGAATCACAGAACAAAGATGTGGATCTTTTCTTAATTCTCTCAAGAGTGATAGTAAATAGTACCACTACAGATGCATAGAAGTTAAGTAATTGCATGCAATAGATGCCTTAAGGCATTAGGGCTAAATTCTCTGGAGATCCAGTTGAGAAAAGCTCCATAATGAGTGGGATAATGGTACTCACTGTTATTATTTTGTATTTCTTTTCATGAAAAATAGTACACTTCCTTATTATTTAAGGTAATTAGAGGTGGAGTTTTCTGAAAATTGCAGCTGAAAGCAATTTAGCTTGTATACCCCTTACCAGGAGACATAGTGAGTTTCACTTCAGCCCTCTGTTTCCTCGTTGATGGACATGGCAGCTAATGTGAAGTCAGTAAGTATTTATTGTTAGCAAAGAAGTTTGACATCTTCAAAGTTATAAATCATGGCTCTGTTATAAGTTCCTTTTAGAAGGGTGCTAATTTGTTAGGTTCATTCAGACCCTGAAATTTGAAAACATTTTATTCATCATTTAGAAAAACAAAACTAGATTGTCCTGAGCACTGTTAGGATGAATAAACTTTTAAGACTTAATGATTTAATAACTAGCCATGAGAATAATTCAGTCCCAACAATTGCTGACTGTTGATAGTGTAAGTATAAACATGACCTCCATTCATTCATTTGCTGACAGGCCTTCAGAAGCTTGAGGACATGAATGGCAAGTGTGTATCAAGC
The DNA here is from genome assembly GCF_009828535.3 of Hylobates moloch. Taxonomy (NCBI): domain Eukaryota; kingdom Metazoa; phylum Chordata; class Mammalia; order Primates; family Hylobatidae; genus Hylobates; species Hylobates moloch. The sequence continues at coordinate 18,517,220 of NW_026652288.1, read as the reverse complement.
ATGGGGCAATTTGTTTAAGTTGGACATTGCCTTGAGGGAAGGACAGGAACAGTGTTTTCTCAGCAAAGTTTTTCACTTGACTTACTGAGATGACGAAAGATACCTAGAAAACAGGAACCAGGAGGCTTTGTGGAGGCTAAGTTGATGAGATCACTGAACTAACCCTCGGTGTTAACTTAGAATGGTCATCACTTTTCTTTAACACTGCTAAAGATTCTCCCCAGTGAAATTAGGCAAGGAAAAAAAAAAGCATCCAGATTGAAAAACAAGTAAATCTGTCTAGTCCCAGGTGACATGATGGTCTATGTAGAGGATTCGATGAAATATACTAAAATGAGCTATTAGAATGAGTGAGTTAGTAAACTTGCAGGGTATGAGATCAATACACAGAAACTAATTGTATTTCTATATACAAGCACTGAACAATTAAAAATTGAAGTAAAAATTTAACCATATCACCAAAACATGAAATACATGGGAAATACTAAGGGATAAATCTGACAAATAACATCCAAAATCTATATGCTGAAAACTTCCAAATATTGCTGAGAGAAATTTTAAAAGATCCTAATAAACGCAGAGGTACACTGTGTTCATAATTTCAAAACTGAATATTGTTAAAATGCTAATTTTTCCCAAATTGACCTGTAGATTCAATGCAATTTCAATTAAACATACCGTTTTTCTTTGTTTGTTTTAATAGAATGTTTAATAGAATGTTGTTCTTTGTTTGTTTTAACAGAATTGGACAGGCTGATTCTACAATTCAAATAGAAATACAAAGGACCTATGTAGAAGAGCCAAAACAACTTTTTCAAAGATAAAAAAGTTGGAGGATTTACATTATCTGATTCAAAACCTTATTATAAAGCTACAGCAATTGACACAGTATAATATTTATCTAAATACAGACAAATGGAATAATAGAATAAAAGGGACAGGGCATGGTGGCTCACGCCTGTAATCCCAACACTTTGGGAGCCCAAGGCAGGCAGATCTCGAGGTCAGGAGATCGAGACCATCCTGATCAAAATGGTGAAACCCCATCTCTACTAAAAATAACGACAACAACAACAACAAAATTAGCTGGGCGTGGTGGCACGTGCCTGTAATACCAGCTACTCAGGAGGCTGAGGCAGGAGAACCATTTGAACTTGGGAGGTGGAGGTTGCAGTGAGCCAAGATCTCGCCACTGCTCTCCAGCCTGGTGACAGAGCAAGACTCTGTCTCAATTATAAAAAAAAAGGAGATTCAGAAATAGGTCCACACATATATGTGTAACTTATTTTTCCACAAAGGTTCAAAGGCAATTCAGTGGCAAAGAATATATTTTTTTTTTAACAAATCAGAAAACTAAACAAAAAAGTTTCAATTCATACATTTAGCCATGCATAAAAATTAACTCAAAATTGATTTTATACCTTAATTTATAAATTAAAATCATAACTTTCAGATTAAAACACTGGAGAAAACTTTTGGGGTTTTGAGTACATTTAAGTTATTTCAAACATTAATAACTTGGGTTATTACTTAAGTTACTTCAAACATGGATAACCTGGGTGTCATCAAAATTAAAAACTTCTCTTTTTTAAGGAAAACCACAAACTAGGAGAAAAAATTTGATAAAGAACATATATCTGATAAAGAACTTGATTCCAAGTTTATAAAAAATTTCAAAATTCAATTATAAGGAAACAAGCAACTCAATACAAAATCTGAACAGATATTTTATTGATGAAGATGTACGAATAAAAATAAGCCCATGAAAAGATGTTCAATATTATGAATCATTAAAGAAAGGCAAATTAAAATGAAAATGAGATACCTACTAGAATGGCTAACAGGAAAAAGACTGATCATTTCAGGTGTTGAAAAGTATATGGAGGAACTCTCATTCAATGCTGGTGGTAATGTTACACAGAACAGCCATGTTGCAAAATAGTCTGGCAGCTTCTTAGTTAAAGATGCAGCTGCTATATGATTAGGTTATTATAGTCTTATGTATTTACTGAAGAGAAATAAAATTACATATCTATAGAAATACTTCAAATGTTCACAGAAACTTTATAATAATCAAAAGTAGGCAACAACTCAAATATCCATCAACAAATAAATGGATAACAAATTGTGGCATATCCATACCTTGAAATACTGCTCACATAAAAGGAATGAACTATTGATACACTCAACAACATGCATAAACCTCAAAATAATTGTGCGGAATGCAAAAAGATAGGGCAGCCAAAAAGAGTACATACTGTATTATTTCATATATATAACATTCTGGAAAAATGCAAGCTAACAATATCAGAAAGCATATTGGGGTTTACCTGGGGACATGAGCAGGAGTGGGGAGGGGAAGGAGAGAATATATATATATATATATAGAGAGAGAGAGAGAGAGAGAGAGCGCACTATGAATTATAATATGAACAATAATAAACATTAGTAAATATTATTTAAATAGCATAAATATTTCATCAAATCCTCTACATAGACCATCATGTCACCTGGGACTAGACAGATTTACTTGTTTTTCAATCTGGATGCTTTTTTTTTTCCTTGCCTAATTTCACTGGGGAGAATCTTTAGCAGTGTTAAAGAAAAGTGATGACCATTCTAAGTTAACACCGAGGGTTAGTTCAGTGATCTCATCAACTTAGCCTCCACAAAGCCTCCTGGTTCCTGTTTTCTAGGTATCTTTCGTCATCTCAGTAAGTCAAGTGAAAAACTTTGCTGAGAAAACACTGTTCCTGTCCTTCCCTCAAGGCAATGTCCAACTTAAACAAATTGCCCCATGCTTGATACACACTTGCCATTCATGTCCTCAAGCTTCTGAAGGCCTGTCAGCAAATGAATGAATGGAGGTCATGTTTATACTTACACTGTCAACAGTCAGCAATTGTTGGGACTGAATTATTCTCATGGCTAGTTATTAAATAAACGCTATTATTTAAATAGCATAAAAAGTTGTACCACATTATAATTAATGTTAATTAGGACAAGATTTCATCAGGGTTGCATGTAGCATGTGACATGTGCAGAAAATGGATTCAACAAGAGCACCTAGAGGTACTAAACTCAGAGGGATGGATTTACCTTAAATAAATTTCATAGAAATCAACTTATATGCTAGACAGTGACTCACTGATTTCCATTGAGAATTAAAATCTCTGAATGTGTAAGAATGCTTATGCTATCAGGTCAGCACATACTCTCCCAGGTTGGAAACACTAAAATCATTTTTAGAATTTTGCTTTGAAAGAATGTAGCCAGAGCTGAGCGCAGAAAAAGATGAGTCTTTACTATAGAAATAGACCTATCAATGCTAAGTTCCAGTACATTTGAGCACCCTTTCCCCTGGACCATGAGGGAGTCACAAGTATGACTTTTTTTTTTTTTTTTTTTTGAGACAGAGTCTTGCTCTGTCGCCCAGGCTGGAGTGCAGTGGCGCGATCTCTGCTCACTGCAAGCTCCACCTCCCGGGTTCACGCCATTCTCCTGCCTCAGCCTCCTGAGTAGCTGGGACTACAGGTGCCTGCCACCACGCCCAGCTAATTTTTTGTATTTTTAGTAGACACATGGTTTCACCATGTTAGCCAGGATGGTCTAGATCTCCTGACCTCATGATCCGCCCGCCTTGGCCTCCCAAAGTGCTGGGATTACAGGCGTGAGCCACCGTGCCTGGCCGCAAGTATGACAATTTTTTGCTTTTCCTTTAAAAATCTGAAGCGAAGCATCTTTCTTCTGTGGGTGCATATTTTATTGGTGAAATTGTGTCCCTGAAATCCCTATATTGAAGTCCTAGACCCAGTACCCTACTGACCTACTGAGGTCACCCTCTGAGAAACAGGATTTTTGCTGATGATCACATTAAGATGTGGTCATTAGGATGAGCCCTAATTTAATATGGCATTTGAAGATGAAGGCAGAGATTGAAGTGATGCATCTATAAGCAAAGGATGTCAAAAATTGCCAGAAAATCACCAGAAGCCAGGAAACAGTCATGGAATATATTTTCTTTCACAGCTCTTGGAAGGAATCAACACTGCTGATACCTTGATCTTAGACTTCTAGCTACCAGAACTGTGATAAAATAAATTTCTGTTGTTTCAGCCACCCAGTTTTTAGTATTTTGTTTACTGCAAACTAACACATAAAATTTCTTCAACGATGTTGGTGCAATGTTTATGTCTAGTTTTTCTTTCTATGCCCTAGACTATGTCCTTCAATTAGATTTCTACACCTACTGCTATGTTCAGAAGATACTCTGTCTCCTAGTCCCCTAAAGGGACTTCTGCACAAATGTCTCATCCACTCTGATTTAATTTTACTGGTTTAGCCCTTAGAGGTAGTGGTGGTTTTCACATAAAAGTCATATTCTCTCACACTTTTATAATGCATTTATATAAAGCACTATTCTGGGAACAATCTGATTTTTCATTTGGCTACCCAGGTACCCTGTGAGACAAAAAGAATCCTACCATTCACACCTTATATCCAAATTGCAGGTTTTAACTTTAGACAAATTGAACACAGTTTGAGCAAAGAAAGATTCATGAATTGGGCAGCACCCAGAACCAGAGGTTCAGAGAGCTCAACTCTGCAATGTGGGCAATGAATGTTTATACACCACAATGGAAGTAAAATACAGAAATAGCTTGATTGATTATAGCTAGGCATTGCCTCATTTGGACATGGTCTGATGAGTTGGCATCATGTGATTGGCTGACGCCCTTATGATTGGCTGAGACCTAGCCATTACAAGACATAGACTCTTAGTTAGCTTTCAAATTTTTAACATACAACAAGGTTGCAGGGTTTTTTTTTTCTCTCTTTTTTTTTTTGAGACAGAGTCTCACTGCATTGCCCAGGCTAGAGTGCAGTGGTATGATCTCAGCTCACTGCCACCTCTGTCTCCCGGGTTCAAGCGATTCTCCTGCCTCAGCCTCCTAAGTAGCTGGGATTACAGGCACATGCCACCACATCTGGCTAATTTTTGCATTTTTAGTAGAGACAGAGTTTCACCACGTTGGTCAGGCTGGTCTCGAACTCCTGACCTTGTGATCTGCCCGCCTCAGCCTCCCAAAGTGCTGGGATTACAGGCATGAGCCACCGTGCCTGGCCTTCTTTTTCCTTTTTTTGAGACGGAGTTTCACCCTGTTGCCCAGGCTGGAGAGCAGTGGCGTGATCTCAGTGAGGGGTTGCTCATTGCAACCTCTGCCTCCCAGGTTTAAGCTATTCTCCTGCCTCCATTTCCCGAGTAGCTGCAATTACAGGTGCCCACCACCATGCCCAACTAATTTTTGTATTTTTAGTAGAGATGGGTTTTACCATGTTGGCCAGGCTGGTCGCAGTTTCTTACCTAAGAACTTAAAGTAGGGAAATATCCCCAGGCCAATTATTTAATTCCTGCTTATTTAATTTAAAGAAGGCATCTTCATGTTAATTGGCTACGATGGCCAGATTCAAGTCAAAGAGAATTGATTTTCAAAAACAAGGCATAAAATACAATGGAGATATCAACAACTTAAGAACCCTACAGAGTATTTGACACAATGACCAAATGAAATAAGGTGGAAATGTTGGAATTGAATTACTTATTCATAATCACCAGCCACCTAAATTCTTGGGTATTGAGAGCAACTTCCACATCCTTCTTTGATTTAGTTTTTTATAGAGATTCTTGAAAGTCCATTATCGCTTTTGATACTGACTGAGGTATTAGTATAGTTCATGCATTCACTCATTTACTCATCCATCAGCATTTACTAAATCCCTACTCTTGTTCTAAGCATCATGCCAAGTGTTTTGTATTTAGTGGTGAGCCATACAGGCATGGTCCCCTCTTTCATGTTATACACTGTCTAATGGGAAAATGCTATCTAATTAATACACCATTATAAATTGTGGTAAGCATAAGAAGGAAAAAAACACCCTGAGTGTTATTAGAAAGAATAATGTAAAACCAAATGCTTAAGTACTTTGTATTTTTTAAACATATCAGTCAAGTAAAAGAGACCTAACAGAAAGTTTTAAAGAAGCAACAACACTGGGGAATGGGACATAATTTCAGAAAGAGCAATGCCTGGGCTGGCCTCAGGAGCAATGGGATCCAGGTATGCTAAATATTGGATGCTGATACCAGTACGATTTATTTCCTCATCTCTTGTCTATTTCTCTCTGTGTGTCAACTCCATTCACTTCTATTCCAAATCTCCTTTGTCCATTCTGGTGTTTCTAGGCTTATATCTTCACAGATTGAAGGCAATGCATGACAAGGGCCTTCCTTGCTAGCTCTGGTTACTTGGTAGAAAAAGTCCCTAAGAAATACTCCAATGGGCTCAGAATAAGTGTTTCATTCTGAGGAGCTACCCTTTAATGGTAAAACCAGAACTTGAGTACAGGATAGTGAAGAGTAGACAACACTAAAAGAAACTGCATAAAAACTCCAGTTAGCTTAAACAGCTTTCACTCAAGTATTTCCTTTAACAAGCTAGGAAGCCATATGCCATTTGCTCAGGAGTTGGCTGGACTCTCATTGCTTTGGCCTTCTTCTGTGCTCCGCCAGTGTTTCCCATTACATTCAGTGTGTGCAAAGCCACAAGCAGCTCCGGAGCAATGCAGGGGGTTACTGCTCTCTTCACCCTGGCAGAGACTGGGCATACATACTAATTAGGATCCTGGGAGCTCTTGGGGTGCCTCACATTCCACTGATTGGCAGTTGCAAACCTCTTCTGATTTGCCACAATCAAAGGTACATTAACTAGTACAGCATTGCCTACATGCATTGTTTACTACTCCTTAGCAGCACATTCATAGCTTTTTGTATTTTCTAAAATATGTTTATCATTTTGAGGTTCAGCACGTATTTATCTCTTTTGAGTGAAAGAACCATATGCTTGCCTGTAACGGGGTAAACACTTACAACTTTATACTTTTGAAAAATGTGTTTATAAGCACGGGTCCATGTTGGGCAGGAAAGCTTATTTACTACTTTTAAGCACAGCAACATGTTTTTTATTTACTTCTGTTGGAATGAGAGAGAACTGTCACAGCCAAGAGGAGCCTAAGGAGTCTGGACCACAGAATGGAATGTGACATCCTGGACGGGATTTCACATTACGCAAAAGCTAAGAACATCTGAATTTAGTATGGACATTAGCTAATAATAATGTGTCAATATTGTTCATTGATTTTAATCAATGTACCATACTAATGTAAAATGTTAATAATTGGGAAAAATGGGAATGGCTCTGTGGGAACTTGCTGTGCTATCTGTACAAATTCTATGTAAAACTGAAACTGTTATTTTTAAGAAATTGGAGATGAGGCATTCTTTATAAAAATTCATTTCACCTATCACAATGAGTCATGTTGTATTCCCACCTACTCACCAAGGTCAGAGGGATTGGTTATTATGATTGAAAAGCAGAGAAAAGAAGGGAGCAGTGTTCTGAGTCCCACAAAACAGTAGCAATTACATTTGGAAACAGTCATGGGTATTTGAACACTGAATTTTCAATACCTTTGGTATTTGCTATGAATTATTAATGGTGCCCAGCTAAAACGTAATTTTTCACTGATAAACTGATGACAGAATTTGAGATTTTAAAAGTACCATTCAATAAATACAAATTGCTGTTATGTTTATCTCTAACAACATCTGTTTACAGAATGCATAATAGCTCTTCTTTTCCTTATGTAATAATCCCAAGCTAAGAATCTTCATTCCCTCGTGGTTTTCTCATACTCTCTTCCTCCTCTGCTATTCTTTTTGTCCCTTTTCTTTGACTCTTCCAGCAATATTTATTGAGCATTAGCTCTCTTACAGTCACTATGCTTAGGCACCATCAACTAATATATCACTAGTGGGAGAGATGTATGCAAACACAAAATGAATTCACTGTGCAAGGATAAATAAGACAGCTGTCTTTCTGTTTTCAAAGGATCTTTCGATGGTTCTAGGTTAGAAGGACAGATTGGCACAAACTAATTGTTGATGAGAAAGTCTGCTATAGGGTAGGAAAAGTCAGAAGACCCATGTTGGCCATGCGGGTATGGAAGACTTGAGGTGAGGCCCATCCCCTTCCCTGGCCCCAGATTTCTCTTGGGGCCATGGGATGAAGATGCCTCCAGCTCAACATTTGGGTGTTTGACTATAAGGGCTAGGGGCTCTTTAAGATATATTTGCTCCATATGATATTTAAAGATTTCTAATTCTCCAAGGATTGGCCAAGGAGGGTTTTCCTGTTTTTCTAAGCTGCCCTGCAGAACATATTATACTGTCCAGAAATGATGTTTAAAGTTTCAATAGCTTCTGGTTCTCTGGGCCACATCACCTTGCAGTTGCCCTCAAATTGTTTCTGAATCACGTTTCCTCTGGCATGAAGCAGGAGCCCTCGGTTCACATTACGCCTTACAATGCACAGTGCTCTCACCCTGCTGCAGAGGAGCTTTAATGTCAGAATGAAAAATGATAAAGCATAAATGAAATAGCAACCACATGTTCTCTGCAGTGTGGCCCTGGGACTGCATGGCCTTTCAAAGGAGGGAGTAAACCAATTTTGCAGCACTCAGTAACAGAGATAGAGCCTGCTGAAAGGGGAGACTGCGTCCACTATTCACAACCTGGGGGAAACTGGGGACAGGAAGGGTTGACTTGCTGGCCAGAGTCACCCCAGAAACTGCCACTGTATGTGGAGTGCAGTACAGTGAGGGAGACAAAAAATCAGTGGGGAATGGAGAAGGTAGAGGACTACATTCAAGTCTCTATTAGATTAGTCTATCCAGTTGATTCTACACTTTGATGTCACATCCTTCTTTCCTCCTTATTCCTAGCCTTTCTTGTTCTTAGCTGGGTTCCTGTGGCATCCTTCTGACTGTCTAATTACTACAAGTGAAGTGATTTAAAAAAGAAACTGAACTTTTTATGTTCCCTTATAGTAAAACAAGTCTAGACTCCTTTACACAATTTAAAATTTCTTTATGATCTTACATCTCTTTTTCTGAGACTTCTTCAGGACACACTCACCTTATGTCTTAACAAACTACTCACAGTTCTCTTGATATATCATGCTCACAGCTCTCCTGACATATCATACTCATGGACACTTTTGTGTCCTTGCCCGTACCTTTCCCCAGCCTGAGAAGCCTTTGCCTCATATTGACTGACTGAAGAATACTGATTCTTCAAGGTTCAATTCAGACATCACCTACTCTGTGAAGCCTATCTGAGAGCTGTTATAGAAAAATTGTACTTCCACAGCTCTCTGGATAAATGTGGTCCCTTCTGCATTTATTACAGCATTTATCTAATTATATATTGCAAATACTTATTTACAATTCTGTTCTTGGCTTAACACCATGTGCAACTCAAACACAGGAGCTCTTTTCTAAACCTTGTTGTCCAGTGGTGTACTGGGGCAAGATATACCACTTGCAAGGGCCGATTGTATGCAGCTATCTCACCTCTAAGTTCATTGACGGCATATTAGTAGTTCAAAATCAACCATAGTGAAATTTATAGTGCAGAAACTGGCAAATACTACAAATCAGCCTCAACCCTCACCTCCCAAAAAACAATTGTGAAACATTTACTGGTATTCTTACATTCATCTTCAAAACCTAGCACAGGTTCTGAAATAGTGTTTACCAAAAACTAAATGAATAAGTATATAAATTAATGATCTAGAATCAATGACCTAATAAATGATTACATTAGTATCTACTTAGTATCATCAGTGCTTTCATAATAAATTTTCATCTGTGAAAGGAGGGCATCCTAACTATCTGTACAGAGAATAGAAAGGTGAGATGGATGGGGAAATGTGGAAATACATAAATCACATCACATATACAAATCACAAGGGATTCAAATTTGTTTCTTTATTTTCAATACTTGTGTAGGAATGCCACCAAATGGGTGATGAATGAAGTGTTGAAGGGTGGCCTGAATCCTTCCTATAGGCCACATACTCTTATTTTCTCTCATCCATAGGCTTTAGGTGCCATCTGTAGCAATTTTCAGATCCTTATACTTCTAATAAATGAATCAAATTGCTTGCAATATATCCCACCATCTAGTTTTAAATAGCTTAACTCTTACTAAAGAAGTATATAAAATTAATGGCCTTTGAATCTTGTTTAATTTGTATTGCCTCATCGCTATGAATCTCATGTGCTATCCCCAATCACTTTCACCCCCACTTCAGCTTCAAAAACTAGATCTGATTGAATCTCAGCCTATTGCCAAAATCTAGAAAGAATTTTTATTTATTAAAAGGCCTACAAAAATGTATTGAGAAAGATAATCTGGGATCTATTCTTGCTAGGCTTCTGAAACCAGATTGAGCATACTGGCATGAATAGTGCAAATGATCTTTTGTGCCTTCACCTGCATTTCCAACTTGGTTCAGGAATAAAAGATCCAGGGAGCATAAATGCTGCCCCTCTACTGTGATGACTCCTGCTTTTTGACTACACCAGACTTTTTCTACTCCTCTCCACATCTTTTTTTAGGCTTTCCCTTTCTGAAACCATTTGGAGAGTGCAACTCTTTCCACAGGGTGAGACAGGAACTTCCTATGTGTATGAGTGGACATGGCTCAGTGGACAGGTAAGGGGTGTGAGTAAGGTTAGAGTTGGGTCATGTTACCCTTGAACCTGAAAGCCCTAGAAGTGCCAGGATCTAAATGCAGGGGAGACAGTCATATACAGAGAGTTCAACTTTTTCTTTTTTTCTAATTTACTTTAAAAGAAAGAATGAAAGGAAATATTCTATCTTGACAAGATTATGGGTAACATTGTTTTCTTTTTGAAAATTTGATAATTTATGTTACTTTTAATAAGTAACATAAATTTAAGATGCGTTCTTAAGTATGAAACAGACACTTTTAACTTGAGGGCTAGGGGAGAATTATTCTGGCACATTGGAGTGGAGGAAGGTCTTTCCAGATATTCACCAGCAGGGCAAGGCGTTATGGACTGGTCTTCCCATTAAGAGGCCAAGTCAAAGCTTTGAGAAGCCAGGAGACTTTTTCTTCTTGGAAAATCCTTGGGGTATCTACATAAACAGAGATGGTTGTGGGTCCTTGTCCTCGGTCTCCCATAGTTCATTGTGTGTGGTTCCCAGTTCAGAGTTGAAGAAGAAGCTAGCATCCCCAGAAAGCCTCTTTACCTCCTCTCTCTCTCTCACTCTATGACAGCCTTAAGATAAAGCATGAGATTTGCATTTGTCAAGGAAAGTAAGACTGTAGCTCAATAAGCGGCAAAACAGAAACTGCTAAGTATTTTTCCTCCAAGGGCAAGAGAGTATTTCAGTCTTTCCCTTTAGCACCCACAGAATATAGCACAGTTTCAGGCTTCTGGTAGTTTCTAAATTGAAGCACAAAAATGTACATTCATTTGTGTAAGAATAAACAGACTAAAGCCTAGGGCTTGCGTCTTTGGCACCTCTGAAAGTTGCTAATTGAAATATTACTGGAGCCACAGTATAAGAGGTGGGCCTGTGAAGGGCAGGGTAGAGTGCTGCATGGGAAAGTACAGTCTTGACAATGTGCCCAGGGAAGTTTAGAAACAGGAAACTTAGACACAGCCAGTTAAATATAATGCCAGGCTCTGAGCAGGAGAAACTTGGTTGGTGACTTTGTTAGTGGCACTCTATGACTCTACAAGCTACTGGGCAGTAGATATTATTAAAATTCCAAAAAGGGAGGCAGAATGGCTGGTCCTTCCGTAAAAAAGCCAGTTGGCTATTACTTAAGCAAACAGTCAGGCAGGCTGGTGGATGGCTGTATTTCTTTAACTCCTGCTCCCTTTGACCTCTGTCTTTGGAGCCTGGTCAGAGGATCCGTGATACACATAGCTGAGGCTGGCCTTTGTACCTTGAGTGGCTAGATAGATGTGAGTGCACAGAGGATCTAGTCTTTACTATTTCAATATTTCTACAGGCACCTCAGTCCCCTTTGAGAATTCAAATTTAGGGCTAGAAGTAAGACAATTTATTTGCAGAAGCAACACAAAAAATATTCTAAGGGCACTCTAGGATTATAGGAGATATGGTTTATTTAGGAGATAGATATCTATGGTTTAGATATGGTTTGTGCCCACCCAAATCTCATCTTGAATTCCCACATGTTGTGAGAGGGACCCAGTGGGAGGTAACTGAATCATGGGGGCAGGTAGTTCCCATGCTGTTCTCATGATCGTGAATAAGTATCACGTGATCTGATGGTTTTGAAAAATGGATGTATCCCTGCACAAGCTCTCTTTCTGCCTGCTGCCATCCATGTAAAACATGACTTGCTCCTCCTTGCCTTCTGCCATGATTGTGAGGCTTCCCCAGCCATGTGGAACTGTCAGTCCAATTAAACTTCTTTCCTTTCTAAATTGCCCAGTCTCAGGTATGTCTTTATCAGCAACATGAAAATGGACTAATACAACAGGTTTCCAATCTGTGTGCCCAGGTTCCCTAGGATGCCACAGCATATTTATAGGGAAGCCACAGGCTTTTAAATTTTCTTAACTGAAAAAATTAATTTCAAGGGGAACACAGCCAGGGACACTGGCATCTGTATTGCATCATGTGAACTACTGACTCGAGGTAGGGCACAGTTTTAACATTAGATTGTATCACATCCCTTTCAGTGATGCTATATTTTTGCAAATCACCAAAAGTTGTTTTGGTGGTTGTGGATAAAAAGCACATACTGCATATAAATTAATGTGAAACAGGAAACAAGAGTGTCAGCATTCAAGCTGACTCCAAATTTTGTGGTTTCACAGGGTTCACTGAGTACACATCTCATTAGTGAGTAATTGTAGATTTTTTTTTTCTTTTTGAGACAGAGTTTCACTTTTGCCCAGGCTGGAGTGAAGTGGCGTGATCTCAGATCATTGCAACTTCTGCCCCCTGGGTTCAAGTGATTCTCCTGCCTCAGCCTCCTGAGAAGCTGGGATTACAGGCATGCACAACCATGCCTGGATAATTTTTGTATTTTCAGTAGAGACGGGTTTTGCCATGTTGGCCAAGCTGTTCTCGAGAACTCCTGACCTCAGGTGATCCACCTGCTTTGGCTTCCCAAAGTGCTAGGATTACAGGTGTGAGCCATCGCACCCAGCCATAATTGTAGTTTTTAAAGAATGGAATAAAAATGTTTTTTCCCTTGTTATGTTCAGTATATTATTTTTTTTTTCAAATGATTACTAAACTGTTGAGGCATAAGTACTTATCAAGTTCTTTGGAACTAACTACTTACTAAGGGGAAATATGTGTTAGTATGTTTTTGGTCTATGAGTACTGTGAAAAACTTACTGAGACACTTAAGGACACTGTCCTTCAAGAAAGTCTGGTACCTTCTGTACTAGGCAAAGGTGGTTGGTGATCTTACAAAAGGACAACTCTCAAGTTCCTATTCTAGTTTAGGCTTCCTAGACCTGAGGGGATGAAGAAAGTAACTGGTTCCAGTAAGTATTTGACAAATATTTCTTGGTGAATATTTTCTCTGAACATTTATTGAGCCAGTTACTAAACGAAACATTTGAAGTGCATTATCTCATTTAATTCTTAAAAATGTCACAATGAAGTAGGTATTATATCTTACAGATGAAGAAACCAAATCTCAAGAGGTTAAGTGAATTTCGTAAGTCACGCAGCTAGTAAATGTCATTTGAACACAAAATGGTTTGACTTGAAGCTAGTGCTTTTTCCATCACACCACACTTTCCCCGAATGGATGGGTGGATGGCTGCCGGGACAAATCAAAGGCCTGGTCTTTCTGAACAGGGAGAATACTCTAAATGCCATGGAATAGTGGAGAGAGCTAGATTGGGTATTTTCTTGTGTGAAAAAAAATAATCAATCAAATACTCTCCTTTAGCATACTGAATAAATAAAATCAGAATGCCTAATACATCTACATCGAATTCTGCAAAGTTTATCTTCTCTTTTGCCTTTCAAAAGTACAGAACTATATTCTCTGTTACCACACAGTTAAGTCCTAAAGACTTAGTAAAGTAATAGGCTGGTCCAAGTTCAAAGAAGACAATCCCTTCAGCTCTGCATCTCCTTCATCTGACTAATACAGTCACAAACCGCTGGTCCAAATGCTTGGCATGTTTGAGATATTTCTGCCTCAATCAAGCATATCTATTTGCATAAAATATTTAGATATTAAATTTCTAATGCTAAAAAAAATCCTTCAGAGCAGAAGTATGTTTTTCTTAACCTCATTTGTTTTCGAAAAGAGAGAATGAGAAAGAAAAGAAATGCATCATGCTTTACATAAAGGAAATAGCTCCAGGCAAAGCTTGCTAAATATTTTAATGGTTTAAACATTCATTTTAGCAAGTTTTCTTTAATTTTCTTAACTTTGTTCCTTTTGAACTGGCTCAACCTTCATGTTTAATCCTTGGAGCTTTCAAGGAACAGCTCACAGAAAGTTATATACACAAATATAACAAACATTTCAAATAAAGCACAATGCATAAAACAGAGAACAGGAGAACTCTGACAACAGCTGCTAGATTTAGCACTAATAGTTTTGAAAGATTTTGGCTTGAAGGTTAAGAGTATCTTATGACAATAAGCAGGCTTTGTATATAATGTCAACAGTCCCGTTGCAACATGTCCAGTTTTAATTTATTCTTTTTCATTTGTATAAGACAAATAATATAATTATGGATGTCTGGTTCATGACATTAAGTTTTAAAAAGTCCAAAATCAATCTTATTTTTCAGGAATAACAACTTTTTAAAATTTCTGGCCTATATGCTTGTAATGGTTTAGTCTAAACATGATAATACGCTCCAAGTATTTATGCATTTATTTTATTTAAATGAGTGTTTGGTGCATTGGTGCTTCTGCGAGTGTGAAAGTGATTGAACTTTCCATCCAGTTTGCTTCTTCAGAGGGTATCATAACTGATACTCAGTCTAGAGATGGGAGTTGTGTACAAGGACCTCCCTCCTGCCCCACTGATCCGGCACACACAGAAGTTTTCAGAATCATCCTCTGGCCTGCCCCTGGCAAAAGCTCTGGCACCATCCCAGGCAGATCAGAGAGTTTTTACATACATTCACACATAGATAGAAACACACATGTGCATAAAACGCTCACATACACACACAGACAATCTTGTAAGTAAGACTCTCTGTCAGTCTTGGCTTAAGATGTCAGGTCATAAATCTCAGAAGGGTGGTTCATGATTGATTAAACATTTAGAAGACACAAAATAAACAAAGCACATAACTGGGCTGCTATATAGGAGGCAGATGAGAGGGAGGTATGGCTTTCAGAAGGAGGGAGGGTTTAGCATAGAGTTGAGGATGAGTTCCCTCTCATGAACACATAAGTCAACAACAAATGCCCAGCAAGGCAGTACCACAGAGTGACCTGGACTTCCTTCTGTGTTTGGGCTAAGAACACCAGCTCTCTCTCCACATCGAGGTGGGCTATACAACAGACCTGGTTTCTGTAGCTCAGAGTCCAGGTCAGGTGACAAAACCAGGCAAGCTCACAATTTTGGAGTCCTGCTCCCAAAGGCATACCTTGGCCTGGAGTGCTACTCTCTAGAAAAAATTCCACAGTTAAAAAAATAACACTAATAATATTTTTTAGTATATTCTGTGTGACAGGCACTGTAATGGGTGGTTTACTAATATTTTCTCACTGATTCTTCTCTGCCATTCTATGAAACAGGTACTATTATCCCCATTTTGTATGTAAGAAAAATGAATTAATAAACTTTCCCAAATATATGGCAAATACAGTACACAAATTCAGATCTTTGTCCTTAAAAAATCTGCAGCAGTCACTGTCATTCGAAGGATAAAAATGCCTGGGATTGGACAAATGACCTCATGCATGATGATGTGATTTTTTTCTTGGTTATATTGCCCTCCTATGGGAGTTCAAGATTGTCCCTTTTCACATGTTTTTCTACTCCACGGCACTTTCTTGTGCAAGCATTAGAAGTACTCCCCTCCCCACACTTGTACTTCCATAAGCGCCTGCCAGTTAGTTGAGCCCACCCTGAAACAAACATGGGTACACATGCACACATGCACAGGTGTCTGTGCTAACCTCTGCTATCTCATTAAACTAGTACTGAACATCAGGGAAGACTTAGACACTGCAGGATTCAACCCTCTCATTTTACTGATAAGTACACTGAAGGGACTGGTCTAAGAATAAAGAGGACACTATTTCAAAGACATTCCCAGAGTCTTTATTTTTTATGCAGAGCCGTGTTTTGTTCAGGAGATAAGCAGAACAAATATGAGATCCATGCTCTCATTGGTTTGTAGTCAAGAAGGAGTAGATAGGTGACCTGGGAATTGCAGCTCAGTGTGGTAAGTGCTTTTCCTAGGATAAACATCATGTGCTAAGAGAGGAAGAGAGGGGCACTGGCACACAGTAGAAGTCTGCTACTCAGGTCTCCTATACCTCAGTCTTTTATTTAGATAGGAATGTAATAAAATTGCTGGTGGCCATTTTCAGCACTTGTAGAAATTGTTGCTCTATGCTTATTTCTCTAGCAACAATGACCATGAAGGTGTCTATAGCCCCAGAATTGAGAAGTGCACTCGGCTCTGTTTACGTAGCATGAAGGGACTTCTGATTTTACGTGGCACTTACCCTTTTGTCACCAGACTATGAGCTTCTTGAGGGCAGCAATCATTTCTATGCATTGTATACCCAGGGTTAGCATCGGGCCTGGCACATGGAGAAGGTTCAATGTAAGTGTGTTGAATGAACAAAGGCCACAGTTAGACAGAAACTCAATATGGAAGAAGTGTTGCCTCTTTATATCACTCCCTTGGTCTGAAATGGCACCCACTGCACTGTATGAAGCCTGGGCTTCCATGCAGGATGCTTACACAAGCCTGCACAGCTGAAGTTTTAACCACTACTAGACTCTGGGGTCTCAAACATGATGGTTTCACTAAATCTACCCTCTTATTCCACTTTGAGGGACAGACAAGCCCCTATATGGCCAGAAAAGGCACAGAATCAGCTTCACTGCAGAGCAAAGCTCCATCTTAATGCAAGCATTCTTGGGCAGTGTGGTGTGTGGTGGGGGAGAACGGCAGGTACCAGGATACTTAGGTAATCGGCTCAGCTCTGTCACTAACCATGTGTTAGTGACTCCATGTGAGTTCCATGTGTGGAATTCACTCCCCTTAATGTCCAAGATCAGCAAGATGAAGGAATTAGGTGAAAGATGGTTTCTATAGTCTTAAGTCACTCTAACATCCTGTCGTTCCTGTAGTTAATTGGTCTAGGCAAAGATTTTATGACTAAAACCTCAAAAGGAAACACAACAAAAACAAAAATAGACAAATGAGAGTTAAACCAAAAAGCTTCTGCACAGCAAAAGAAATAATTAAGAGTAAATAGATAACCTATAGAATGGGAGAAAATATTTGCAAACAATGCATCTCACACAAGGCTAATACCAAGGATCTACTAGGAACTCAAAGAACTCAGCAAGAGAAAAACAAGTAACCCCATTAAAAAGTGGCCAAAGGACATGAACAGACATTTTTCAAAGGAAGACACAAAAGTAACCAACAAACATGCTCGACATCACGAATCATCAGAGGAATGCAAATTAAAATTATAATTTTTTTTTTTTTTTTAGACGGAGTCTTACTCTGTTGCCCAGGCTGGAGTGCAGTGGAGTGATCTTGGCTCACTGCAATCTCTGCCTTCCAGGTTCAAGCGAGTCTCTGGCTTCATCCTCCCAAATAGCTGGGATTACAGGGATCTACCACCATGCCAGGCTAATTTTTGTATTTTTAGTAGACATAGGGTTTCACCATGTTGGCCAGGCTGGTCTTGAATTCCTGATCTCGTGATCCACCTGCCTCAGCCTCCCAAAGTGCTGTTATTACAGGCATGAGCCACCATGCCCAGCCATGATATATATACACACACCCATATATACATATATGTGTGGTATATATATATGTGTGTATATACACATACACACATATATATATACCACACATATATGTGTATATATATACACACATATACATACACACACATATATGTGTGTGTGCATATATATATATATACACATTTTGTCCCAATATATTGAACTTTTATGCTTAAACTCTGTGACTGATCACCCTATCCTACCACTCTTAAACAGAAGAATATATAAAATACATATTTTATAATATACATTATATACAAAAATGAGATCATTTTTAGTTATTTCTAGTATTTTCTATATACACACACATATATATACACAAATATGTGTGTATTTTCTATATACACACATATATATATGTGTGTGTATATATATATATATGTATATATTTTTTTTCCTTTTTAACCTAGCCATTCTGATTGGTGCCAAAATACAACAGGAATCATTCTATCAAAAAGACACTTGTATGGTTATTGCAGCAGTATTCACAATAGCAAAGTCATGGAATCAGCCTAAGTGTCCATCAACGAATGTTTGGATAAAAAACATAGGTACGGAATACTACTTAGCCATAAAAAAGAATGCAATCATGTTTTTGCAGCAATATGGATGGGACTGGAGGCCATTATCCTCAGTGAAATGACTCAGAAAGTCAAAAAGCACATGTTCTCATTTCTAAGTGGGAACTAAACAATGGGTACACACGGACACACAGAGTGGAATAATAGACACTGGAGACTCCAAAGGTGGGAGAGTGAGAAGTAGGTGAGAGATGAAATGTTACCTATTGGATACAATGTATGGTGTTCAGATGATTGGTACACTAAAAGCCCGGAATTCACCACTATGCAATATATCCATGAACACAATTGCACCTGTACCCCTAAACCCATAAAAATAAAACATTTAAAATATATACAAAAAATCCTAATTTTGCAGCCATGTCCCACTATCTTCTTACTGCCAGGCACTCTCTCCAAGACCCCAGGGATTTGTTTTACATGACCTTCCTCAGAGTGCCTTGATGGGAGCACGTAGGGGATTTTTGTCGAATGAGACAAAATCTACATCTATGTTTAATCTTTTCCATTTTTTTAAGTTCACTGTTTTCACTCCTTTTCTTTTTACATTTTCAACAAAATTTTATTTTTCATATACTGTATAAGTACGTATCAAAAATATTTATTTTTATTGATTGCATAGGAGTAACTTAAAAAATAACTCAAACCAGAAGAAAAACACTTAAAATATGGAAAAATGGTATAAATAACTAAAAATAGTATCTCAATTTTTATATATTCTTCTGTTTAAGAGTGGTAGGACAGGGTGATCAGTTACAGCCTTTAAGCATAAAAGTTCAATATATTGGGACAAAATGTTTTGGTGGATATAGAAAAGAAACACTTTTGAAAGAGAGAAAGGATTTATGAACATGTTTCAATTGTTTATTTCTTTTAGTTTTTATTTTTTGAGATGGAGTCTTGCTCTGTCGCCCAGGCTGGAGTGCAGTGGTGCAATCTTGGCTCACTGCAACCTCCACCTCCTGCGTTCAAGAGATTCTCTTGCCTCAGCCTCCATGCCCAGTTAATTTTTGTATTTTTAGTAGAGATGGGGTTTCACCACATTGGCCAGGCTGGTCTCGAACTCCCGACCTCGTGATTCACTCGCCTCGGCCTCCCAAAGTGCTGGGATTATAGGCTTGAGCCATGGTGCCTGGCCTTAACTGTTTAATAAATGCATATACCAAGTATATTTTTAAGGATTTTAGTGGATGTCAAATTGTGAGTTTTAAGGTTCCAATGGATAAAATCCACTGAATAATTGGATTCTTCTAATGTTCACATTTTACTATCATATGCTGGCAGTTACATTCTTTAGAATGATTTAAATTTATGAAGAAACATTTTAGAGGAGCGCTGGGAAACAATATGGGAGAGCACACAAATATTGCAACAATTCATGAAGATTTTAAAGGATTAAAACAGCTTAAAGACATTGTTGGTGACACTGTTTTTCTCTTGGAAGCCCTGGCTCTGTAGCTGTTCCTCATGTTGTAGAGAGATTTCCACGTCTAAAAGCTTGCTAACACCACCATGGTTACTTGAAACGGGTCTGCCCTGCTGCTTTTTCTTATAGTGTTGCTCATCATTACACAAGCTGACATACTTATCAGAAAAGCACTTGGATAGAAATGACAAAAGCTGGACTCAACTTACTTTGATAAATGTTCATGTAGGAATTGATGGAAACTCACAAAATTAATGGAAGAGTTGAAGTAACTTCAGAGACAGTAGTCTCGCCTCTTCCAGGATGCTGTCTTCACCACTTCTCCCCAGTGTCAGCTGCATCTCCTGGTGTCAGCTTTATTCTCTCCTGTGTCCCTATAATGCAGAGGACATGGTTACCCTAGGTCTGTAATCATCACATCCATGATGATCCTCTTAGAAAGAAAAGGAATTTTTTCTACTTTATCTACTTAAGAGAGTCCTAGAGAAAACACTGATTGCTATAATGTGGATCATATTCCTGTTCCCACGTCATTCACTCTCACCAGAGTTGTGGAACATTATTATTATCTGGATCTGAGTCCTATGCTCACACAGCCTCTTGAAAATGGGGTAATGGAACTGGAAGCATGCAAAAACTCATGGTTTTGATGAGGGAGGAGCAGATCCTAAAGAAAAGTTTTCTACTATCAAAACAAGGGAGCAAAAGTGCTGGACATATAGAAACAATAATTGCACATTACATATGATAATAATTACAGCATAATTTATGGGCAGCTTAATGTATGTCAGGCTTTTACATATAATACATATAATTGCATTTACATACAATTTCATTTCTTGTAACAAACATATGAAAAGATATTTCCCTTCATTCATTGATGAAGAAACTAAAGATTAAAAGGTTCTGCTTGGCAGGGTGTGGTGGCTCATGTCTGTAATCCCAGCAGTTCAGAAGGCTGAGATAGGAGGATCATTTGAGCTCAGGAGTTTGAGACCAGCTTGGGAAATGTAGAGCTACTCCTGCCTCTGCCAAAAAGTAAAAATAAAAAAATTAGCCAGGCATGGCAACATGTGTCATTAGTCCCTGTTACTTGAGAGGCTGAGGCAGAAGGATCATTGGAGCTCCAGATCGTAGTGAGCTATGATGGTGCCACTGCTCTCCAGCCTGGGTGACAGAGCCAGACCCTGTCACACACATAAAAAAAGTTAGGCTGTATAGGAATTGCTATGGCTGTGGAGAAAGGTAGAAGAGTCACCCGTAGTTTGAGAAATATTTCTGAATGTCTTTGTTTGATACATCTAAGTAATTGCTCTGGAGGAAGATATAATACAATACAATAAAATTAATAAATTGTATTGATTATGCATCAAATAAACATTAGAGAGGAGAGACATATAGATATTGATAGAATCAAAATCATGACTATTGAAAGAATATTTGAGTCTCAAAAGTAGTCTATAGTGCTAGAGCTACAAAAGCCTTTGGAAATTAAATTGCACCTTAAATAAGCACTTAAAAATGCTGAAATTAGATAAATTGCACAATTTGAAAATGGAAATTTAATAAATGGAATTCTAAATTCAATATTTGCCTTAACTTTACTGGATATCATCTTTTAGCCACCATTTAGAGAAACTGACAAAATAACCATGAAAGAGAAGCAAGATACTATAGAAACAAAGATGATAAAACATTTGAAAAAATATATCATATTCCAAAGGAAATAGCTATTAAAATGTTTGATATACAAATATGTCATCATAGTTTGATGACAAAAGGTAAAAACATAATTAATTTATGTGTATCCTGCAATTTAACCAAGAAAGTTTGCAAATCTCTATAAAGGTGAACAAAATATCAAGTTTATAAATCAAGTTTATAAAGATAACATTCCAAAAAAGCTTTTCATGACCTATATCATATTTATTATATTAATGTCTCAGATAAAAATATGGGTTAAAAAGTAATGCATGTAGTTACGTATGTTCAGCTGAAGATGATAAAGGATTTGGTACCATGAACAATAGAACTGTTGGTAAAAAAAAAAAAAAAAAAAAAAAAAAAATCTTATTGAGCTGAATCACCTAAAGGCTCTCTACTGAAAAGTTTTTGAAAATATGTGCTCATCTCCTCATCAAAATATACTTACAAACAGGGTTATTATTTAGCTAGTGACACTGTATCAAAATAATGGTCACAAGTACTGTGTTGAAATGTCAATAATGAATTAGAAATTACAAGGATGATTCTATGAATAATTTGCATATCAGTATATCACTTGGTAAAAAGTCATAATACACAGTTTATTCACAGAATAAAAGGAACATTTTAAAGTTTTTATTTCATATTTTGATTTTTTTCACCCCATTAGTAGTAAAATGTTTTACTATTCTCTCAGCATTTATGGACAAAGAGTTAAGAGGACATGGAGACCCTTCTCAAGTCAGGGAAAGGCTAAGAGTATTTCCTGTAAAAAGAATCATTCAGATGGTTGAAAGATAGATCATTTCAACACAGGGTCAATAAAAGAGAATATTTCAGATAGAACAAACTCGTCAAATTTTGAATACACAAACTGATGACCGCTACCAAGCGCAATAAGTTAGTATTAGAAGACCTTAAGGATATGAATGGAAAACAAGGTCTATCAACATAGATTAGGATCAGATTGTTAGCATCTTTAGGGCCATATGGAGGCACAACATTCTTCTGGCTTTTGTTTATCCCTGATTATTTTTTCTTTAGGAGAATAGTGATATTCCTTATCTGTAAAATGGAATAAACAATTCCTTAAGAGTAATAATTTAATTATTTACAGGAAAGAACCTGACCGAAGGCTGGGTCTATTGTAGATGATTGAAAAATATATTCTGGCATATAAAAAGTACTCTACCTAGCTAAAATACACACAGTCTTTTTTCAAACTCACTGAAAACACCAGGATTGAGGGTTCAGTATTAACAGAAAAATGATGTAATTTCCCTAAAGAAGATATGCTCTGTGTTAAATCTGTTCATTAACTTATTCTTCAGCATTAAAAATAATAACAAAGGAATCTTTCTGAAACTGATTATACTTCCTTTTATTACTAAAGATAAAAATTGCTAAATTCCTCTCATTTTTGCATGACATGGTATACACAGCTTTGCTTCCATGTCTAGTCATGAAATTTTGCTGAGGTTCAGAGCACTTAGCTGGTTGTATATTTTTTGGCTCATATGAAATCCAAGGTAATGAGCTTTAACACTACAAAGGCTCTGGAATGCTTTCAAAAACATTTGCTTCCCACAAGACAAATTAGCTGAACCAAGCAATAAAATGTGACATTAAGCATTCAATACTCCCATTTTTATGTAGTCCCAGGTCAGCTCAAAATGACCCCACTGGGGGCATTTCTGTAATGCCCTTGCTCATGGTTCTACTAAAATCCTGTCTCTAAAAAGCTAATCAATAGTTATTTACGCCTTGTAGACCTCCAAAGAAAGTCTACCTCATAAATTGAACCAAGACATTTTGGAAGCTTCTGGACCTAATGCAGTTTATAAGGACCCTCTGTCAAGTGGACCACCATGCTTGCACATATAGATCTACATGTGTCTATGTGCATTTGCAATTTATCATTTTTACTTATTTGGTATTGTATCCTATGATCTTGAAGAAAATTCTAAAGTTGTGTAATGATTAGTGAGATCCTTCTGATTTTAACATTTTTAAACAGTCATATTTAGACGCCTAGTTTTTGAGTATCTTGTTTTTAGAATATGAGATGTGTTCATCTCACTTGGAGTGTCATATTCTATTCTAGGAAAAACATTTCTCTAGGCAAACTGTAGTGGGTCTAAAGAAGAGAGGACAGAAGAGGGAAGAAAGATTAAAGCACATCTTACATGGAAGAGTTGTGAAGACTGGTGTGTCTAGGAAGAAAAGAAAGTTGAGAGGTGGAGAGAAGAAAAGGCAGCCTCTGCATGTCTGCTACTGTTAGGTAGAAGGGACCCAGGGCTTTTAGATGAGGAGCAAGGAACAAAGCAATAGGGAGATAGTGTTTAGGTCAATATGAAAAAGACCTTTCTAAAACAATGGTGCAAGAAACAGTGAACTCTCCAAGTAGAAACTAGATAAGAGTGATGTTTCAGACTCTTATCAGCCTTGGAATGAAACACCCCAGGGATCCTTACAGCACACAGCTTTGTCCTGCTTGTAGGGTTTCAGGATATCCTAATCAAGCCTGAGCTTCTCAATATGCAAAGCCTTCCATGCCCTATGGATCCCAAGTTTTCTTTCATTCCTAAACCAGATTTTTACTTTTGTAGAAGAGAAAGTAAAAAAGCCAAGGCATTAATTTTTAAAAATTCAAATTCACTTTAAGAAATTTTACCTTGACTATTTTTGAGAATTAAACAAATACTTATTCTAGAAAAACTGAGAAAATTGCTCAGTCAGCTTGGTGAACTCCTGCTTGTTTTATGGTCTGTCAAAATTATAGGTGCTTCCTCCTTTTAGGCCACTCTATACCTTGATTAATAGCAAAGAGAAAACTTCAAGACATTAAGGAACAGAATCTCCAATCAGCTTTATGTGTCCTTTATTTTTTGGAAATGTACTATCCTAACAATTCACAGGTGCTTTCCGCACTTCTTTCACCCTCAGCTTGGAGCAATCCTAATAGTTCTAGGTCTTTAAGCTGACAGCTGTCATTTGTGCATAGGAGCAAAAACAGAGGAGTAGTCATGGCCCGTAGCCAAATTTTGATGGAGAATGTCAAAGCTGCCTTTGCATCAAGGACACCCCACTTTCCTTTTCTATTACAATGCTGAGAGCTGCTATTTAATTATGACCCCTTCTCCTGAAGAATTCTAGTGATGACCTCCATTTATTATGCAACTCATCATAACACAGTTTTGCTTTTTCAGAGCTGCAAAGGTACCCGTTTCCCTAATCTACTGGGGGAACCAGAAAGAGGAATGTGCACATACTGATTACTCCCACTAAGTGCAATTCATATCTTATCTAAGAGCAGCAATCATGACTGCATCTGTTCTGGTGAAAACAAAAGAAAATGACTAGAGTAGTGCCATGGGGTCTCTGGCCCTTTTTGACACTGCTCTAAAAATTCCGTTGCAAAAATCTAATGGTCACAGTATCAGGGCAGTGGCACAAGTCAGAATTAAAGACTGAACAAAGAAAAATTGCCAAGAGATTAAGTAAAACTGCCAAAGAGCTGGAATAACAGCCAGGGCAGAGATGCAGAGATGACCCACAGGGGTGCAGGACAGGTTTTTTTTTGTTTTGTTTTTGTTTTTGTTTTTGAGACGGAGTCTCGCTCTGTCTCCCAGGCTGGAGTGCAGTGGCGCGATCTCGGCTCACTGCAAGCCCCGCCTCCCAGGTTCATGCCACTCTCCTTCCTCAGCCTCCTGAGTAGCTGGGACTACAGGCGCCCACCACCACGCCCGGCTAATTTTTTGTATTTTTAGTAGAGACGGGCTTTCACTGTGTTAGCCAGGATGGTCTCGATCCCCTGACCTTGTGATCCGCCTGCCTCGGCCTCCCAAAGTGCTGGGATTACAGGTGTGAGCCACTGCGCCCGGCCAGGACTCACCGTTTATGTCCTGCTGATTCTCTCATGGGGTGCTGTGGAGTTTCTGGCTCCTAGAGACCATTAGCTCTCTTCTAAGTCAAAGAATCTCTGCAAGTCCATTCTAGGTCTAAGGCTTTACTTTCTCCAAGAGCTTTAAGTTATATATCAACCCACAGCAATTCTGAGTTCAAGAATCAATAAATCAGCCAACCACCAAACACACACAGTCTGCGTGTGTGGAACAAATTTAAAGCAGAGTCACTTTCTCTCCCTGTCTATCCTAAAAGGAAGATAAGGCATGCACCTGCCGACAATTTCGCTGATAGTCACCCCAGTCGGTGGATACATAGCATCAGCATAGGCAGCAAATATGCCCATTTCACCTGTGTTTTTAGCGAAGCTGGACAGGACCAAGTGGAGAGATTTGGAGGGACAACTCTTTGAACCAACATTCTGTTTGTCTGGTGGTTCTCAAATTTGTTTAGCTTGCCAATTACCAGGCAATTCTATAGTATGTTTCATGAAATACTAAAGAATGTTGATGCTGTATGTGTATGTGTATATATGTATATATATATATATCATAAAATATTGTGTAACATATATCACTTTATATAGGATTGTGCTATATTACAAAGTGGTAGCTGTTTCCACAAGTGTAAAAAAAAATTTGTCTTTAAAAATAAACTTAAAACTATGACTATGTTATGAGTGGCAGCCACTTAGGGGCAGCAAGATGAAGGCCAATGTAGTTTTCTGAAATGCAAAGGAAGATATTTACATTTATATATAATATATGTGAAGATATTTACATTTGCATATATAATATACATATCATTTAAAAATCAATAATTAAGTCAAACACTAAAATTTACAATATATAAAGGAAGACATTTACATTCATATATACATAATATAAATATATGTATATATATTATTGATTTAAGTATCAATAATTAAGTCAAACACTAAAATTTAGGAGAGAGTTGAATATAAAATGAGACTTATTCTCTGATTTTGCTTGAGAAAGCGACTTTGAAGAAGCTTAAAAATACATCAATCGGCTGGGCACGGCGGCTCACGCTTGTCATCCCAGCACTTTGGGAGGCCGAGGCGGGCGGATCACGAGGTCAGGAGATCGAGACCACGGTGAAACCCCGTCTGTACTAAAAATACAAAAAAAAAAAAAAAATTAGCCGGGCGTGGTGGCGGGCGCCTGTAGTCCCAGCTACTCAGAGAGGCTGAGGCAAGAGAATGGCATGAACCCGGGAGGCGGAGCTTGCAATGAGCCGAGATTGCGCCACTGCACTTCAGCCTGGGCGACGGAGCGAGACTCCGTCTCAAAAAAAAAAAAAAAAAAAAAAAATACATCAATCTTCATCTTCTCCCTGCTTCCATGAAAATAAGTTTTTAAGAGCTATAAGGGCCCCTCCAGAGCTATTATAGGAGTGTTGCCTCACTCCTTGGCTTCCCAGCATACGTAGAGATGTCATTTTCATGTTCTGTTCTTCTGCTGACATTAATAATGCTGCCTTAACCATGTGAGGGCAGAGTATTATCTCAGCTCCACATGGAGCCAATGTTGGGAAGTTATAACCTGTTTCCTCAGCCTATTATTTTCCCCTACTTGAGGGTCATACTGGCTGACAAGGTGGGGTCAGAATGTGTGCAACATACAGGATGAAGGGCATGGTTTTTGAGAATGAGGACTGAGGCTTTCCCCAAGGTAGAGGGATTACTTTATATTGCTCTGGGCAGAGTAAGAGAAGGGAGTCAAAGGTGTGAGGACCTGTGTAAACACATTAGTCCCTCTCGTCCGGAGAATGTAAGGTGGCCTTGGCCCTGAGATCTCTTTGTTAGCAGTTGCACATGACAGTGGAGATCACTGAGGTTGCCTCATAATATTGTATTCACTAAAACTCTGGGTCTTATTCTGATCTGTGCTCACCTCACCCTTCTCACTCAGCACCCACCCCCCACACCAACACACAGACACACACTCACACACCTCAACTTTCCCCTCACTCAGCACCCATCCCCCACACAAATACACACGCACCCATCCCCCACACAAATACACACACACTCTCACACACACGCACACCTCATCCTTCCCCTCACTCAGCACCCACCCCCAACACACAACTTCCCACACTCACACCCACTCTCCACACAAACACACACTCTCTCACACACACCACCCCATTCCCACACACACACCCAATCCTTCCCCTCACTCAGCACCCACTCTCCTCACCAACACACACACACTCACACTCTTACCTCACCATTCTCACTCAGCACCCACCCCCACACCAACACACACACACATATATACTCACACACTCACCTCACTCTTCTCCTCAGCACCCACCCCCTCACCAACACACACACACACTCTCATACACACACGCACACTTAGCTCATCTTTCCCCTCACTCAGCACCCACCCCCTCACTAACACACACACACTCACACACACACCACAGTGGGCTACAAACAATATTTGTTGATTTGGTTTACTGAATAACCAACTGCAGATTACTCCCATTATATTAACTTGATGTCATGTCTATTTGGTGTTGCTATAACAGAATACCAGAGGCTGGATAATTTATTAAAAAAAAAAGAGACTTATTTAGCCCACATTCTCCAGGCTGGGAAGTAAAAGAAGCATGTTAGCAGCATTTCCTTGGCTTCTGGTGAGGACTTCCCATGCTGTGTCTTAAAATGCTGGAGAAGGTCAAAGGGAAAGTAGACATGTGCAAACAGGCAAAGCTCAAGGGGTGTCCTGGCTTTCTAACATCCCACTCTCAAAGGAACATCCCTGTGAAAACGAATCTATTTTCCCAAGAGCGAGAACTCACTCATTACCAAAAGAATGTCAGTGAGTCATTCATGAGAGACCCATCCCCATGACCCAACACCACTCATTAGGCCCCACCTCCCAACATCACCAAATTGGTGATCACATTTCTGCATGAGTTTTAGGGAAGACAAACTCAAATTAAACCACATAATCACTTCAAGAATTTTTTCTGCGTGCAAAAATTCATAGAGGGTGCTATGGTCTGAATGTTTGTGTCACCGGAAGGTTTATATGTTGAAATCCTGATCACTAAGGTGATGGTCATAGGAGGTGGGGTCTTTGGAAGGTGATTAGGTCATGTGCGTAGAGTCCTCCCTCCACGAATGGGATTTGTTTCTATATAAAAGAGAGCACAGAGAGCCCATTTACCCCTTCTACCACCAAATCTGCAGGTGCCTTGATCTTGAACTTTCCAGCCTCCAGAATGATGAAAAATAAATTTCTGTTGCTTATAAGCCACTCAGGGTATGACATTTTGTTATAGTAGCAGAAATGGACTAAGACATAGGGTAATACTAATTTTCAACATGATTAACTTAGGTACTATGAGTTTGTCTATTCAAAGAAAAGTAAGCTATATATAAAACTGATAACATTCATAAGATATTTAAATTTTTCACAATGTAGTTTTTTTCATTATAGTAGTAAAAGTTAAATTTACTTAAAGTTATTTTCTCTCTTTTGCTTCATATGCTACTTTTCTTATTATAGTGTCTAAATTATTTATAATAATACATTATTCATCTGAAAATATCTTAGCTGAAAACTTCAACTGTAAGGAATAGTACCATGATCCTACTTTGGTAAATATAGACATCTCATACATTTCTTGTAAGAATAAATTAAATGCGCACGTGTCCTTCTACAGCATTTATTATTCCATGCCAGAGTTTCTCGCTCCTTTATACTGCAAGAAACTTGATGGCGTAGAATACATCTTAGTTTATTTTCAGTCCCTTGGCCTTTTGCTTGCCTGTTGCATTGCAATGACATATCAGTTTCTGAGGGATAAAATGCATTTCCAAAGTGACATGGTTTGGAACTGTGTCCCCACCAAATCTCGTGTCAAATTGTAATCCCTGCTGTTGGAGGTGGGGTCTGGTGGGAGGTGATTGGATCGTGGGACCAGGTTTGTGATGAATGGTTTAGCAACATCCCACTTGGTACTGTCCTTGCAATAGTGAGTTCTAATGAGAGCTGGTCATTTTAAAGCTAGTAGTACCTCTCCCCTCTCTCTCTTGCTCCTGCTCCTACTATGTAAGGCACCTGATTCCTCTTTGCCTTCCATGATTGGAAGTTTCCTGAGGCCTCCCCCAAAGCAGAAGTGCCAATGCTTCCTGTACAGCCTGCAAAACCATGAGCCAATTAAAACTATTTTCTTTATAAAAATCACCCAGTCTCAGGGTGTTTGTTTATAGCAATGTGAGAACAGACTGAAGCAAAAAGTATACTTTGAGGGTAACCCTACTTAGGGGCATTGGCAAATACTGTTCAGAAAGTCCAAACGTCCACAAACTTTAACAAAAGGGGTAGTCTAAGTGTTCCCTCCTCTCAAGCTCAGTTTTTCCATCATAGAATGGAAGATTTGGAGGACGTGATTTTTTTTTTCTAGAGATGGAGTCTCACTTTGTCACCCAAGTTGGAGTGCAGTGGACCCATGATCTTGGCTCACTGCAACCTCCACCTCCCAGGTTCAAGCGATTCTCTTGCCTCAGCCTCCCAAGCAGCTAGGATTACAGGAGCTTGCCGCCACGCCCAGCTTTTTTTTTTTTTTTTTTTTTTTTTTTTTTGTATTTTTAGTAGAGATGGGGTTTCACCATGTTGGCCAGGCTGGTCTCAAACTCCTGACCTCAGATGATCTGCCCGCCTCAGCCTCCCAAAGTGCTGGGATTACAGGCGTGAGCCACCATACCCAGCCAGAGGATGAGATCTTTAAGACCAGTTCCAGCCCTGAATTTCAGTGACACTCTATACGCATTCTTTGTATGCTATGAGATAGCCATTAGGCAAAGTTCATTTTCCCTTAAACCTTACCCATGTGTCAGAGGTTCCTGATAAATGACATAGGTCCCAGTATCCACTTGGCACCACAAGACAACCATTATAATTGTGGGGTGCTATGGCCCTGTTCAGTCTCCACCACAGCTACCTGGAGAAGTTATTTCCACACCATCCTGGCCAAACAAATCAGTCAGCCATTTCTGAGGGAGGCCAACCCCTGTAGTGTATCTCTGTCAGGCAGGCAGGCAGGCAGATGCCACCTTCTGACAAGGAGCTCCTGAGGCTTAGTAAGAGGAACTCCAGGTTCCAGACTCCTTGTTTTTGCCACTGTTCCCTGCCCTGCTCAGTCAAGTTTTCCTGCATGCCCTGCTTCATGACCTAGAGGCAGGTCTCTTTCTTTGCCTTTTGCTTTTTGCTTCTGGATTATACTAATTTAATCTCATGAAGCTGATTTTTGCATTCAATTACTGTTTCTGTGCACCCTCAGCAATTATAACTCAGTTGTTCATTCAGAGAAGTCTTTGGGTTCTAACAGGCACCCCGTGACTCTATTCAGAGCACAGGGAGACATATATTCTAGACAGGCCCCAGCCCTATTCTAAAGAAAGGATGCATACATTTACAGATTGAAGGAGGGTAGACTACATTTTACTGGTCCCTGTCTCGGACATATAAAATAAAAGAAGAAGGTTCCTCATCTAACAGACCACATGGTAACTTTATAGGTATTATCTGTGAAGCTCTATCCTTTCTTGCGGCATCCACCACACTGGAGCACAGATTTGCATCCTACATATGCCCTCTATCAAGGAGGTGGGGCTCGTTAACACTCAGTAATGTCTTATGAGGCTTTTTCTAAAGGCCTTCCATATCCTAGAAATTAGCAGAGGCAAATCTGCTTCTCATTATCCTGATAGTCAATCATTTATATCTTCTAACTTGGGAGACAGTAGAATGCAAAAGAAAGTGAGCCATTTGGCATGTTATTAGCCCTTCTCTGGAGTCAGTTAGGTCACTGCTCCTGGTTCCTCTATCCCACTGAACTGTCCCCTTTCCTGGGTAGCAAATTTAACTCACGTTGTTGAATTACTGACATTTTGACTATCGATATAGATGGTGCTATGGTTTGAAGATGGTTTGTCCTCACCAAAACTCTTGTTGAGGCTTTGTCCCTAATGTTGAGAGATGGTGGGATCTTTACTCGGCGTTTGTGTCACAAGGGATTGGCCCTCATGAACTCATGAAGGGATAAATGCAGTCTCATGGTAGTGTCAGTTTCTACTCTGTGAGAATGAATTAGTTCTTGAGGTAAAGAGGACAGGTTGTTATAAAGCAAGGTTTCCTCTCATGTTTGATTATTGCACGTGCCCACTTCCTCTTACTTGTCCTCCACATTATAACACAGCATGAAGCCCTCACCAAAAGCTGACCAGTTGTAGCTGCCCAATCTTGGGACTCCCAGCCTCCAGAATTATGAGTCAAATAAACTTCTTTCCTTAACAATTTACCCACTCTCGGGTATTCTGTTATAGCAAAAGAAAACAGATTAAGACTTAAACAAACAAACCCCTGAATCCACCCCTCTGCAACCCAAATCGTCTCCCTCAAATGAGTTTCATTATATGAGCTCCATTTTCTTCCAATTCTCCCAATATCCTTAGGGGTTTCCCCTGTTCATCTACACATTCAACAATCAGTCTAGCAACATGTATGTAGAGCATTATTGGATGAGGATGACTTTCTCAAAAAAAGAATCTGCCATGAAATAAAACCACTTACTTTACATATTAGAAAATGTTCTTTATTATAGAATGGCTTTCTTTAAATTATGTATACACAAGATTGCACACGAACTTTTCTGTGAGCTGTACGTGTATATTTACGTGTTTGTATGAATGTTTGTGTGTGTGTGTGAGAGAGAGAGAGAGAGAGAAAGAGAAAGAGAGAGAGGTTTGGGGAGTGAGAGAGCTTTGTAGAAGCTGCTTCCTTCAGTGAGTTAGCACAGAGTTTAGGGAGGATTTTTGCATAAGGAGTGCAAGGTCGTGTAGAAAAGAAGAAATACAGACCTAGCTTCTAGCTTTTTTCAGATTCAAAGGTAGAGAGACAGTTTGAGGTAGATCAAGATCAATGACATCCTTGGAAAATAAAGTCACTCTGAGGATGTCCAACCGGCCCCTGCACTGACATAAGGGCAGAAGAGTGGAAGGTTGATCTGGAATGTTGGGTTGGGTCCTGAAGTCTGAGATGCTGGAAGCTGTCCTATTGTAGCCCTCTGTGCTGGCTGGTGTCCAGGAGGGATGGCAATGTGAATGATACCTCAGGAGCCTGATCAGAATGGGATTCAGTGATCTGACCTGACTTACTCAACCCTAGAATTGTTGGATCATTAGCCCCAACCCTCACACACACACAAACACACATC
Source organism: Hylobates moloch (assembly GCF_009828535.3). Taxonomy (NCBI): domain Eukaryota; kingdom Metazoa; phylum Chordata; class Mammalia; order Primates; family Hylobatidae; genus Hylobates; species Hylobates moloch. The sequence goes on along the minus strand of NW_026652288.1, from coordinate 18,484,398 downwards.
TTGGAGAAGCACCTCAATGGGGGCAAGGATCTGCAGGAGTTTTACCAATACTAGCCTCACCAGCCTCAGGGCTTTAAATGTGAGCCTTGCTGATAGTGCTGCTTCAGCACAGGGACCTGACAGCATCTATGTGGTGAAGCGAGGTCATGTATATTGGGAGTTCAATACATTGATTAAGCATGATCCTAGAAAGGAGAAGTCAATTCATTTTAAAGAATCACAGTGGCCTGGGAAACTGCCCACTCTGACATGTGCGGCAATGGCGTGAGAAAAATGTCAGTCTGGCCACATCACTGCAGACATAGATGGTACTTCCCTTGACTCTTTGGCTCACAGAACATTTCTTTATTAGGATCACTCGTTAAGGAAAAGTGTAGTCTCTGGAGAGGAAAACTCCTTATGGCACTTACCCTGATGGCATTAACACTCTTTCTGAAGGTATTTGTATCATCCCACAGTCCAAAAATGTATGCTTTTAAATTATGTCCTCAGCAAAATGAGAAACAAGCAGGACTCATCTGTCAAACACTGGTATAATCACTTGTGAATTTCTGGAAAACCAAGTGACAGGGACCTGAGAGATTGGAATTTATTCTTATATGGGCATGTGGGAACCTGAGAATTACTCCCTGGGATACTATTTCATGGACCCATTATTAATCAATAAAATAAATAGCTGATTTTTCACCAGAAACCATGGAGGTTTGAAGACAGTAGGGTGATACATTTAAAGTGTCAAAAGAAAAATAAAACTGCCAACCAAGAATTCTACATCCAGTAAAACTATCCTCAAAAATGAAGGAGAAATAGACATTTCTAGGTGGACAAAAGCTGACAGAATTTGTTGCTAGTATTATAAAGGATTGTTTCTATATGCTAGCAAACTGTCTGAAAAGAAAATTAAGAAGGCAATCCTATTTATAAGAATACTGAAAAGGAATAAAATACTGAGCAATAAGTTTAACAAAGGAGGTGAAAGATTTGTACAGTAAAAACTAAAATACATTGATGAAAGAAATTAAAGAAGATACAAATAAATTAAAATACATCCTGTGTTCATACACTGGAAGACTTGATATTGTTAAAATTTCCATACTACCCAAACCGATCTACAGATTTAATATTATTTTCATAAAAATCCCAATGCCATTTTTTTTACAGATATAGAAAAAAATCCTAAAATTCATGTGGAGCAACAAAAGACCCAGAATAGCCAAAACAATCTTGAGAAAGAGAACAAAGCAGGAGGCATCACACTTCCTGCTTTTAAAGTATGTTATAAAGATACAGTAGGCATTATTATGTTATTACCCACTAGGTATTTTTAGATATTATAACCTATTAATAGGTATTATTAATATTTTAATAGGTCTTATTAGTAGGTAACATCTAATATTAATTATTGCATATTAATATTAATTATTACGTATTATTACCTAACATCTCAAATGGTAAATTTGAAGGTCCCAGTTGTACTAGTTTATTATAACAAATCACCACAGATTAGTACCTTCAAATAATACACGTGTTATAGTGCTATAGGTCAGAAGTCTGAGGTGAGTCTCTGGGACTAAAATAAAGATAAAGGTAATGTTGCATTTTTCTCTGGAGGATCTAGGAGACAGTCAATTTCTCCGCCTTTTTCAGCTTCCAGAGGCTGACTGCATCCCTTGGTTCATGACCCCTTTACTCCATCTTCAGAGCCAGCAATGGAGACGCAAGCTCTTCTCACATCACATCACTCTCTGCTGTCTCCTCTTCTACTTTTAAGACCCTTGTGATTATATTGGGCCCAACCCAGGATATTCTTATTATTTTAAAGTTAATTTCATTTGCCACTTTACCTAAGATATTCACAGGTTCCAGAGAGCAAAATATGGATATCTTTGGAGGCAGAGGCAGATATTATTCTGCCTATACCATTTAAGCACTTTGTACCAGCCATTGGATTAGATGTTGGGTTTACAAAGAGGAATAAATCTCAAGGGCTTCCCATTTTATGATATAAGCCAACAATAAAATGATGCAGGGCAATGACAGACATAATCACAGCATAGTATGAAAGTATCCATCCCAGCTTCTGTTGGAGGTGGGTGGTATAGTAGAAGGTTTTCTGAAAGATGAGATATCTGAAATTAATTACTAGGATTAATAAGTATCCACTGGGTAAAGAATAGGGCCTGCAAGTCACCCATTTCTCTAATGTGCCCCAAACATGGCAAATGCCCTTCCTCTATAACTCAGCTGATAAAGTCTCCTTATAATTACAAGGCTGATGGCAGCTAAATGAGAACTTATTTAACATTTATTGATTTGCAAAATATATACTGAGGACCTATAATGTGTGAGAACATATGCTGGCCATCAAAGCTGCAACAAGACAGAACATACAAGGTTCCTGCATTTGTGGTGCTTATGGGCCTGCAGAGGAAGCATGGAAGCATTCACCTGACAAACTACTTAGGAACTAGGCTTATGAATCTGTCCAGAGAGGTGATGCTTTTCAGATCCCAAGTCTTACAGGAAGAGAACAAATCTTCCATCTCCCTGAATTCCTGATGAACAACAGATGCTACCCCTGAAGTTTCTCATCACAAACCAAAGCAAGAGAAAGTTCACAGCTCACTGACTTGGGTGAAGTTCTGGCTGAACAGCTCCCACGCCTGTGACAGAGCTGCTGCCAACCACAGAAACCACTGCTTCACCCTGTTCATGACCCCAGGTCCTCCCATGGCACCACCCTTGAAAGTGGCCAGCTACTGGCCCTGCTTCTAATTCTGGAACTATTTTCTGTTCCAGGATCATGGAGTTTTACAGGATCTCATGGGTTGTCACAGAAGCCTGGACATCATTTGCATGCTGTTTCCATTGGAAAATCCTCACATATGACTTCTAACTGAATTATAATAATATTCTACAACATAACCATCCACAGGTTAGGGAAGGCCTGTAGGGAATTCAAGTACATTTCCTATAGAAAAAGAAAGTTCCAAAGAAGAGTTATAATGAGAATAGTATGAAAAATAATCACTTAAATGTAATAAAAGTTTTACTGTTTAAGATGAATATTTGGATTTTTCAAATCATTTGATCCTTACAGCCATCCTGCAAGGTGGGTATCATTTTTAGCTCCATTCGAAAGGTGAGAATCCTTAGGCACAGAGCGATGAAGTGACTAGGTCCAGATGATACTGTTGAGATTCAGGCAGTTTACCCCAAAACCTTGCTTTTACCTCTCTGCTATGAGGGCGCATACAGCCACTTTCCTCCTCCGCACAAAGGAGCTCTTTCCAGCCTTTGTGGTCACCATCAGAGAAGTGGAAGTGGGGCAACTCATTCCCTGAGATGTCAGTGTCATTCTAGAATTGCAGCTTTTTGAAGCCCAACTTTGTTTTCATCTGCTCAGTGAAGTCCTCTCCAGGCCCTCACCATGACAGACGTTCATTCATGTCAAAGCCTTGGTCTCTTTGTTGCTGCCATTGTTTACACATTTGTGGGCAACAGACTTGCCTTTCCAATGGAATTCTTTTCATGAAGATGGTGGCCACAGTTGCCTTTGTTCATTGCTGGATCCTTAGGACCCCACCTAGTACTAGAACACTGTAGGCATTTAATACTTAATGTATAAAGAAATGATCTCTTTGAAGACAAAGTCATACTTTACGAATATTGGTTGTTTCCCAAGACCTAGCACAGTTCAGTGTTATTCACACTGGGAAGTTGCTGTTGACTGTTTCAAATAAGTGAATTAATGAATGAGGAGCGAGTTAATGGATAAATGAAAGTATAAGTGACTGAATCTATGAATAAATGTGGGAATGAAAAAGTGAACAAAATAAGCATGCAACTTCTATTGGGATTGAGAATTGAGCTGTGAGTATAGTCCATGAGCAGGTGTTTGCAAGGAGAACCGAATTCACCAGAATTCAGTCCTAATTGGGCCTCTAATTGTGTCCTGTAAGACACTTAATCATCCAGTATTCTGGAATTTCATGATTGAAACTTGTATAATGGTAGAAATTCTACCTAAAAATGAAGGACATATTCTATCTGTATATTAAAGGAGCCTAAAAGTTCTTCATCTGAAAACTATACCTATGCTTCCTTTAATCAGGTTTGAACATTATTCATGTGACTGCATTACTTTTATTTACTTATCATCAAGTACCAAAGCTCTTTGCAGCAAGCAGAATGGCAAATGGAAATAACAGGTACTTTTTAACATGTTCCTGCTCAAATCCAGTTCTGCCACTTACTAGCTGGGTGACCTTGGATGAGTTACTTAACCTCACTAAATCCCAATATCTTGGCTGTACAATCAACTCGAAGCTGTCAGACTCACAGAATCATAATGAAGAACAAATTACTAGGCATAAAGTCTGGGAAAGAATAGGTACTAAGCGAGTCTTTGCATCAATAGCCTGCACATCTATGTTGCCACACTACTGTTTGCTTGATATGATTCTTCTTATTGGGAATTAGCCCATTCCCAATATTCAGTTCTAAGTGTCCTTATAATATACAGGTAGCATTACAAATTGTGTGTGTGCATGTGTGTTCAACTATTGAACTGTGGGCCTTTAATGCACAGAAACAAGCTGATTGTGGGGGTTTCCACTGAGTTCGTGGGAGCTGAGCAGGAGGGGAGAGATAGCATCAGTAAACTTTCATCTTTAGAATCCTGCTCTCTCCTGTGAAACTTGGGCTCTACCTCTGAGGAAGCAAAAGCTTTTCCACAGCAATGCTGCGCAGTTATGCTGATTAATTACAGCAAAATATTTTAGAAATATTAGTTGCTATGTATTATATTTATAAAAAAACCACATTCATACTAACAAGCAAGTCACTGTTAAATGTGTAAGTTCACTTTTCTCCACCACAGGCCAAGTTGTTCTGAACACAAAGAGAGCAATGTCTTGGCAGATTTAGGAATTGACAGTCCACTTTTCTTGCTGGTTGTTGGAATTAACTTGAGCAAGACCTTTCCCATCTAGAGAATTCAGGGAGTTAGAACCATAAGATATGCAGCCTTTTCTACTTCTCAATTTGTGAGAGTCTAGAACACCCAGGTCCCTGCTGTGTTTTCTGCTCTTAGACCTCGAAGCCTTCCAGAGTAAAATTCCTAAATTGGCAAAGACGAACCTTTTTGGCATCAAACAGCTCTTATGAAACAGCACACTGATGAATTAAATGAAATGATTCAGAAAAACACCGATTAAATTTCCCTTTAAATACTCAGGGGTTTAGAAATTAAGCAAAACTGCTTGGCACTATGCAGTCTGAATTTTAACAAACCCAAAATGTTTGAAAAATTATTCAAGATGTTTTGACAGAGAATGCCATGTTCATCTTTTTTTCCCTGACATCTGTTTTCATCCATCAAAGAGAAAACAGAATTGGGGTGACTAGCTGGTGTCCCAGAAAGGACTTTCTCCTATCAAATGGAATAATCCACAGTTCTCCTTCTAATACTCACTGGCTTTCTTGTTCTGTTGAAAAGTGATAGAGCTGGTTTGCTTGATTTCACAATTGAAGCAAAATAAAACTGAGTAACTATGAATAGTACAAAGTGATGACCCTAAACGCTGAGGTCATTATTTTTAAAGGAAAAAAAAATTCCAATTACATGAATTGAATCTCTAATGTTGCCTGGCCTGAGCAGTAAATGCAATAAATGTGAAATACTCCCTCCTGCCTTCAGCTTACTGCCCCCAACGTCACCACTAGCAGTCTGGGCCCCTGACCCTCACTCTCCTTCCCAAGGAGGGTTGTGCCGTTTGGCAGGAAATAGAAAGACTCCTGAGAGAGAGTGTGGTTGAGTAAAAAGAGTTCAGAACGAAGACTCAGAGGTCTCTGGGCTTCAGCTCGAAACCACCACTGCCTGGCTGGATTACCAGGAACAAGTCAGGTTTCATCCAGAAGGTGGCTGCCCTCAGTCACCCCTCCTAAAAAGTGCACAGGATTGGGAATCTCCAAGATAAGTAACCTCCAGTTCTGGAGCATTCTAAGATACTGTCAAGTTATGTTAGTTGTACTTTCACAGATGGAGAGTATAGTTTTAAAACTTATACTGATAGGCAAATGAGTCAGTGATTTTCTAGTTTAATATAATTTTCCAAACAAATAGTATCCCCTCACCCAAGTGAGAAACATATCCGTGAGAGTATACACACACATCTATCATCGATCAATCTATCTATGTCTTTCTTCTCCATGGAACTATTATTGATATCACTCATCTCATTTATCCAACTATTGAATTTTCCCATCTTACAAGTTACAAAGTGTATTAGTTACCTTCTTCTCACAACTCTAAAATGGATCAATTAACTCTGTCTTCAAATAATGCTCAAGGAAACTGGTACTTCTCAGGGTGAATTCCCTAAGGTGACATAACCAATAAGTGGCAGGGCTGGGGCTGAGCCTAGGTGTCCTGTAAAGTGGCAGGACCTGGGCTGAGCCTAGGTCTCCTGATATTGGTCCTAAAACATTTTCCTTATAACTTAGGCTGGGCTCATTCAATCATGGTCACAGTCTCTGAGGCTGCAAAGGGATATAAAAGGCCGTATCTTTGGAGCCCTGGAGCCCTGGAGCCGCAGCAAGCCAGTAGGCTCTTTCCTGTGGTTTTGGTGACCCAGAGCCATTTGAATAATCACCAGGCTGAGATCGGTGAGGCGCAGCCATTCTTTGGCAACTCGGTAAAACAATACAAGAGAAACAGTTTCCATTGTCTATTCCCAATTCCCCAAGCATGTCAGCAATGAAACTGGGCTGGTTCAGGGTTTCTCATGGCAATGAGAGTAGATTTCAAGACTTAAAAGCCAAGTTCATGCTAGAGAAACAAAAAGCCACAACTTTTCACCCTTGCCATTTTATATGCTCTGTAAACTCCCTGTAACTGTGAAATCGGGAAGCTGTAAGGCACACAAGAGGTATCACTGAGCTAGCATTGGTGTTTCACAGCACACGGAGACTGATAACAAAGCCATGGAGATGAATATGCTGTAATAATAATTATAAACAGTCACCTTATAGATCAGATATTTATCATCAGTTATAGTCCAGAAAACCCTTGTATATTTGTTATATCACATGGTCCTTCAAACAACCCTGTTAGGGAGAAAGGATAAGAATTTTCTTCCGACTTTACAGATGAGGAAGATAAGAATTGCAGAGTCTTGGGAAATGGTACCCACCCAGTCGCTTGGACTGGCAAGCATCCTTTCACTTCATCTCCCTCGCTTGTCACAGCTGATCCATCACTGACTCCTTGACCTCCCTCCACCAAAGCATGTATAAAATCCATCCACTTGTCTGTGTATTCCCTGCTACAGAACTAGTCAAAAGCCCATCTGCCCCTCTCTGACCCTATTGCAGCAATGTCCTAATCGGTCTCTCTGTGTTTTTCCCTGCTTTCTGAAATTCAGATGGAATCTAGGGTCCCTGGGTGGTGCTACACTGATCTCAGCGGGTATCTAGACTCTCAGTAGAACCTGCTTGCCTTCCCCACTGCCCCCTTCTCTTCAGCTCACTCTCACATCTCTTCTCTTTGCTTTCTGTGCTCCAATTACACTGGACTTCTTTCAATTCTCAAACTTCCTGTGCTGTCTCCTGCCTTAAGGCCTTTCCACATGTCATTCTCTCTGTTGAAATGTCTTTCCTTGCCCCCTCCCCTACTCGCTCCCATTCCTCTTTGCCATAACTAGGTATCTTTCTGTCCTATTTTAATATTACTTTCTCTCTCATTTCCCTCCCACAAAATTGTAACTTGAATATAGCCCAAATCTTATTCAGAGTCTGACATGCATGCAATAGTGCTTTAATAGTATAAGTTTTCAGTGAATAAGAAAATGAATTAAGTCTCAGCAAAGGTCAAAATCCCAGGTCTTTACACCATCAGTTTAAGTTTTGCTCCAGCAAACATCTATTGATGTAAAATAACTGAATAGTACCTCTTGATTTAAAATTGCCAGGTGTCCTGATGGTCCATAAACACAGGCCAGCTTTCCACCTTTCTTTCCATTCAGAGAAGCTTCTCTGAATTCCTTAGTCTTTTGCCCTAAAGAAATTGGCCTATATTCCAGAAAAGAAATGAGTAACCCCTTTTCTTTATTCCTTGAGTCATGAGCCAGTCAAAAGAAGCCAACTTTGTGGCCATTCCTCAAGCCAAAATTTCATTCAGCAAAGGGTTCTCTGAATATTGAGTATTAAGAACCGCAAAGTTCATGGGCCATTAATGTTTCCCATGCACCTTTTATAAAATGTGGGAATATAGGGAGATTTAGGAGTTGCAGCAGCATCAGGGCTCTAAGTTATGGACATTCTGAACACCCAGCTGGCTGAGCAGGGAGGACCCCAGCTCCCAGGCTGTTGCATGTGGCAGGACATTGAGCAGCAGACACTGCCATGGCAGAGCAGCCAGAGGCTCTGATTCAAAGCTGAGTCTGTCTGTCCACCTAAGAGAATCTATGTCATCAACCAAAGGGCCAGGTAGCAGAATCTAGTCGCAAATCACCCAGTTTAATCCAGGGTATCTCAAATTCAGTGCTATTGATATTTTATACTGGATAATTCTTTCCTTTAGGGGGGCTGCTCTGTGTACTGTAGGATATTTAACAGCATCCTTGGCCCCTACCCACTAGATGCCAGTAGTGAACCCTGTCCCATGCCCCTCCATATGTGACAACATAAATGTCTCCAAACATTGTCAAGTTTTTTGGGGAGAAGGGGAATGACAATATCCTCTGGTTGTGAAGCACTGCTTTAATAGGACTTAAAACCTTGGGCAAGTTACTTAATGCATTTTTTTTTTTTTGACGGATTTTCACTCTTGTTGCCCAGGCTGGAGTGCAGTGTCACAATCTTGGCTCATTGTAACCTCCACCTCCTGGGTTCAAGCAATTCTCCTGCCTCAGTCTCCTGAGTAGCTGGGATCACAGGTGCACACCACCATGCCTGGCCAATTTTTGTATTTTTTTTAGTAGAAACGGGGTTTCACCACGTTGGCTAGGCTGGTCTCAAATTCCTGATCTCAGATGATCCGCCCAACTTGGCCTCCCAAAGTGCTGAGATTACAGGAATGCACCTAATGCATCTTATCTAATTTTTCTCATCAGGCAAAATAATAGAAAACAAAAAATTAATGTGTTTGTTAGAATTAATGGAAATACATGTATGGTGTCTAGCCTAGGACTAGTACAAAGTGGATGCTCAGAAAACCTGGCTGAGTAAACTAATTCTTGCTTTGGGGGGAAAAATGATTTCTTTGAGACTTTAAGATGAGAAGCAATGCCAGAGTCAGCTCCTGTGACTTCATACTGGAAACCTGCTGCCCCCTAAGTCCCATCTGCAATGACAGAAAATCCTATGAGGGAAGGAGTGTGAGCACATTTTGCTAAAGCTAAAGGATTTAGCACATGCGGTTCATTTTGCAGCAGAATCACATCTCTTTCAAGGTATTCTTTCTACCTGGCCTCCAGAAGACATTATTTGTATGTGTTGGCTGTTTGTTGGTGAGGGCAGCTGCTGTGGACAGTATTTTAGGAGGAGCCCCAAAGGAGGTCCAAGGTGGGTTTCACTGCAGAAAGGTAGCAAAGCAAACAGAGAGGCAGCACAGGTAATATAGAAAGGTAAACGGCAGAGGCTTCAGAGGGAAGCAGAGTTGAGGTCAGAACCTCAGCCCTGCCCCTTGCTGTGTGAGCCTCATCATTCAACCACCTGAGCTTTGCGGTCTTCATTCCAGGAATGTTGTCAGGAAATGGAATCATGCCTCAGGATTCAGCACAGTGCTGGAATCCAGCAATCACCTAATGAATGTAAGCATTAATAATAGCTACTACTCCTACATTAACTCTTACTGTTATTATTTTGTTGATATTATCACCATCATCATTATTGGCCAGAGTGGTTTAAAGTGCATTTACCTTACTAAGTTCAAATCCGCTACCTCCTGGAGCCAGCAGGCTCCATCTCCTTGATTCTGAAGGCTGTGAAACAGGCAGGCTGTTTTAGCCCACTTCTCTCTGAGAAGGGCTTGAGGCCCGTTTGGGGTAAAAATCTGTGTAGTTTCTCGTCCCTGGACTTCAAAGTGGCTTTATCTCTCTTGGCAGGTTAGGCTACCAGGAATACTGAACATATTTCTGTCACACCCATTGCCAAGGTTGCAATTTGAGAAAACAAATAGGGATTTACAGATAGCAACTTTCTTCTTCTTCTATTGATAGCCTGAGATAATTCATGGCTAGGTTTGGACAAATGCAAAAATGTGCATTTAGTTTGGATTTGGATTCATTCCTCATGAATATTAGTCATCTCAGCCCAAAATGCAAGCATTTCTCTGTTTCAACAGATGGGAGGATGTACTGTGAAATCATACTGTAGAACAGGGAGAAAACAAGAAGGCTGAAATTAAATTTAAGCATAAGTCTTGGCACAGTGGGATGAAGTGTGCATCGTCATATATTTCCCTACAAAATAAGGAATGTGCTTTTAGGTGTGGTTTACATTCTTGTAAAAACAATGGGATGGGAATATTTATCAACCATGTTTTCTTGCTGATTTAACTCCCTGTAGGAGTGTTTTTATGCAGATAACTCTTCGTGCAGAATTTCCTTTTACTGAATGCCCAAATCAGAGACTGGCTCAGAATCTGTCATGTTCTATTGATAATGATGAAAATATGATTCTGAGGCCCTGTTACTTTCCTGGTCCTGTTCTGCTTGTTGGCATTCCATGGCCTTTGGAGGTCACTTTTGGTGATTCCCACTATCATGGTAGAGACCAGACCAGTATGGGACAGCTGGTGGCCCTGGGGAAAGGAGGTGAAAGAAATGGGAGAGAAATATGAAAAAAAAATTTAAGAAAGAAAATGAAAGAAAGAATGAAAGAATTAAAGTGGAGAGTTCTTCAAGTTCATGTTTGTTCTGTTCCATCACACCAATGGAATTTAATAAAATGCACTTATTAATTCCATTGATAAGTTTTTGTTAACTGTCTACTTTGTATCAGACACTGTGATAGGTACTGGGGTAAAAGTAAACTGTTCTGATAACAAATCCAGAATCCACCTAACATTGAATAGATAAATACACAACTCTAGTTCCCATATTTTTTCTGAAGATTTTCATTAACTGGTGTGTCAATATGACAATAGCACAATAATTCCTGCCCTCTAAAAATAAACAAAAGGCCATACAAGATATTGAAGTTCCTTTTATATCAAAGAATGACTTTAACATAGTTTGGTTTAATGTTTTCCTATTAACACTGGAATTCACTGAATGCAAGCAAATCCTGTGGACTATGTCTAATAAGTTCTTAAGATAATGTTATTGATTATCTAGGAATTCTCATTGACTTTCAGTGACAAAATATAGCTTCTCGAAAGTAATTCTGGTTAGAGATCACGCGACAATTTTTCTAGAATAATAAATATACAGAACATTAGCTTTGTAAGAGATTGTACAGATTTTTTTTTTTCTGAACACCACCTTCATTTATGGATGAGACAAATACAGTAACTGGAAGAGTCACTAAGGAATGATTTTATTGCAAGTATTTTTAAAAGGTAGATCAAACACAGCTACATTTTGTCAAATACCTGTTATGTTCCCAATTTAGTCACAGGCACATTAATAATGCAATCTCTTTTAATCCTACCTAAGATACTGGGAGGCAAATACAATGTTTTCCATTTAACAGGTGAGCAAACAGAAGCTCAGAGAACATAAGTCCCTCATCCTGGGTCACACAGTTAATCTCCAGAATTCAAGTGAGAAGTTTCACTATCTGTTGTCGTAGTTAGTAAGAAATTGTACTACCTAAATTCTTTGAGTTACTTGTATATTTAATGAAAAATCTTTTATGAAACTATTTTGCCACTTAGCTTTTTATGCTGGAAATAGAATTTAGAAGATTTTTGCTATTTATATGATGTTTTAAGTGAGAAATTAAAATATCATTGGGAATAAAGTATCTTTATACTGGTAAAAAAAATAAATAAAATAAAATATCAGATTGTACTTATTTATCAGGTTCCCAGGTTCTATATCAAATGATTGGCTAGATTAATTGTATAGTATTTGCTAATTCTTTTTAAAATATATTTTTTTAATTCTTAAAAGTAAATATTGGATAATAACTGCAAAAAAAAAAGATGTCAGGGAAAACAGGAGTGAAAACAAGGTCACTTTTATAGCCTTTTAAAGAGGAAACTCAAAGCTTTTATAGCCCCAGCTTAGCTCTAACTGGGTGAGTAATTAGTCTCTATAACATGGTCTCACTGTGCAGATACATGTGTGGAGTAAAACAGTTGAACCCAGATGACTCTCCTCCATTCCAAGGCAGCCGTCTCAAAATTACTGGAGGTGATCATTTAAATATAGGTTCCTATTTCTGACCTCACAGATTTCAGCAATTTTGGAATGGCTCAAAAATCTTTATTTTATTTATAGCTCCTTCTGATATTCTGCTATTCAGCTTTGCAAAAGATTGATTGTGTTAAGAATATTCTATCTACACAAGATACTTTGTTCAACTACGAGGTTTTTTATCATATTGATTGTGGAAGCTTGGGAAAATCAAGTCAAATTTCTGAATTTTATACTAGATACTATAGATGGAGGGAAATTGAACCTTAATGATATCTGGGCCACCACCCAAGGCCACACTTCACAAGAGATTGTGTGTGTAAAAGTATTTTAAATTCTAAAGTTGTTTACAATGTCTGTAATGTTAATGGCTGCGTCAGCAACTCTGTAGGTAAGGAAGTAGTTTTGAGTGTCATATCATGTACTGTCCTTGGTACTTTATCTTCTCAACCATCAATGTTCATGATTGCTTGAAACAGAAGGTACAGAACTTTCTCTCTGTTGCATCTGCAAGGTTTCCAGGTCCCTTGTCCCCCACACATAATCTCTGGTTTACCTTTCCTTGATTTCTGACTTTGTATTTAGTGCTTGTGCTCTGTTTGCCTCCTAGGGCATGGTACTTCTCTGGTTACCTGGTTACACCCTCATGCCTTCTCTTCACTCTGCATCCTGCAAAAATGAATTAGCCCCTCCCTCTTTCTAGGGGACATCTGGTTCCTGGAATTCCATTATAGACATAAGTTCTAGTATTCTGGTTTCTTGGAAGAAACAGAGAGCAATCATTCTGCAAGTTAAATATTAGTATCTGCTATTTAAAAATAAATGAGAAAAATGAGCCTCAGTGATAATAAATAACCTTCCCAAGCTCCGCAACTACTAGGTAGTAGAACTGGGATTTGTAGCTGGGGCAAATCCCAGTTCAGTGTGGTCCTGAATTCTGAGATTGTTCTACTCAATGATTCTAGCTCCCGAGGCTCCCTGGAAAACGGAAACTTCAGAGAAGAAAGGATAAGACAAAGACTTACATCTTATTTTACTTTGCCAGACATATTGATCTACTTCAGAAGTAGACTGATTACACTCTGCCTTTGAGGACCATCCTCATTTTGAGGAGTACTTTTGGTTGCTCAGATAAATTTCCTCTGCTCTAGTCTATGTGGTCTTTGCTCCTGAAGGGAAGACCCATTTTTCTGTTTACCACCAATTTCACAGACCACAGAATTCACCTAAAATAATTTGTCTGTGCTTTACCTATTTTTTTTTTTTTCTAAGTCAACCTTTTGCTGCTCTTCTAAAAGTAGAGTGTTCTCGGGCCCAGGAATCCGAAGACAAAGGTTAAGAGTAACAGGAATCATTTTCTTTTCTTTTACATCACTTTTTTATAGTTACTGTGTGAATCTTTGGTTATGCCTATCATTTGTGTTTTCCTATTAGTTTATCCCCAAAGCTTAGGACAGAGTCTGGGATAAAATACTTGTTCAGTCAATAAAATAAAGGGATTCTTTAAATTTTTTGTGCCAACAATACAATTATGAGGCAGGTCAAGTTAGGAGAGTATGCTGGAAAACTCTTTGTCACATGCTATCTGCTTCAGTTGAACAAAGCGGTGATTTCTAAGTTTAGCCCACTGGCCATAGTGACCAAACAGAAAATATTGCAGGGCTCTCACTTTTTACCAGGCTCTCTGCTTCGTGTTAAGGGAAGACAGCATCAATTAAATAAGGTATTTACAGGGCACATACATCATTGGTTATGAGATTAGATTGTACTTAAAGACCACCCACCCCAGAAGCTCTGTGCATTGGGTTTCAGCTCATAAGTAGGGTGGTTGGGTAACGGGGGAGACTTGGAATTAGGAGGTCAGAGGGAGTAGACATCAATATTAACTAGAGTGGCTATGAAAGGCTTTGCACCCAGAATAAGTAAGGGAAGAATTGGTGATAAGAATATGCTTGGCTTACAGCAGGAAAAAAACAAAACAAAACAAAACAAAAACCTGTCTTGCTACATGATGACTTTTGGTGGAAAACAAAACAAAACAAAATGTGAGATACCATTGAGGCACAAACTGAGGACAGAGGCTGAATTGTGAAAAGTGATTTTGGTTTTGTTTTCTTATGCCAGGCTAGAGTTCTGACCTTTGGAGCTCAAACTTAATTATTCTTTCCCCTAAGAAGAGGTCCTCATTGGCTTATTGTAGTGGGAGCAAAATTGATCTAACCATACATAATTTTCCTGTGTTTAAAAGGCCTTTATGTTTCTTTCAACTCCTTAAATTTTCAAAGGGAGGGGAAAAAGCATGTTTAGTTGCTTAATATTTCTGTATATCTTAAAGGACCCTTCATATTTATCATCAGAAACACACCAAAGCATATTACAAGTAATGCAAGCCATCTGGTGCTTTGCAGGCCAAAATCAGTTGATGGTTTAAGAGTAAAAACCATCCTCTTGTTAACATTTTTCTGGAGGACATCACCAAAGAATGCATAGCCCCTCTCTGCATTTTTCAGAAAAGAACTGTCATCTTAGCTCCTTTCCTCGGGTTTCTAAGTACTTCTAGGATAGGCAGGATTGATCTGATTTCTTTTGATAACTCTTTCAAACCTGTCTAAATCACCTTCTGAATATCAGTGAAATGGTTTAAAATGTATACTGTGGATCTCCAGGTCTACCCACTTAAATCACATCTAATAAACTTGCATAAGATTAGCAAAACCTCCTTATCTGGGACACAGGCTAACCTGTGTCCTCTGCTCTAAGTCAAGCACCGGTGATTGGGAAAGTAACTCAGAATGACTACTAGAGATTTGGCATTTTCACTGTTTCCTTCTATTTCAAAATTCTGATTGAGTCTCAATTCATGGATCTCATTCACTGAGAATGCTCACTAAAATTCAATAGAGACCTAAAGAATAAATGCCCTGTGTATCCAGCCACTTACCTACTCCCCAAAATTTCCATGCTCCTTCCTATATCTACATATTTACATGTATTGCCCCCAAGTAATTCAAGGCCCATCCAAAAGACTAGCCCCTTCAAAAACCCTATTTGATCCTACTTCACCACTCCCCTCCACCCTACTGCAGCTAGTTTATTTTGAATTACACGTCGTTTTATCAAATTATATTATCAGACTGTGAGCTGTTTAAAAGGCCAGAACTATGTCTGATTAAGTGCTACATCATCCAGCCTTGTCACCATCATGGTAACGAGCATAATTCTGAAATGTCATTATGCCTGTGCCTAGTAAATCATAGGAAGAAATTACATGCTTGCATAAAGAAAGATGGGTAAAGAAATATATCTGAGTTGAATTTTCGTTATATACTCAGCTGTATCTTTGAAGAAAGGTATTATACAAAAGAAAAAATACTAGTATCATGAATACAGCAGTTGAGTTTGGCGTATGTAAAATTTTCCAAGCAAAATACTTCTGGAGGTAAATCTTAGGTTGAAAATCTTGGATCTAAAAAGGCTTACCTCCAGTAGAACTTTGCTGAGAACATTTTACATGCACTAAACTCAATTATCTAATTTCATCTTCTCAACAATCCCGAGGAAGTGGTTACTATTCACGTATTACAGATGCGTAAACTGAAATGCAAAGTAGTTAAAATGCTGACTTGGAACTATATCAGTACTCATAAATTTAAATGCTTTGCTTTTCTCTCTGGTACAAGGAGTTAGCTGGAGAGGAAAAGGGCAAATAATATGATACAAGGTGCCAGAAAAGAACCCCTATACGATTATCTGCGCTCCTATCCTGCCCCTGATACAAGAAAACTATCAACTTTATGGGGGGAAGTAGTATGATTCTGTCTTAACCTCTAGGTTTTTCTTTGAGTTTGGGCCCTTCCTTTAAGGAGAGGGCCATGAACTCCCAGAGGTCCAAGAATTCCTACTGCTCCTGGTCACTAGGCACGTCTTGGAGTAGGGCTGATGGTGTATAAACCCTACTGGCAAAGGAAAAAATATGACTCACTGTAACATGATGATTTCCATTGGAGCAGCCGGAGAGAAACATGGTTTCTGCCAATATCCGCTGACGTCTCTTTGTGCCAACCTCCCAAAATAGAAATCCCTGAGAGAAAACAGGAGCATCCCTCAGAAACACAAAAAGTCTGTCTGGGGTTTAGTTACATATAAAGATTATACACTGAGCATCTAGGCTTCTGCAGGCCCCGCCCTGTGCTGAATTCTCACCAGGCCTCCCTCCTTCTGCCCTCAGTCATTCAGTAGCCAACAATGCTCTTGGTGATGGGGTTTCTCTTAGAAATGCTTTCCATTCTAGAGAAATAAAGTACCACAAGCATGAAATTGACATTTTGGCAAGTAGTGCCATTTGCCACCTTTCATCTTCCCGCAGGTTTCATTTTATTTAAATTAAGTCTTTCTGGTGAACTGGGGCTACTAACCCACCAAAGTAAATAAGAACTACACATACCAAAGGTAAAACCTTAGGCAGAGACAATGGCATTGCTAGCTTATTTGCTATTCCAAGTGACATTTCCTCAGATGTTTGCCGCCCTGCTGTGCAAACATAGCTACACATGAAATAAAGTAAAAAGAAAAAAAAATTAAACAGCAGTTAGTGGTTGGATGTTATTTCCAGTTTGGAACCACTGACAGGCTAGCTATAGAAAACTCTTCCCTCTGTTATTACAAATAACAGTTTGTGGATGGTGAAAAGAAAACAGAACTGAATTTTCTTTTAACTTCGAGTACAGAAGCTAGTGTGCCTATCATTACCACCACATTACAATACATTATGGGAGAAGGTCATAGTAACTTTAGAGGGGTTATTTCCATCCATGTCTCTCATCCTCTCAAAATTGTTATACTGGGACCAGGCTGATGCCAAATGCAATGCTAAAGAAAACACACCAAGTTGAAGTGAGCTAATTAGAGGGAATAAGACAGAAACAAAAGGTCAATGCATAGGCCCCAGTACTGAAACAGGTTTTTTTGGGGTTTTTTTTTGTTTGTTTGTTTTGCCACAATGCACCCTGACAGAGCAGCACAATAAAGATCCCTGCTTCTCCGCTTTCAGTTCTCCCTGTGTGTCCACTAATGATTTTCCTTTCTCCAAGGACCTATCCTTTAGCTATCCTTTATCCAAGGACCATATTTGCGGTCATTGTCAATATCCATGGAATCAATCTAGCAGCAAATCAAATTCTTCCACCTCTGTCAATTCATAGAATTATGTCATTACCTCCTTGCACTGATGATGATGGTGATGATGATAGAAAATAATATCAATAAAACAGCTAATATTAGCAGTTTTCTACCTATCAGGGAATTTTCTTATTTAAATCATATAACTCTACAAGTTAGTGATTAGGTACTTTCTTTGTATTTTAGTTATGTGTCTAATTGCTGTCTTCAAATGGAACATGCATGATGAAGGATCCGAGTTTACATAATCACAACCTTCAACCCTGTCCCCTAGTTAGTCCCTAGTCAATGCAATGAAATGGAACAAATGTCCACGGGAGAGACTCACGCATTCCAGAATACTTGGGGTATGGTGATCATATCTGCTCTAAATAACCAACAAAGATTACACCAAAACAATATGCATAAAGAAACAAACAAAAAAGGCCAGACTATTAGAGTGTTGCTCGTTTACCTTGCGACTTGGCTGATCATCTTCAAGGGACACACAAGTAGACTAACATTTTCAAATGACTATAGCTTGATAATTTGTACTCAACTTATACATGTGGTTCCTGAATAAAGGATAATGGATAAGAACTGCCTTGAGTGAGAGACACAGTTCGAAGAGCTCATCACTATAATGTTTATCTCCATCTAACACTTTTTAAGAGTTGGAGGACATGACCTTGAGTCAAGGCCCTGAAGTTGGTATCACTCTTAGTAAACGGGCCACCACACATGATGGTACTCAGCTCTTCATGGCCACAGCGTCATTACTTAGGAGGCTTCTTCCAGTTTTTATTATTTTTTATTTTATTTTGTTACTTTTTTTTAGATCATGCTCTCTCACCCAGGCTGGAGTGTAGTAGCGTGATCATGGCTTACCACAGCCTCAACCTTCTGGGCTCAAACAATCCTCCCACCTCAGCCTCCCAAGTAGCTGGGATGACAGGCACATGCCACCATGCCTTGCTAATTTTTGTATTATTATTGTTATAATTTTGTAGAGATAGGGTTTCACCGTGTTGTCCAGGCTGGTCCTGAACTCCTGGGCTCAAGAGCATCTGCCTCAGCCTCCCAAAGTCCTAGGATTACAGGCATAAGCCACTGCTCTTCCAGTTTTTAGATGAAAAAGTTAACATAACTCTTTTTCTTTTTCCTCTATAAAATGAACTGAAGCAAACAAGGAGAATGTAAAACAGAAACGGGTATGCTATTTTGATGAGTCTATGGAACACCTATAACTCCAAACCACAATGTATAAATAAGGGCCGCTAGGAGAAATAAAATGGTAATCACAGTAAGAGAGGATGCCAAAAAAGGCACCTAGCTTTAAAGACCTTGGGCCAGAGCCAGATGCGCACAATGATTATTTCTTTGAAAAGACACAAGAAGCATGCATAAACTCATTGTACGAGCCTCTTGGAATCAAGTTAGACTCTATGGCATACTAAGCAAACTATGGTTGGATAGCAAAGGAGCACCATCTTTGAAGAAGCAGAGGCCCACTGTGGGCAAGGTGCTAAAGAAAGAATGGCAATCAAACAGCCCTGAAACTTACTCTGTGTGTGTGTGTGTGTGTGTCTGTGTGTGTGTGTGTGTGTGTGGGTGTGTGTGTGTCTGTGTGTCTCTCTCTGTCTCAGTCTCTCTCTCTGTCACAAACACACAGACACACATGCACACACACACAGACACACACATCTGAATCCTGTAGCATCATGTAGTTTTACTGTAAGCAAAAGATGTTTTATTTTTTCCTGGCTTTTGTTTTTGCCCACAGGACCAACTCAATGAGTTAGTGTTGGTAAACAGACTCTCAAACTTCCTGCCTGCTACTCAGAAGAGCTTCCGTTCATCGTTTCTACCCACTCATCCCTTCTCCACAAAATTCTTTCATAAATATCTTGTTCAGAAAGAATTCCCTCTGTTCAAAGGTAATTTAAAAAACAATAAAATATTACTATTACCATATATGGTATTAGTAACAAAAATAATTAAACTTGTCAAATCTATGAAACATACATTTTTAATTATAAAGAAAATGAGAAATTTAACTGGACAATAAAAAGATGGATGAAGGGCTGGGTGTGGTGGCTCACGCCTGTAATCCCAGCACTTTGGGAGGCCGAGGCAGGTGGATCAGCTGAGGTCAGGAGTTCGAAACCATCCTGACCAACAAGATGAAACCCCATCTCTAATAAAAATAGAAAAATTAGCTGGGCATGGTTGTAGGTGCCTGTAATCCCAGCTACTCAGAAAGGCGAAGATTGCAGTAAACCGAGATCATGCCACTGCACTCCAACCTGGGTGACAGAGCAAGACTGTCTCAAAAAGAAAAAAAAAAAAAGATAGATGAAGAACCACACCATAAAAAGTACACCATAAAGAAGCAGAAAATTTTGCCATACATTTTCAACAAAATTTGAGAATTTAGAGGAAATAGGGCCTTTATGGGGGAAAAGCCCAATGTGGAGCTAGAGAGAAACAATGAATAAAAGATTAGAACACCAAACTGTCAGAGGTAAGAGAAAACATGTAAGAGGTAAACAAAACATCAAAAGGAAGCAGAAAAGAGTAGAAAGACTTCTTTAAAAAAAAACCAATAGCAATAATGATGGCAGGCTCAAAAAACCTGAACAAAATTATTTTTTTAAGATTTTGAAGCATTAATAGGAGGATGATAGGTGTGGGAAACCTACAAAGGGGTGATAATATATGCATAATTGGTGTCCCTGAAGAAAAATATAGAGCAAATGGAATAAGAATAAAATATTTTAAAACATACTTCAAGCTATTTTTTCTAAAATTTAGAAATACTTTAATCTCTACATTTAATAGGCACATCATGTTTTAAAAGGAAAACAGTAAAGATCAATCAACGTTGATATATATCGTAGTATGTTCACGGATTCACACTATGTAGTAATTAATCCTGGAAGCATGTACAAAAAATAAATCAAATAATCTACAAATTGACAAAAGCAAATATTTGGCATTAACTTTGGCCACCCAGTTTCTGAATACCTTAGTACGTCTGGGCAACTCTTCCCCACATTGTCAGTCTTGTTGTGAAGTGCAGTGACCAATCCTAATTTGACGATGAGGAGTGAAAATGCTAGATACTCTCTTTTCCAGTCTTCCTTGTATTTAGGGCACAGAAAGGTGATGTGGGATTCACTAACCAGTCACACTCATGTCATATCTTAACCCAGGAGCTAATAATGTGAGGGCAAGGGGTGAAGGAACTCTGTCTTTGGCAGTGGCTGCAAGTGGTGGCTGGAAGGTCAAGTTTCTGGCACTGATACCTCAATCGAGTCTAGAAGTAGCAGTGGTGAAAACTGTAGTGTCTAGTACTTGGTAGCAGCCCTAACAGTTTCTTTTTTTTGTTTGTCATAATACGTTGTTATTTTTGATCTTCAGATGCAGAGAGTTGAGCCAATTATGCTCCTCAGTTTATTTACTCTATGATCAGTTCATATATGGTAATTCTCTTATTTAAAATATGCATTCATTCCCTTTTATCTCCCAAGTAATTTCACTTATACTCTATATGTTACATTCTGTAAGATATATATCCATATCTATAATATAGATATCGATATATAGTATCATATAGTATCTGATATATATCTTCATCTATAATATAGATATAATATAGACATCTATATAGATATCTATAATATAGATATATAGAGAGAGGCAGAGAGAGATATATTCATGTAAATTTAGTTTTGTTTTGGATGTACGTCATTTTAATTAATAAAATGATTTCAAGTTACAGATGTCATTCTGCATTTTTTGTTTTAATTTTTATAAATATACAACAGTTATACATGTTTATGGGGTACATGTCATATTTTGATACATGCATATGATGTGTAATGATCAAAGCAAGGTAATTAAGATATCCATCATCTCAAGCATTTATTATATATTTGTGTTGGGAACATTCCTTATCTACTCTTCTAGCTATTTTGAAACATACAAAAAAATATTGTTAACTATAGTAGCCCAACTGTGCTAATGAACTTTAGATCTTATTCCTCGATCTAACTGAATTTTTGTATCCATTAACCAATACCTCTTTATCCCCTACCCACCACAACTTCTTCTAGCCTCTGGTGACCATCTATTCACTAACTCCATGAGATCAATTTTTTAGCTCCCACATACGAGTGAGAATAGGCAATATTTGTCCTTCTGTTACTGCCTTATTTCATTTAACATAATGACCTCCAGTTTCCTCCATGTTGCTGCAAATGATAGGGTTTCATTATTTTTGTGGCAGAATAATATTCCATTGTGTATATATACACACAGACACACACACACACACACACACACACACACACACACAACCACATTTTTATCCATTCATTCATTGATTCCATATCTTGGCTATTGTAAATAGTGCTGCAATGAACACGGGAGTGCTGCAGACATCTCTTCAACATATTGATTTCCTTTCTTTTGGCTCTATACCCAGCAGTGGGATTGCTGAATCATACGGTAGTTCAATCTTTAGTTTTCTTGAAGAAATTCCATACCACTTTCCATAGTGGCTATACTAATTTACATTCCTACCCGCACTGTAGGAGGGTTCCCCCTGCTGGTGCCCTCTCCAGCATTTGTTATTTTCTGTCTTTTTGATACATGCCATCTTAATTGCGGTATATTTCACTCATTCTGTTTCAACATGCTGTACCAGCACTGAGTTATGCGTCTTTATGCATGATGTTGTGCATGCATCTAGGTTTTTTCTCTTATTCTAACTGCTGCATAGTATTCCATAGTGTGTACCCACTAGTTTTTGCCCATCTCTTTCCCCAGTGAATGGATGTTATTTTCTACTGTGTTCAACTAAACAATGTTTCAATGCATGTCCTAGTACATATTCTCTATGGACATCTGTGAAAATTTCACTGAGATATATGCCTAGCAACAGAATTGCTGAGTCATAGGGTATAAGTTGAGTTAATGTAACTAAAAACTGACAGGTTGCTTTCAGAAAAGCAGCAACAGTTACACGTGTACAAACAATACATAAAAATTCTCTACTGCTGTTAAAACTTGGCACTATGAGGCCTCTAGTGCTGCTAAAACTTGGCACTACCAAGCTTTCTAAATTTTGCCAATCTGATGTGTGACAGTGATACTTATTTCTAGTTTTAATTTGCATTTCATTAATAAACAATGTTATTCAGCATCTGTTCATATACATATTTATACCCATGGCTCACTTTTCTGTAGGATACTCTTTTTCTGATTGATTTAAATGATTTCCTTATATATCCTAGATTATCATCTCCTACACTTATATTCACTGTAAATATTTTCTCCCAATGTGCATGAAAATTTTGTCTGAAATGTTTTTCATTAAGCAGAAATACGTACATTTGCTGTAGTCAAACCCATATTTTTCCTATTGTATGTGCTATTGGGTTTTGCTAAATACCACTACCCAAGGTCCAAAAGTATTGTACACATATTCTCTTCCATTAACTTTCTTGTTTTACTTTTTGAAGAAAAGTTTTAACTAATATTTGCAGACATTAGAGGGTAAGGAACAAGTTGTATTTTTCTTCATAAAGTAAGGCTTTTTCCCAATGTCATTTTGTACAGCCTCTTTTTTCCTATTGATTTTAATATGCTCATTATACATTAAGTTACAATTTTCATTTATCTATGAATTCTGAGTGCTGTTCTATTGGTCTATTTGTCTGTTCTTATATCTGTACTTATATTTTTCTCATTATTTATTTGTAGTATGTTTTAATATCCACCAGTGTAATTTCCCCTGCTTAACTCATTTCATAAAGATTAACTCGCCGGGCGCAGTGTCTCACGCCTGTAATCCCAGCACTTTGGGAGGCCGAGGCCGGTGGATCACGAGGTCAGGAGACCGAGACCATCCTGGCCAACACTGTGAAACCCCGTCTCTACTAAAAATACAAAAAAGTTAGCTGGGCGTGGTGGCGGGTGCCTGTAGTCCCAGCTACTCAGGAGGCTGCAGCGGGAGAATGGTGTGAACCCGGGAGGCGGAGCTTGCAGTGAGCTGAGATCGCGCCACTGCACTCCAGCCTGGGAGACAGAGCAAGACTCCGTCTCAAAAAAAAAAACAAAAAAAAAAAAAGATTAACTCAGCTATTTATTGATTTTAATTCTTCTATGGAAATTTTACCTTTAAAAACCATCCAAATGAAGAATAATTTCCTTTAAAACACTAACATTGGTCTCTATGTTGATTAGAATTGTATTGACTTGACTTATTAATTTGGAGAGAGTATTATCCTTCCACTTATACAGAGTGTATTACTCAGGGTTCCCTAGAGGGACAGAACTAATAGGATACACATATATATGTCTTCTTAATAAACTCTCATCATGAGAGTTTATTAAGCATTAACTTCCATGATAACAAGGTCCCACAATAGGCTGTCTGAAAGCTTGAGGAGCAACAAGGGTCAGTCCGAGTCTCAAAACTGAAGAACTTGGAGTCCAATATTTGAGGACCAGAAGCATTTGGCACGGGAGAAAGATGTAGCTGGGAGGGTAGGCCAGTCTCACCTTTTCATATTTTTCTGCTTGCTTTATACTCACTGGCAGCTGATTAGATTGTGCCCACCAGATTAATGGTGGGTCTGCCTTCCCTAGCCCACTGACTCAAATGTTAATCTCCTTTGGCAACACTCACACAGACACACCCAGGACCAGTAATTTGCATCCTTCAATCTAATCAAGTTGACACTCAGTATTAACCATCACAAGTCCACCCCTTGTTAACTAGAACCCATACACATCTCCTGAGATCATAATCTTCAAATAAAGACAATAGTGTCATAATTATGCCTAACATAATACAACTATCTTTCATACAACAAGAAACACACCAATTCCCAACCCAAATACTATTACATAAAGTTAACAATACTTAAATGCTGATATGAAGTCAATAAATCTTATATCACATAATAAACTAGAAGAAAATAAAATGAAGATATTTTCTTAGTACAAGTGTATACATGCACAAACATTTTTAACAAAAAAGGAGGAAATGCTCATGACAGTTACACTCCTCATTTCTGTAGCTGGTCACGTGGTTGTAGCTGGTATTGATGACTACCTTCCTCTTCTACCCATTCTGTATTCCCTTTGCCTTGAGCAAGCACCTCAGCAGGTCATGGCTTTTTTTTTTCCTGGTGGATTGACCCGAAACTTCATTCCTGAGGGGTCTGGACCATTTGTAGTACTGCCTGGATTGGGCAGTTGTAGTTTCCCATTTACCTTAATCAAAGGGCATGGTAATACTAACAGATGCCCTAATGGATCCCTTGTATTCCATGCATACTCTTCTTTACCTCTGTTAGGGAGTAGTAGGCTGATTTCATCTTGATAGTCTGGGTCAACCACCCCAGCCAACACTGTAACTCCCTTCTTAGCCTGTTGACTTAAAGGTAGGAGGAGCCCAAAGTGTCCAGGTGGCAATCTTAACTTCCAGTTTAATTGAATTGTTGTTGTCTCCTGGTGGCAGCATTCCTCCCTCTGGAACTAAGACTCTAAGCCAGCAGAACGCAATGCTGCATGAGCAGGAAACAAAAATTTTGCTAGTAGATCGTTACGGGTGATGGTGAGTGGTGCCACTTCCACTTCCGTCCCTTGATTCCTGAACCCATGAATCCTGGATATGGGAGAAACAGTACCATATATTGGATGCTGATTCAGAGCATACATAGCCTTCTGGAACTTTTCCCCAGCCCTGCAAAGTATTGTCACATAGTTTGCATTGCAATTGTGACTTCAAAAGGCCATTCCACCATTCTATGAATCCAGCTGCTTTAGGATGATGGGCAACATGGTAAGACCAGTGAATTCCATGAGCATGAGCCCACAGTTGCACTTTAGCCAAGGCAGAGGTAATGCTGTGCGGAATACCATGATGGTGGATAAGGCATTCTGTGAGTCCATGGATGGTAGTCTTGGCAGAAGCATCATGTGCAGGATAGGCAAACCCGTATCCTGAGTAATTGTCTATTCCAGCGAGGACAAACTTCTTCCCTTTCCATGATGGAAGAGGTCCAGTAAAATCAACCTGACACCAGGTAGCTGGCTGATTACCCTGAGGAATGGTGTCATATCGAGCGCTCAGCATAGGTCTTAGATGCTGGCAAATTGGGCACTCAGCAATGGCCATAGACAGGTCAGCCTTGGTGAGTTGAAGTCCATGTTGCTGAGCCCATGCATAACCTCCATCCCTGCCACCATGGCCACTTTGTTCACGAGACCATTGGGTGATGACAGGGATGACTGGGGAAGGAGGGTGAGTGGTGTCCACAGAATGGGTCATCCTATCCACCTGATTATTAAAATCCTCCTCTGCTGAGGTCACCCGCTGGTGAGCACTCACATGGGATAAAAATATCTTCACAGCTTTTGACTACTCACAGAGGTCCATCCACATACTTCTTCCCCAAATTTCTTTGTCCCCAATTTTTCAATCATGCTTCTTCCAAGTCCCTGATCATCCACCCAAACCACTGGCTACAGCCCATGAATCAGTGCATAATCGCATATCTGGCCATTTCTCCTTCCATGCAAAGTGCACAACCAGGCACACTGCTCAACGTTCTGCCCACTGGGAAGATTTCCCTTCACCGCTGTCCTTCAGGGATGTCCTAGAAAGGGGCTGTAGTGCTGCAGCTGTCCAATTTTGGGTGGTGCCTGCATATCATACAGAACTATCTGTGAACCAGACCCTAGTCTTCTTTTCCTCTGTCAACTGATCACAGGGAACTCCCCAAGAGACCATCAGTGCAGGCTAGGGAAGAGAAGGCAGGTGGCAGGAGTGGAGACCATGGGCATTTGAGCCACTTCCTCATGTAACTTACTTGTGACTTCAAGACCTTCTTGAGCCTGATGACATACATATCACTTCTACTTGATGATGGAATGTTGCTGTGCATGACCCATTTTATAGCTAGATGGGTCAGAAAGCACCCAGTTCATGATAGGCAATTCAGGTCACCTGGTAACTTGATGACCTATAGTCCAACATTCAGTTTCCACCAAAGCCCAGTAACAGGTCAAGAGCTGTCTGTCAAAAGGAAAGTACTTATCTGCAGAAGATGGCAGGGCCTTGCTCCAAAATCCTAGAGGCCTCCACTGTGATTCACCTATGGGGGGGCCTGCCAAAGGCTCCAAAGAGCATCACTATCTGCCACTGACACCTCAAGCACTATTGGATGAGCTGGATCTTATGGCTCAAGTGTCAGAGCAGCTTGCACAGCAGCCTGGACCTCTTGCAGAGCCTTCTCCTGTTCTGGACCCCACTCAAAACCGGCAGCCTTTCAGGTCACTCGATAAATGGGCCAGAGTAACACGCCCAGATGAGGAATGTGTTGCCTCCAAAACCCAAATAGGCCCACTAGGCACTGTGCCTCTTTCTTGGTTGTAGGAGGGGTCAAATGCAGCAACTTATCCTTCACCTTAGAAGGAATATCTCAACAGGCCGCACACCACTGGATCCCTAGAAATTTTACTGAGGTAGAAGTTCCCTGGATTATAGTCAGATTTATTTCCCATCCTCTGGCACACAAATGTCTCACCAATAAGTCCAGTGTGTTTGCTACTTCTTGCTCACTGGATCCAATCAGCATGTCATCAATGTAATAGACCAGTGTGATATCTTTGCAAGGCATTGGTCAAGGATATATCTTCTGGATCCTCCCAGCTGGGATGAGTAGGTCTAAAGTGACTAATCCACTCCACTATCCCAAATTCTCTAAGCCTTTGGATCCCTTCCTCTACATTAAACTAAGGGAAATCAGGCATTTTCAGCTCACTCACAGTGGACCACCTTTTAATCCATATTTCAGCTAACCAAGCAAATAAATTATTAGAACCTTTTTAACTCCCCAAGTTGCAACATTAAAAGCAGAGTCCCTACTTAGTGGGCCCAAATAAATAAATTCAGCCTAATCCAACTCTATGTTCTTTCCACCATTATCCCATACCCTTAATATCCATGCCCATGCCTGTTCTCCAGATTTCTATTCATATAAATTAGAGAACTCAAGCAGTTCTTTTCAAGTGTGGTGCACCTCCTCATGGGTCACACTCTCAACCTCACCTCTAGCGGCCCGCTGGGACTTTCATCTAGTTATAGGTCTAGAAGCAAACAGGGATGTTGGGGGTGGCTCCTGAAAAGAATCAACATTATTTTGCCTGGCAACTGCCTCAGGGGAGGCCATCACTGTGGCCTCAGGCAGCACAGGGTTTATCTCCTCAGACAAAGGTGGAAAGGCTGATAGCAGCATGGGTCAGGGAGGGGATGTTGCCACTACTGGGAATAGGGAAGCTGTTCCTTCTGGCAAAAAAGGTTCATCAGAGTTTACAAACTCAGTGTCACCAGATTCACTATATCCTATGACACAACCCCATTCCAAGTTGCAGGGTCCCATTCTTTTCCAATCAATGCTGTCACTTTAACAGTAGACACCTGGTGAGGCTGTGCATGCACCTTTCGTTGCAGGTCAGCCACTCACATGATAAGAGCGTGTGTCAGTTTTTCCACAATTTCAGCTCTTTCTCTACAGGAGATAAATTTAACTTCTTGGTTAAGTTTATTCCTAGGTATTTAAATTTTTGTAGCTATTGTAAATAGAATTACTTTATTTCTTTTTTAGATAGTTGACATATAGAAATGTTACTGGTTATTATATGTTGATTTTCTTTCCTGAAACTTTACTGAATTCATTTACTAGTTGACAGTTACACTTTTTAGTGGAGTCTGTAGGGCTTTCTACATACAAGACTACATCATCTACTAAGAGGGAAATTTGACTTCCTTCTTTCTAACTTACATGATCTTTAGATCTTTATCTTGCCTAAATGCTCTGGCTATAACTTCCAATGCTATATTGAAAAGAAAGGAGAGAAGGCACTCTCTTCAATAAATATTGCTGTGAAAACTGAATATTCATTTGCAAAGAATTAAAGTAGACCTCTATTGTTCACCATTTACGGAAACCAACTCAAAGTGAATTAAAAATTTAAATGCATGGCCCAAACTGTAAGAAAAATAGAAGAAAACAGGGGAAACTCTTTATGACTGGTCTGGGGAGAATTTTTTTTTTTTTTTTTGGATAAGACCTCAAAAGCACAGGAAACAAAAGTAAAAATAGACAATGGAATTACAACAAGCTAAAAAGCTTCTGCACAGCAAAGCAAACAGTCAACAGACTTCCATCAACTTCAATAGTGATGAGGCAGCCTACAGAGTGGTAGAAAATATTCACAAACTCTGCACCTGACAAGGGATTAATATCCAGAATATATAAAAGTTGGAGCTATATGAAGAGAACACATGGACATATAGAGTAGAACAACACACACTGGGGTCTATCAGAGGGTGGAGGGTAGAAGCAGGGAAAGGATCAGTAAAAATAACTAAGGGGTACTAAGCATAATACCTGGGAAATGAAATAGTCTGTACTACAAATCCCCATGACACAAGTTTAACTATGTAACAAACCTGCACATGTACCCCTGAACTTAAATTAAAAGTCAAAAAAAAAAAAAAGAAATCTAAACAACTAAACAGCAAAATAATAATAAATTTTAAAATGGGCAAAAGATCTGCACAGACATTTCTCAAAAGAAGACATATAATGTCCAACAGGTACACGAAAAATGTTCAACATCACTAATCATCAGGGAGATGAAAATCAAACCCCCTATGAGATATCATCTCACTCTAGTTAGAATGGCTATTATCAGAAACACAAAAAAATGTAAAAACACTGTTAAGGATGTGGAGAAAGAGAAACTTTCAGTCATTGTTGATGGGAATGTAAATTAATGTGGCCATTATATAAAACAGTATGAAGGTTCCTCAAAAATTAAAAATAGAACTGCTGCATGAGTCAGTAATCCTATTAATGGATATATAAAAAAATAAAATAAAATCAGTGTGTCAAAGAGATAGCTGCACTCTCATGGTTATTGCAGCATTATTCACAATAGTCGAGATATGAAATCAACCTTTGTCTAACAACAGATAAATTTTTGTTTAATTGTGGTATATATACATAATGGAATACTATCTAGTCATAAAAAGAATAAAATCCTGTCATTTGTGAAAATAGATGAACATGGAGGGCATTTATGTTAAGGAAAATAAGCCGGGTACAGAAAGACAAATGCTGCTTTCACTCATATGTGGAATCTAAAAGAGACGATCTCATGGAAGTAAAGAGTAGAATAGTGGTTACCGGAGGCTGCAGAGAGGAGCAGGAAGCAGGAAATAGAGAGGGATTGATAAACAGGTACAAAGTTACAATTTGAGAAGGGGGATAAATTCTCACATTCTATTGCATAGTAGGGTGAATATAGTTAACAATAATATATTGTATGTGGTAAGAAAATAGCCAATAGGAAGGATTTTGAGTGTTCTCACCGCAAAGAAATGGCAAGTGTTTGAGGTGATGGATATATAAATTACCCTAATTTGATCATTACACAATGTAGTATACATGTATAGAAAACATCACACTCTTCCCTGTAAATATGTAAAATTATTATGTATCAATTTTAATTTTGAAACTTAAAAAAACCCACTCTTCTTGTGTCCTTAAAGTAGGTAAGCAATAGTTGACCTTGCTATGTTCTTTCTAATCTATCACTTAATGATTAGTTAATATTTTAAGAGCCATATTGAAGTATAATTGACATATAATAAATTTCACATATTTGAACTTCACATATTTAAACATATATTCTGGCTGGACGAGGTGGCTCCCACCTGTAATCCCAGCACTTTGGGAGGCTGAGGTGGGCGGATCATGAGGTCAGGAGATCGAGACCATCCTGGCTAACATGATGAAACCCCGTCTCTACCAAAAAATACAAAAAATTAGCTGGGCGTGGTGGTGGGCACCTGTAGTCCCAGCTACTTGGGAAGCTGAGGCAGGAGAATGGTATGAACCTGGGAGGTGGAGCTTGAGTGAGCCGAGATCGCGCCACTGCACTCCAGCCTGGGCAATAGAGCGAGACTCTGTCCCAAAAAAGATAAATAAATACATAAAAATAAACATATACTCTGGATACAAATTTTTATCAGATATATGATTGGCAAATACCTTCTCCAGTCTGTGGCCTATCTTTTCATTCTGTAAACACTGTCTTTCAAAGAGCAGAAGGTTTTAATCTTGATAAAGTTTAATATACCATATGTTTTTATTTATAGACTGTGCTTTTAGTACTATGTCAAAGAATTATTTGTCTAATCTGAGGTTATAAATACTTCCCTGTTCTTATCTATAAGTTTTATAGTTTTAGGTTTTACATAGAAACTTGCAATTCATTTAGAGTTAATTGTTGCATGTTGTGTAAGCTATAAATTATAATTCATTTTGTTTGTTGCATATGAATACCCAATTAATCCAGTACTGTTAGACAGAAACAATGCAACTATCCTTTCCACTCTGAATTGTCTTTGCACTTTTGTGAAAAATAAGTTGCTAATATAAGTGTGATTCTATTTCTAGACTCTGTATTCTGTTCAATTGATCTATTTGTTTATCTTTCTGAAAATACTGGAGCACTTTTAAATGTATCTTTTAAATAAATCTTAAAGTAGTATTAATACTTCGACTAGATTTTTTTTAAGTTTCACTATTCTAGGTCCTTTGAATTTGCATGTGAACTTCAGAATCATTCTGTCCATCTTATAAAAATGTCTGCTGAGATTTTGACTGAGTTTGCCTTAACATTCATTGCAGATCAGTTTGAGGAAGACTGACATCTTTAAAAACTTGTGTCTTCCTCATAAAAATGTGTTAGGGAGGATTACCTCTTTTTCTATTGATTGGAATAGTTTCAGAAGGAATGGTACCAGTTCCTCCTTGTACCTCTGGTAGAATTCGGCTGTGAATCCATCAGGTCCTGGACTCTTTTTGGTTGTTAAGCTATTGATTATTGCCACAATTTCAGAGCCTGTTATTGGTCTATTCAGAGATTCAACTTCTTCCTGGTTTAGTCTTGGGAGGGTGTATTCGTCGAGGAATTTATCCATTTGGATGGATTAAAGACTTACATGTTTGACCTAAAACCATAAAAACCCTAGAAGAAAACCTAGGCAATACCATTCAGGACATAGGCATGGGCAAGGACTTCATGTCTAAAACACCAAAAGCAATGGCAACAAAAGTCAAAATTGACAAATGGGATCTAATTAAACTAAAGGGCTTGGGCACAGCAAAAGAAACTACCATCACAGTGAACAGGCAACCTACAAAATAGGAGAAAATTTTCACAACCTACTCATCTGACAAAGGGCTAATATCCAGAATCTACAATGAACTCAAACAAATTTACAAGAAAAAAACAAACAACCCCATCAAAAAGTGGGCGAAGGACATGAACAGACATTTCTCAAAAGAAGACATTTATGCAGCCAAAAAACACATGAAAAAATGCTCATCATCACTGGCCATCAGAGAAATGTAAATCAAAACCACAATGAGATACCATCTCACACCAGTTAGAATGGTGATCATTAAAAAGTCAGGAAACAACAGGTGCTGGAGAGGATGGGGAGAAATAGGAACACTTTTACACTGTTGGTGGGACTGGAAACTAGTTCAACCATTGTGGAAGTCAGTGTGGCGATTCCTCAGGGATCTAGAACTAGAAATGCCATTTGACCCAGCCATCCCATTACTGGGTATATACCCAAAGGACTATAAATCATGCTGCTATAAAGACACATGCACACATATGTTTATTGCAGCACAATTCACAATAGCAAAGACTTGGAACTAACCCAAATGTCCAAGAACGATAGACTGGATTAAGAAAATGTGGCACATATACACCATGGAATACTATGCAGCCATAAAAAGTGATGAGTTCATGTCCTTTGTAGGAACATAGATGAAACTGGAAATTATCATTCTCAGTAAACTATCTCAAGGACAAAAAAACAAACACCACATGTTCTCACTCATAGGTGGGAATTGAACAATGAGAACACATGGACACAGGAAGGGGAACATCACACTCCGGGGACTGTTGTGGGGTGGGGGGAGGGGGGAGGGACAGCATTAGGAGATATACCTAATGCTAAATGACGAGTTAATGGGTGCAGCACACCAACATGGCACATGGATACATATGTAACAAACCTACACATTGTGCACATGTATCCTAAAACTTTAAAAAAAAAAAAAAAAAAACTTGTGTCTTCCAACCCATGACATAGTAAGTGCACCATTTAGGTCCTGATTTCAATTAGCATTTTTTTTGCAGTTTTCAGTGAACATGATTTTTATACTTTTATAAGATTTAACTCTGTATATTTTATATTTTGATGCTATGGTAAATGGTATTATTTTATCTTCAGGTTCTGATTGTTCCATTTTACTGTATAGAAATACAATGGATATTTGTATATTGATTTTGTATCTTGCAGCCTTTCTAGACTCACTTATTAGTGCTAGCATGTTTTTTGTAAATTCTGCAGGATTTTCTATGAAGATGATCATGTTGTTTACCAATAAAGATAATTCTATTTTTTTCTTCCTGATCTGGACACATTCCTTTTTTTATTGCACTTGTTACAACCTCCAATTGAATAGTAAGAATGAAAACAGACATCTTTACCTCAGTCCTGATATTAGCAGAAGAGCACTGAGCCTTTCATCATTAAGAATGATGGTAGTTGTAGATTTTCCCCAGAGACTTTTATTAGGTTGAAAAAGTTTTATTCTATTGCTTGTTTGCTGAGAGTTTGTTTGCTTGCTTGTCTGGTTGGTTTTAATCAGGAATGGATGTTTTGTTTTTTTCAAAAGCTTTTTTGGGGCCGGGCGTGGTGGCTCACGCTTGTAATCCCAGCACTTTGGGAGGCCGAGGCGGGCAGATCACGAGGTCGGGAGATCGAGACCACGGTGAAACCCCGTCTCTACTAAAAATACAAAAAATTAGCCGGGCGTGGTGGCGGGCGCCGGTAGTCCCAGCTACTCGGAGAGGCTGAGGCAGGAGAATGGCGTGAACCCGGGAGGTGGAGCTTGCAGTGAGCCGAGATTGCGCCACCGCACTCCAGCCTGGGCGATAGAGCGAGACTCCGTCTCAAAAAAAAAAAAAAAAAAAACAAACAAAAGCTTTTTTGCATTGTTCAGGAATACAAATCTTCCTTGGTAAATAAAAAAAAATCCATATTTAAAATTAAGCCCATTATCTTTTTTATGAAACACTGTATGTGTGAGGTAGTGTGTATGTATTTTCAATACAATCTTAATGGCTGTTTCTTGTTAATTATTTTTTCTACATTATTTCATATTTCCAAATTTCTGTCTTTCCTTTTATCCCCTTTTTCCTTCTTTCCTGCATACCTGTAGATAACTAAAATTGTCTTCTCATAATTTAAAAAGCCATATATAAAAATATATTCTATTTTTATTTTTGTGGTTATTGGACTGAACTTATGATAAATATATGTGTTTTATTTTCTTTGCATTGTTTCAACTTATCAAATACTTATTTCCTCTCAATGAAAAATACAAATATTTTATCTTCTTTCAATTTCCTTTGCCTATAGTATAAACCATTTCCTATAATATCTCCAAGTAAAATAATAAAAATGGCATTTCATTTAAGTAAAGAAAGAATAATGTGTTTAATAAGTAGCATTGGTATAACTATCTATCCTTCAGGAAAAAAATAAAGTTAAATCTATATTATGCTTCACATAAAAATAAATTTCATATGAGTTGGAAATCTAAATGTAAAGGACATCAAGATACAATTTATAAACTAAAATCGTTACGGAGAATATTGATATTACTTCAAAGTAGGGGATATATTTTAGCTAAACAGGAAATCAGAAATCATAAATGAAATCATGACATATTTCTTACATTCCACAAAATTTATTTTAAAATATGGCACAATTTATTTGCTTTATATTTTTATCATGTTCATTATTTACATTTTTATAAAACATTTCTAATTGCTTTTCTTTTAGTCTTGCTAGGAAAACAAATATGTATTTTTGCCACATAATTAAAATCTTTTTGCTTATTCTATCAATTTAAATGAATATTTTTTTTAACTTTTTTTTTTTCAGCAGCACACTAACTTCCTGTACTGAGCTAGTAGTTTGTCATAAGATTTATTTTCATTATACCTTTCAGCTAATTCTAATGTATCTTGTACTTCATTTTATTTTTGTTGCTTACTCTTTAAAACTTATTTTCTTATGTCATCTAGAAATTTCCTGACAATAGTGTATGGTAAAATCACCATAAAAGTTCGTTTTTGGTTGTTCTCATATATTCTGATAACTTACTTCTATACAGAACTCTAGATCTAAACCAATTTATTCTTAGAACTTGGAAGGAGTTCTTGGATTGTCTTCAAGCAACCATTATTGGTAATGAGAATTCTGATGCTAGTTTAATTTTCGTTCTGTGAAGTTATGTGCTTTTGCCTTCTAAGGATTTTCTCTGTCTTTTGTGTTGTGAAAAATGAAAAGCAGAATGAAAGAAATGCAATTGTTTGTGTGCATGTGTGTGTGTCTACGTTACCTTGTAAGCCTTTTGAATTGTTCTCTTTGTATTGAAAAATCACATCTTAGGCTGGGGTCGGTGGCTTACGCCTGTAATCCCAGTACTTTTGGGGGCTGAGGCGGGTGGATCACAAGGTCAGGAGATCGAGACCATCCTGGCTAACACGGTGAATCCCCGTCTCTACTAAAAACACAAAAAATTAGCCAGGCATGGTGTCGGACGCCTGTAGTCTCAGCTACTTGGGAGGCTGAGGCAGGAGAATGGCCTGAACCTGGGAGGCAGAGCTTGCAGTGAGCAGAGACCACGCCACTGCACTCCAGCTTGGGCAATGGAGCGAGACTCTGTCAAACAAAAAAAAAAAAAAAAAAAAAAAAGGAAAAATCACATCTTACTACACCTCTGGTAAATTGGTTTCTATTAAGCATTTATTTAAATCTCATTCCATTTTTGTTCTCTAAAATTGTATTAAATATCAATTTTATTAGTATTCTTGATCTCTTACTTTATCATACTTATTAATTTTTACTCCCTTCTATGAAATTTTATCAATTTTTGCTTTTACCCCTTCTGTTGAACTTTAAGCTTAGGCAGACCATTTTTAATTTCCAAGAGGCCCTTCATAATATTTCAGTTTTTCCTTTTGTTATCACACTCTAGTCTTGTTTTGTAAAGGCAACAAGATTCCTGAATCTTTCTAATAGTTGTGACATTTCAAAAGTTCACTACGTTCCCTAAATTACCCATTTTTGGTGGGGTTAATTGATCTTGACCTTAAAATTTTTTTTAATTCATTATCGCTGTTTATTTTACTCATATTTCTGGTATGATGTTAGTTGTCTGCTATAGTCAGCAATGAAAGAGACTGTTGATTTTTGATATGTAGTTGGAATACTGTTCCTCTTATATGGCTTCCTCTTGATGCTCTTGATGAGCTAATTGGGAACTCTGGTGTAGTGACTGTCAACTAGAAGGCTTTACTGTAAGTCTACAATTAGCACTAACCTGGCTGTTAGAGTACAAGTTCCCCAAGTGTCAGATGACAAAGGCCTTTCTTTAGAAGCTTTATCCTTCCTCAAGAGACAAGTTGTGTCATGTTGAAGTAGCGTACTCTTGGTTTTGTATTTTCTGTTTTCTTTGCCAGGCAGCTAGTTGCTCTCTGGGAAGGTGGTGGAGAGTATGAGAGCCAACAGGACTGCCAGTCTGAAGGTCACCTGTTCCTCTGTTTTGGGCCCCTATTTTGTACCCGCTAATTCTGAATGGGACTTCTCCCCTGTATTCTTCCATTCAGATTGGATTCTACCTCTTTCTGTGAGCCTACATGTCAGTGTGGAGAGCATTTAAATAAAATATACAAATAATTCAATAGGATTGTAATTTCAAACTGATTATTACTAGGACAGAAATAAAATAGGGTGATAATCACGGGGAAAGATACTGAGAGGCAACTTACGTTTTGCCTCAAAAATGAAGACTCATTTTTAGAAGAACCATTTATAAAGAAATATAATTGAGATTCTGGATTTTTTTGCTTTCATCAATGTTTCATATTATTTCCTGCACTGGTGAGGATGGACAGCAAATGCAAACAATCTTCTTGCTTTCAGGGCAACTGACTTAAACAGTTGTTTTTGAGACAGGGCATGAAATAAAGTATGCCTTTATATATAAATAAAAATAGTTTAAAGAAAATTAAAGTGGTTCTATAATGACTGTCAAAGGGTGGGGGCAGAGAGAAAGAGGAACATTTAAACTTAATGGTAAACCTTTTTAAAATTTAATGATTACAAATAATTCATGTTTGTGTATAAAATGAGAACTTTGTATATGTCCACGACCATAGTTTCTGGCACCACGGGCTTTTGAAAATAATAAAACTAACATTGCATTACATTAAAACTATCCTATAAATCATACTTCTTACCAAATTGGATTGACCTTTCCTCTTGTTAGTCCAAATCAATGGGGTTTGACTAAATATCTGGAAATATATAGAAGAGACCAGATGTAAAAAGTCAAGAAACTAGCAAAACTCTAAATTTCATATAACTCCTGGACCAATTGTGAAGACTCAACGGGAGAAGCAGTCTTCCTATAAGTGTCTGAAAAATGAGCCTACTGAGAATATGGGGTGTTTAGAAAAGGCAGTGGGAGGCAGAAAGGAGAAAAGGGCATGGTCAAGAGCCTCATATTAGAATAGTAGTTTGAATGACATCAACATATTACTCAGGTTATGATTTAAAAGTGTGTGCATTGTCCATTTTTTTCTTCAACATTATCTGTTACCGCTTTTTTTTTTTTTTTCAGCTCTTATTGAGGTCTCTAGTTAGAAATAGAGAGAAGTATTTCCCAGTTTATGTTCCATGGAACACTAACTTTGCAGGAAGTTAGCATGTGCTGAGAAGCAGAAGCACACAAACAGCTCTGTGACCAAATAAGTTTGGGAAATTATTTGTTAAATTGAAACAAAATTGCTTCCTGCAAAACCTCTCAGAATCTTTAGTATGCTAATGTGCACTGTGACTATATGAAGTGAGCACAGTGTATGTGGTGTTTCCTGAGCATACTGGGCCCTCAATGTTTTTGCATAACAACTTTTAGGGACTAGTGTTTCAATAAAGATACTTTATGTTATGCTGTTTTAATCACTCAGCTGTCAAGAAAGCTAGAGATCTGAGATTAAAATGTGGAATATGAGCCCAAATATTAAGATAAGTCTTTGTCTCAATGATTACTGTAGCATTTCAATTAGGCCAGTATTTCTCAAACTACCTGTGATAGGCGTCCAATTTGCTTTGGTTTGTTTTGTTTTGCTTAAATTACTAATTCATCTCTAATCAAACTTTTATAAAATCCAATAAAAACATATTACTCAGAAAATGAAAAAAGAACACATAAAATAAAACCTATTTTTAAAAATTAGATTCAACAGACATGAAATTAGTCTGTGAAATTGCTATTGAAGTTTCTAAATTCAGATGCTCAATTTCTGTACTTAATCATTGCAAACCTACAAAAAGAGTTTGCTGAATAGCACCAGTCCGCATTACCAGTCTCACCTGGAGTAACTCTGAATTAGGGTAGATGGATGCAAGAAGAATCGATATGGTAACCTACTGTTCTGAGTTTAGATAAAATGGATTTTCACAATTTTCCCCACTCATTGATGTGTGCAAATGGGAATCATGGCAATGCCTTTGTGAGATGATATATTTTAAATCTAAAAATTGGAACCAATGTTCCAATAAGGCTATCACAAAATATACTTTTTTCTTCCCACTTTCACCCATTCTACACAGTCACAGAGTACCATAAAGATATATAGAAACCTCAAAGTTGGATACTGACATTTTATATTTTATATTTTATTTTATTTTATTTTATTTTATTTTATTTTATTTTATTTTATTTTATTTTATCTTATCTTATCTTATCTTATCTTATCTTATCTTATTTTAATTTTTTGAAACGGAGTCTCGCTCTGTCACCCAGGCTGGAGTGCAGTGGCGTGATCTCGGCTCACCGCAAGCTCCGCCTCCCGGGTTCAGGCCATTCTCCTGCCCTCAGCCTCCCAAGTAGCTGGGACTACAGGCACCCACCACCACGCCCGGCTAATTTTTTGTATTTTTAGTAGAGATGGGGTTTCACCGTGTTAGCCAGGATGGTCTCAATCTCCTGACCTCATGATCTGCCTGCCTCGGCCTCCCAAAGTGCTGGGATTACAGGCATGAGCCACCACGCCCAGCCGATATTGACTTTTTTTTTGTTTCTGTTATCCCAGTCACAGGATTCCCGTCAATGGACACTGCAACAGATTGTCTTGTCAACACTGATTTCCAGATCTTCAAATATCAGAGTGGGAATGAGTACCGGTTATGTGATTTGGTCACCCTGAAAATAACTCTATGCTAAATGTGAGCAGCTGGAGTTCAAAACTTGAATCAGATTTTTTTTTCAAATATCTGCTACTTGTGGTGTGTGTTGGAGGTGGGGGAAGTGAACACATGCTTATGTGTGTATATGTGTTTATGAATATTTGTCTTGGGAGATACTCCTTAGTCCTATAAACTCATTTCCTTAGACCTTTTCTTTCCCCGTTTCTCTGTGCACCCCTCTTCAGGAGTCTAGATTCTTCCCTGCCTCATCAACAGCGATCTAGTTCTCCCAGTTCTCTTTCTCTTTAAATGCTAGGACTGATGTGCTTCTAAATCTCTCAGAAGAGTTCCAATAATTTATTATGTTTTCTTGTTTGGGTGACCAATGACAGAGTATGATCCTAGACCTTTCCTCCTGCTATACCTCTCTCAAACTCCATCTCCTGTTTCTAATACTTTAAATTTAAATTATCTTTAGTTGCAGATCTTAACTTCTGTCCTACAGGGGAAAGGGGGAAAGGGAAGGCAACATATCTGCCCAGGGCTGTTCAATTAATAGCTTTTGATGGAAACAACTTAGCTTTTATATGTTAGTAAATCATAATTTAAATAAAAGAACCAAAGGGCCTCAAGAGCTATGAAGAGGCAATTTCATACACTCTCTATTGAAAGTAATACCAAATTGTCCATTCATATTTTTATTTGCATTTCTCATTCTGTACCCAGTTACCATCAGACTTCTAAAGGAAATTAAATAGCCTCAAGAAACAGTCCACTCACTGCTTTCTTTATATGATAGGAGGATGTCATGTTAACATTTTCAAAATAATATTAATATATATATTACCTCAAACAAATGAGCACTCCTATTTTGAACATTATTTGTAGGAAGGAGAAGGAACAAATAATCATATATCATATGCTGAGCTCAGCCACATTTTTTCTTTTCTGAAAATCTTAAGTGGACTAAGAAAATTTTAAACCAATAAATAATGATGAGAAATTGCTATTCTTTGTTCATATTTTACTCCTTGACTCAGTAACTTTCAATGGCATACATTGATCATCCCACTAAAATAATGGTAAAAGGGAGCACATCCTAAGTAAAAGGTGGGGGATATTTTGTCAATATTAAAATACTAATAAGGCATTTTTATTTTTAGAAAATCTCACAGTTTTTTTTTTTTTTTTTTTGAAAATACAAACATCTAATGAGAATATAAGCCCCTCCAGGAAAACAGTTATTTTTTAATGCTCTGCTGCCTGCTTTGATCTCTGGGGGTCCAGTTAGGTTACAAAGCACATCTTTATTACGGATGCACAAAGCATCTGTATTAGCCCATTTTCACATCGCTGATAAAAACATACCCAAGACTGGGACATTTCCAAAAGAAAGAGGTTTTTTGGATTTACAGTTCCACACTGCTGAGGAGGCCTCACGATCATGGTGGAAAGTAAAAGTCATGTCTCACATGGCAGCAGACAAGAGAAGAGCTTGTGCAGGGAAACTCCTCTGTTGAAAACCATCAGATCTCATGAGACTCATTCACTATCATGAGAACAGTGCAGGACCCACCCCTACAATTCAGTCAACTCCCACAAGGTTCCTCCCATGACATGTGGAAGTTGTGGGAGTTAAAATTCAAGATGAGATTTGGGTAGGGACACAGCCCAACCATATCATTCTGCCCTCGGCCTCTCCCAAATCTCATGTCCTCACATTTCAAAACCAACCATGCCTTCCCAATAGTCCCCCAAAGTCTTAACTCATTTCAGCATTAACTCAAAAGTTCACAGTCCAAAGTCTCATCTGAGACAAGCCAAGTCCCTTCCACCTATGTAAAATCAAAAGCAAGTTAGTTACTTCCTAGATACAATGGGGGTACAGGCATTGGGTAAGTACTGTTCCAAATGGGAGAAATTGGGCAAAACAAAGGAGCTACAGTCTCCATAAAAGTCTGAAATACAGCAGAACAGTAAAATCTTAAAGCTCCAAAATGATATCCTTTGACTCCATGTCTTGCAGCCGGGTCATGCGGATGCAAGAGGTGGGTTCCCATGGTCTTGGGCAGCTCCGTCCTTGTGGCTCTGTAGGGTACAGCCTCCCTCCTAGCTGCTTTCATGGGCTGGTGTTGAGTATCTGTGGCTTTTCCAGGCACATGGTGCAAGCTGTTGGTGGATCTACCATTCTGGGGTCTGGAGGATGGTGGTCCTCTTCTCACAGCTCCACTAGGCAATGCCTCAGTAGGGACTCTGTGTGGGGGCTCTACCCCACATTTCCCTTTCACACTGCTCTAGCAGAGGTTCTCTATGAGAGCCTTGCCCCTGCAGCAAACTTCTGCCTGGGCATCCAGGGGTTTTCTTACATCCTCTGAAATCTAGGCAGAGGTTCCCAAATCCCAATTCTTGACTTCTGTGCACTCGCAGGCTCAACACCACATGCAAGCTGCCAAGGTTTGGGGCTTGCACACTATGAAGCCATGGCCTGAGCTATATCTTGGCCCCTTTCAGCCACGGCTGGAGTGGCTGGGACGCAGGGCACCAAGTCCCTAGGCTGTACAAAGCACAGGGACCCTGGACTGGGTCCACAAACCACTTTTTCCTCCTAGGCCTTCAGGCATGTGATGCGAGGGACCGCCATGAAGACCTGTGGCATGCCCTGGAGATATTTTCTCCACTGTCTTGGGGATTAACATTTAGCTCATGGTTTACTTATGCAAATTTCTGCAGCCAGCTTGAATTTCACCTCAGAAAACTGGATTTTTCTTTCTATCACATTGTCAGGCTGCAAATTTTCCAAACTTTTATGTTCTGTTTTCCTTTTAAAACTGAATGCCTTTAACAGCACCCAAGTCACATCTTTTTTTTTTTCTTCTTTTTTTTTTTTTTTTTTTTTTGAGATGGAGTCTCACTCTGTTGCCCAGGCTGGAGTGCAGTGACACGATCCCGGCTCACTGCAAGCTCCACCTCCTGGGTTCATGCCATTCTCCTGCCTCAGCCTCCCAAGTAGCTGGGACTACAGGTACCTGCCACCATGCCCGGCTAATTTTTTGTATTTTTAGTAGAGATGGGGTTTCACCGTGTTAGCCAGGATGGTCTCAATCTCCTGAGCTCGTGATCCACCCATCTCGGCTTCCCAAAGTGTTGGGATTACAGGCGTGAGCCACCGCCAAGTCACCTCTTGAATGCTTTGCTGCTTACACATTTCTTCTGCCAGATACCCTAAATCATCTCTTTCAAGTACAAAGTTCCATAAATCTCTAGGGCAGGGGCAAAATGTGGCCAGTCACTTTGTTAAAACATAGTAAGAGTCACCTTTGCTTCAGTTCTCAACAAGTTCCTCATCTCTGTCTGAAGACCACCTCAGCCTGGACCTTATTGTTCATGTCACTATTAGCATTTTTGTCAAAGCCATTCAACAAGTCTCTAGGAAGTGCCAACCTTTCCCACATTTTCCTATCTTCTTCTGAGCCCTCCAAATTGTTCCAACCTCTGCCTGTTGCCCAGTTCTAAAGTTGCTTCCACATTTTTGGGTATTTTTTTCAGCAATGCCCCACTCTACTGGTACCAATTTACCGTGTTAGTCCATTTTCAGGCTGCTGATAAAGACATACCCGAGACTGGGCAATTCACAGAAGAAAGAGGTTTATTGGACTTACAGTTCCATGTGGCTGGGAAGGCCTCACAATCATGGTGGAAGGTGAAAGGCACATCTCAAATGGGAGCAGACAAGAGAAGAGAACTTGTGCAGGGAGACTCCCATTTTTGAAACCATCAGATCTCATGAGCCTCAATCACTATCAGGAGAACAGCACAGGAAAGACCTGTCCCCATAATTCAATCACCTGACACCAAGTTCTTCCCATGACATATGGGAATTGTGGGAGTTACAGTTTAAAATGAGATTTGGGTGGGGACACAGCCAAACCATAACAGCATCCAAAATCAAGATCTCCTAAAATGTCATCAACCATGAGAAGAAAGACTATAGATTTATTACCTACCTAATGAACCATGCACAACTTCCTTTAAGAAAAAAAAATAGCATTTTACCATCAACAAAACCATAATAGTTGGACTTCTCTCTGTCACAATAAGGTTGATAATCACTGCTCTTTGCTTAGCAAGGCATGGTAAATAAACAGACTTGATACGGTATCAGATACTGGTTCTGTATAATTGTTTCCTACTACTTTTGCACAGAATGCCAAACAGCAATGGATAAAAGAATGTTAAGATCTAGCAAAGTCATATATTTTAAATAGGGGACACCCTGAATCTTGGGGTTTTTGTAGCTACTGTATTTCCCTCTGCCTAAATAACAAATGAAAGTCCTGTACTAGTCCAGAAAAAAAAAAAAAGAGTAAAGCTGGGCGCAGTGGCTCATGCCTGTAATCCCAGCACTTGGGGAGGCCGAGGTGGGCAGATCATGAGGTCAGGAGTTTGAGACCAGCCTGCCCAGCATGGCGAAACCCTGTCTCTACTAAAAATACAAAAAATTAGCCAAGCATGGTGGCACGTGATTGTAGTCCCAGCTACTTGGGAGGCTGAAGCAGGAGAATTGCTGGAACCTGGCAGGTGGAGGTTGCAGTGCCACTGTACTCCAGCCTGGGCCACAGAGTGAGACTCCATCTCAAAAAAAAAAAAAAAAAAAAGAGTGTGATAGCTGGTACTTGGCTAATCCTTGGCTTAGCCCAGATATTTCATGACTGAGATGTGTTACTTCACATTATAATTGCAGTAAAATCAGTGAGACCCGCACTCCATACTCAAGGACAGGGTCCAAGAAGCCAATTAGTACTTGAGTACTGCTCAATGATTAACAGTACTCTGTTTGTGTGTGCTTGAAGTGGTGTGGGGTGCAAATACTGGGGTTACCAGGTTGGTTTGTATTTCTCTGTGAATTGGGGCTAGCTACCCAGTGGTCTGACCAACTAATGTGCATCTCATTTAATGTAACAATATACACTAAGACCTGTCAGGCCCCACTGTGGAAAATGAAGAACTGCACATTGTACCACTTCATATGGAAGGCTGCATATGGAACACTTTAAGGGTTCTTAAAAGACCCATTGGGGTTTCTAATTATTGTGAAACATCTCCTGGAATCCAGGGAGAGAAAGTTCTTGGCCGAATTACTTCTTCCATTTCAAATGTTCACTATGAAAATAATTGGATGATGAGATTTAGACAGAAACCGCTAATGAATTTTTTTTTTTGTCTTGCTTTTTAACCTACAGAAAATGAACATCTAAAATCAGCAAGCACGAAAGGAAAACAATATGGTGCAGTTCATTCTGAGGGTGGGATTGGAGGGGTTTCTTTTTTCTGACTTAAATGCTTGGTTTCCTGTGGTTACAAGTGGGGGGGATTTTTTTCATTTTTTGGACATTATACAATCCTCTTGAAAATTGGACCAAGGGTTATTTTTTTAAACTTCTGTTCTAACTTTCTTAACTCAAGCGAGCCTCCATTGTTCCTCCAGGATTATAGTTATTTCTTGAGAAGTAACTCTGACATTAGAGAAACTTGCTTTAATCAAGCTTTAAAGTTATCTCCCCTTCCACATGCCCAACCAGAACCAGAGAAACTCCATCCTCTGAAACTACGAGCTGAGCTAGCATGCAACCAATTAGGAACCATCACTTGGACCCAAGGCACAGAACATATTTGTTCAATTAAAACAAACAAATATGATTAGGAGTTTACAAAGTTGCACTTAGGAAAAGACGGATATCTCAAAAGAAACACTGGGTTAAGAAATCATGGCTGTGATAAAAGTAAGTTGCATGAAATCAGACAGGTGAACTTAACAAATGGGTACACAGGAGTCAGTCAAACTCTGGGCAGAGCAATCAGGGTTTCGGGACTGAACGCGTCAAGCTTGCACTCTGCTGCCTGGAACTCGTAAGCTTTGTGTAAATACCCCCTAT
This sequence comes from Hylobates moloch, assembly GCF_009828535.3. Classification (NCBI taxonomy): domain Eukaryota; kingdom Metazoa; phylum Chordata; class Mammalia; order Primates; family Hylobatidae; genus Hylobates; species Hylobates moloch. Next base: position 18,439,501 of record NW_026652288.1, on the reverse strand, counting down.
GGAGGCAATATTCCAGCTTGGGGACTTCATCTTTCTCTTCTCTTCACTTCTCCATGACATCTTAATTCACAGGAGGCAAGGAGGAGCTGATTTGATGCCATTCTTTCTTATTTTAAGCTCCACAAGTCTGAGGGTCTTGTGCTTTCTCTACTGTACTCTAGGTTAAGGCAGCCCTCCATCAGCAGTGGACTGGGAAGCGGATATTACTGTGTGCTGCTGACCCATGAACATTTTCTTCAGTTGCCTCCAGTTTGGGATTGGTCATCAAGTACTGGATGGACTCTCTTCACTGTAACATAATCAAAGCTCACGGTGGTATTTGCTTGATCAAACATTGGTCAAAATATCCCTCTTCACCTGATTTTTTTTTTTTTTTTATTAGGTAAAAGCCTAATGCAGTTTATATTTCTAAATCTCTTTTGTCTATATGTGGATTTCTACCAAATCTGTAACCATCAACCAGTAAGACTTTTACCAGATGTCCAATTAGCAGTACTTAGATGTAGCCTTTAAGTCAGAAAAGAAGATATGATATAATTCCTGCCCATAAAAATTGATTGTCTATTTTGAGGGGTGGTGGTGAAGATTTATGCAAATATTAACACACATTTATCTAATGCCTACAATCTGCACACTGATCACATAGCTCTTGAGAAATTACAATATTCAAACAGTCATACAAGTACTTAATGTTTGTACTACTGAGGTGCTATTTTGTTGTTTATTACTCTAAACATATGGGATGTGTGAAAACTGTACATTTCAGCTGGCCAGCCACCAGTGTCCTTCCTGTTTCTGTTCTACATGCCAATGCAAGGGTCATATCCTCAGGATGGAATGCATCATGTTTTTTTTCTCACCCCACATTTCCTGACCAGGTGTATTCAATAAGTTGCCATATCTAAGAGATGTAGTTGCTGGACCTGCCAGGAGATCAACAAACATGTATTGCATACTTGCTACATCCCAGGTTCTGTTACATGTTCCAGGAAAAAGTTGTAAATAAAATAGATAGCATTCTTGCCGTCCTGAAGATTACATACAAGCACACACACACACACACAGTGGAAGAGACAAGATGGCTGACTAGCCACAGCCAGGAAGAGCTTCAGAGAGAACAAAACATCAAGTATACTGGTACTCTCTGAACAGATATTCTGAAAAAATCTCATTGAGAATGGAAAGAGAGAGAACACAGAGCCCAGGGCTGAAGGGGGAGGAAGCTGGGAACCCTGCATGGGATTGCCAAGCACCAGGACGATTCCTGCCCCCAAATGTTTTCTAGGGAAGGGATGAGTGAAATAGCTGTGAAGCAGCATATCCTTACCATGGACCTCCAGGATACTAAGTGTAAGGGACCCCCAAAACCCCCATGGACATTTGAGTTTGTAGGGAGAACTGCCCAGAGAGTGGTGGAGACAGAACTCCAGAACACATGCAGCCTAGAGGGCTTGGGGATGGCTACAGTGGAGTATAGCCATGGGTGCCTATCCCCTGAAGTTTACCATACTTCTCTAGGTGGCTTTAGCCTTTGTTATTTGCTAGACCTGGAGACAGCAGGACTCTCTTGCCCATGGAATGGGGCCGGTCTGATGTGAATGCCCTCCTGTCTGCTGGCCTCTCCCAGGGTCCCTGCTTTGCCATACCTGCTTGCAGCACAGCCTCACTTCCATGCCAAAGTGCTTGCCTACAGCCACCACCTTAACTCTCACTGGCAGCCTGTGCCCACCCATCAGAGTGCTTTTGCAGACAGACCACCATTGAGGTGCACTTGCCCACAGCCTACCCCCACCAACCCACCATTGCAAACACTTACAGGAACCCACCACCACTCCGTTGTTGTGTGCATGCCTGCAGCTGCCCCACCACTGCACACTTGCCTATGGTCCCCCTGCCACCCTGTCAGTATACACTTGGCCAAAGCCCCACCACCCCATTGGTGCATACTTGCCTGAAGCCCGCATCCCTTACCACCCTGCCAGAACACAATCACCTTCAGTGCTCCTGCTGCAGCACACCATCCCATGGCCCACCAGCTGCCCCACCAGAGCACTTTTGCTGGAAAACCTGTCAGAGCATTGTTGCCATTGAACTGTGAACACAGCAGCCCCCTCCAGTGCAGCAGATGTTTGATTTTGAGGAGACTGACAACAAAATTATGGGCCTGGCCCCAGCCTCCCAGGGTTAGAGCATGCATATTCTAGGAGTACTGAGCTGAGCCTTGGCTCCCTGAAAGCATCCAGAAATAAGGTCCATCAACTAAACCCAACTTATACCACAGTCAAACCCTCAAGGGCATCAAAGAATATAAACGCAAAGAACCCCATTCAAAGTACAACAACTTCAAAGATCAAAAGAACATAAGCCCACACAGATGAGAAAGAAGTATCACAAGAATTTTGGCAACTCCAAAAGCCATACTGTTTTCTTACCTCCAAATGACTGCACTAGCTCCCCAGCAATGGTTCTTAGCCAGATTGAAATGGCTGAAATTATAGTTATAGAATTCAGAATCTGGATAGCAAGCAAGCTCCATGAGATACAGGAGAAGGTTGAAACTCAATCCAAAGAAAACAGCAAAATGATCCAAGAGTTGAAAGATGATACAGCCATCTTAAGCTAGAACCATACTGAACTTCTGGAAATGAAAATTTCACTACAGGAATTTCATAATATAATTGGAAGCCATAGTAACAGAATAGATCAAGCTGAGGAGACAATCTCAGAGCTCAAAGATCACTCCTTCAAATCAATACAAGCAGCCAAAATTTTTAAAAAAGAATTTTAAAAAATCAACAGAACCTCCAAGAAATATGGGATTATGTAAACAGGCCACACCTACAACTCTATGCATTCCTAAGAGATGGAGAGAGAGCAAGCAACTTGGAAAACATATATGAGGATATTGCCCATAAAAATGTCCCCAACCTTGCTAGAGAGATTGACATGCAAGCTTAGGAAATTCAAAGAATTCTTGCAAGATACTATACCAGATGACTGTCTTCAAGACACACAATCATCAGACTTCCAAGGTCAACATAAAAGAAAATCTTAAAGGCAGCTAGGGATAAGGGCAGGCCACATATAAAAGAAACTCCAACAGGTTAACAGTGGACCTTTCAAAAAAAAACTTTCCAAGACAGAAGAGATCAGGGGCCTATATTCAGTATACATAAAGAAGAGAAATTTCAACCAGGAATTTCATATCCAGCCAAACTAAGCTTCATAAGCAAAGGAGAAATAAAATATTTTTCAGACAAGTACATGTTACGGGAATTCCTTACCACTAGACATGCCATAAAAGAGGTTATTAAGGAAGTGCTAAACATGGAAATCAAAGACCGATATCTGTCACCATGAAACACACTTAAGTACCTAACCCACTGACACTACAAAGCAACTATACAATCAAGGCTACGTAACAACCAGCTAAAACACAATGACAGGATCATATCCTCACATACAAATACTTACAATGGGCTAAATGCCCCCATTTAAAAAGCACAGAGTGGCAAACTGAATAAAGATACAAGATCCAACTGTATGCTGTCTTCACGAGACCCATCTCATATGCAATGACACCTGTTGGCTCAAAGTAAAGAGATGAGGAAAGATCTATCAAGCAAACAGAAAACATAAAAGAGCAGAGATTGCTATTCTTATTTAAGATAAAACAGACTTTAAACCAACAATGATCAAAGCGGACAAAGAAGAGCATTACCTAATGATAAAGCATTCGATTCAACAAAAAGCCTTAACTATTCTGAATATATATGCACCCAACATTGGAGCACCCAGATTCATAAAACAAGTTCTGAGCAACCTATGAACAGACTTACATAACTACACAGTAATAGTGGGAGATGTAAACACCCTACTTACAATGTTAGACAAATTAATGAGACAGAATACTAACAGAGATATTTAGGACCTAAACTTGACATTTGACTAAGTGAATCTAACAGAGATCGACAGAACAGTCCTGCCAACAACAACAGAAGGTACATTGTTCTCATCTGCATGCAGCACATAATCTAAAGTCGACTACGTGCTTGGCCATAAAGCAAGTCCCAACAAATTCAAAAAGCTGAAATCATACCAACCATACTATTGGACCACAGCACAACATAAATAGAAAACAATACCAAGAAGATCTATCAAAACCATAAAATTACATAGAAATTAAACAACCTACTCCAGAATGACTTTTGCATTAAGAATGAAATAAAAATAGAAATCAAGAAATTCCTTGAAACTAATGAGAACAAAGAAAACACATACCAGAATCTCTGAGACACAGCTGAAGCAGCATTAGGAGGAAAGTTTATAATGCTAAATGCCTACATCAAGAAGTTAGAAAGATCTCAAACTAACAACCTAACATCACACCTAGAGGAACTAGAAAAACAAATGCAAGCCAACACCATGCTAGCAGAAACAAAGAAATAATCAAAATTAGAGCTGAACTGAATGAAATTCAGATGCAAAAATCCATACAAAAGATTAACAAAACTAAAAGCTGGTTATTAGAAAGAATAAGCAAGATTCATACACTGCTAGCTAGATTAATAAAGAAAAAAGAGACAAGATCTAAACAAATACCATTGGACATGACCAAAGTGGCATTACCACTGATCCCACAGAAATAAAAATAACCCTCAGCAATCAGTCAAGAGAATGAAATAAAAGGCATCAAAAGAGGGGGAGAGAAAATCAAACCATCTCTCTTCACAGATAATATGATTCTATACCTAGAAAATCCCACAGTCTCTGGCCAAATGTGCCTAGAATGGATAAACTCCAGTAAAGTTTCAAAATACAAAATAAATGTACAAAAATCAGTAGCATTGCTATACACCAGTAACACCCACAACAAGAGCCAAATCAAGAATGCAATCTTATTCACAATAACCACAAAAAAGAATAAAATACCTAGGGGAATACAGCAAGTCAGGGAGGTAGAATATCTCAACAACAAGAATTACAAAATACTGCTGAAGGAAATCAGAGATGACACCAACAAAGGGAAAACCATTCCATGTTCATAAATAGGAGGAATAAATATTGTAAAATAGCCACACTGCCCAAATAAATTTATAGATTCAATGCTATTCCTATAAAACTACCAATGTCACTTTTTACAGATCTAAAAAAAAATCTAAAATTCGTATTGAAACAAATAAGAACTGGAATATCCAAGGTGATCCTAAACCAAAAGAACAAAACTGGAGGCATCACACTACTGAACTTCAAACTATATTAAAGGTTACAGTAATGAAAACAGCATGTAATGGTACAAAAATAGACACATAGACCAGTGTAACAGGTTAGAGAACCCTGAAGTAAAGCCGTACATCTACTACTATCTAATCTTTGAAAAAGTTGATAATAACAAGCAATGAGGAAAGAATTCACAATTCAGTAAATGTTTCTGGGGTAACTGGCTAGCTATATGCAGAAGATTGAAACTGGACCCCAACTATTCACCATATACAAAAATCAACTCAAGAGAGATTAAAGACTTAAATTTAAGACCTAAAACTGGACCCCAACTTTTCACCATATATAAAAATCAACTCAAGAGAGATTATATAATATATATAATAATTATATAATAATTATTAATTATATAATAATTATATAATAATATTATATATATAATATTTATATATATAAATTATATATATATAAATTATATATAATAATTATATAATAATATTATATATATAAAATCTAGGAGTTTACAGTGAAGAGGAAAACCTAGGAAATACCTTTCTCGACATAAGCCTTGGCACCAATTTTAGGACAAAATCTCCCAAAGCAACTGTAAAAATACCCCCAAAATAGACAAGTAGGACCTAATTAAACTAAAGAGCTTCTGCACAGCAAAAGAAACTATTAACAGAATAAATAGACAACCTACAGAATGAGAGAAAATATTTTCAAACTATGCATCCAACAAAGGTCTAATATCCAGAATCTGCAAGGAACTTAAACAAATCAACAAGCAAAAACAAACAACTCCATTAAAAAATGGGCAAAGACATGAACAGACACTTCTCCAAAGAAGACATACATGTAGCCAACAAGCATATGAAAAAAATGCTGAACATCACTAATCATTAGAGAAATGCAAATCAAAACCATAACAAAATACCATCTCATACCAGTCAGAATGGCTATTATTAATAACAGATGTTGATGAGGTTGTGGAGAAAAGAGAATGCTTATACACTGCTGGTGGGAATGTAAATTAGTTCAGCCACTGCAGAAAGTAGTTTAGATATTTCTCAAAGAACTTAAAACAGAACCACAATTTGATCTAGCAATCCCATTGCTGTGTACACACCCAGAGGAATAGAAATTATTCCACCAAAAAGTCACATGTACCCCTATGTTCACTGCAGCACTATTCACAATAGCAAAGCCATGGAATGAACCTAGATGTCCATCAGTGGTGGACTGGATGTACATCAGTGGTGGATGAAGAAAATGTGGTACATATACACCATGGAATACTATGCAGCCATAAAAATAATGAGATTATGTCCTTTGAAGCAACGTGAATGCAGCTGGGGCCATTATACTAAGCCCATTAACACAGAAGCAGAAAACCAAATACTTCATATTCTCACTTATAAATGAGAGCTAAACATTGCGTACACATGGAGGCAAAGAGGGGAACAGAAGACGCAGTAGACTACTTGATGGGGGAGGATGAGAGGAGAGTGAGTGTTGAAAAACTACCTATTAGTTACCTTGCTCAGCACCTGGGTGATGAAATCATTTGTACACTAAACCTCAGCAGCACACAATCTACCCACGTAACAAATCTGCACATATACTCCTGAACCTAAATACTGAAAAAGTAAAGGAAAGAGGCAACAAAGCTAAGTTAAATACATATATGTAGATATGTATTTAATATATATATATATATAGTGTTTGTGCGTGTGTGTGTGTGTGTGTGTGTGCACAGTGGTAAGTGGTATGGGGAAAAAATTAAAGCAGAATAGAGGTATAATGAGTGCATGAGAAGTTAAATACTTCAATTTACCTGCCTATTGAGTACCTACTATATTCTCTCCTAGGCTCTGGTTATACAATACTGACTACAACAGAACAAAACAACAAATTTCTTGTGAAAGTGCTTTATGTTCTAGAAGAAGAAAACAGAATCTAGATAAATAAATAACTGAAATAGCACGTTCGATGATAATGAGTGCTAAGGATAAAAATAAGACAAGGCAAAGCTATAGGGAGTATTACGGTGAGGGCATCTTGGGTGCATCGTACTAAGAAGGTACCATTTGTACAAAGACAAACAGAGGTGAGTTATATGATAACTGGTAGAAGTACACAAAGAACATCCCCAGATGGCTTCAGACGTCAGCCTATGAATGGGGAAGTGACATCTGTTCATTTTCTGTTTCATACAGAGCTTGAGTGTGTCAGAGTAGGAAATGGGGAGTAAGTATCTTGTCTTTTTGCATGTAAGTCTTTTTTTCACTACCCTGACGAAGGTTTTTTTCGTTTTCTTAATACTCTTTATGCCTTACTGTGGGTGGAGATTCCTTTCAAATTTTGACATTTTTGTCAAAATCTTTAATTTTTATCATTGTACATGTTTTCATAGTATTTTATTAGGAAGTCAATAAAACACACACACACACACACACACATCAACAACAGGTGTTGCCACCAAACACTGCACTGAATTGTGAAATAATTTATTTAATCTTAAAAACAACCCTGCAAGATTTTCACCAAAAGCTCCAATTTTATAGGTGAGAAAACCTGGAAGAACTGTGAAATGAATCACCCAAGATTGGTCAAGTAATTCCACAAACTAGTTTGGTAAATGCGGGCATCTTTGGGACAGTGAAGTCTGTGTATTCCCTTCTATCCCATACAGCCTAGTGGCAGAGACTGCTAATTGCATGCCCAATGTTCATTTTCCCTCTTCATTCTTAGTAGCAAAAGCTCTGTATTATTGGGTATAGCAATGTAACCAGCTATGGAACATTTTCCAGGCTTTCTTGCATCTAGGAGTAGCCAATGAGATGTGGGGAGAAGTTTCTGGGTAGAGATTGCAGAAATGCTCTGCAATCTGTAAGGGGCCTGACTCAGTTGGGAGGTGTGTCATTTGTTCACTTGCTCTTCCTTTTCTTCTTCGTATAACTTGGAAGTGCCAGCAAGACTTCCAAGCTGCCACCTTGTGATCTTGAGGATGGATACCATGTGTTAAGGATAGTGCAGCAGAAACATGAAAGAGGCCTAGAACTTTGATGATAGCATGCATCAACCACACTCTCCCTGGACTGTCTCCTTCCTGATTTCTTTTACTCAAGAGTAAAGAAATCTCCTAACAGGCTTAAAACACTGTTATTTCACATCAATCTCATCAACAGTCAAATGCAATCTTTAATTCATGCAGTCCTCTCTATCACATAATATACTATGATAGGAAGTGACATTTACTTTGCCAGGCCACATTTGTGTAATAATTATTAAAAGCTCTTTGGTTCAAAAGCAAACAAATGTTCATATGGAATGCAGTGCTTGGCACATGAAATATGTGTGTGTGTGTGTGTGTGTGTGTGTGTGTATATATATATACACATACATACACATACATATTTGTGAAATGGAGTCTCACTCTGCCGCCAGGCTGGAGTGCAATGGCGTGATTTCAGCTCACTGCAACCTCTGCCTCCCGGGTTCAAGCGATTCTCCTGCCTCAGCCTCCCAACTAGCTGGGATTACAGGCATGGGCCACCATGCCTGGCTAATTTTTGTATTTTGTTTAGTAGAGATAGGGTTTCACTATGTTGGCCAGGCTGGTCGTGAACTGAAATGTGTTTTTAGAACATCATGTTGAATAAACAGAGTAGTAATATTTTATAGAAATAGATTTCCAAGCCATCAGCTCTAGCATGACAGCAGGGCCTCACTTGAGAGTTACTGAGGCCTAACTGGCAAGTGCAACAAAAACAGCTTGCTTAGACATGACCAAGATTCTTTGGCTACAGGTGAGGGTTGCCCATATTCCTCTGTGTTAGCCTCAGCCTTTCTACTACTTTGATCATTTTTAATTCTCTATCCATGCTACCTCTGTTCTAGCAAAAGGAGAATCACTGTGATAAAAATGTGTCAGGAATTTCAGTATTATTGAAAGTTTTTGGAAGTAGAAAAATTTCAAAAATAAATTCTTTTGTTTTAGTTTTGCTTATTAAATGTCAAAAAAAGTTGATGATTATGGACTTATGTTCACATAAAGCAAACTAACCCCCTAAAAGTTTCTTTGCATTCTTTGTCATTTAATAACTATTATTAACAATTAATAGTTAATTAAATCAATAATTAACTATTATTGGTCTATAGTTCCAACTGATTCTTTGTGAATGCCCTGGTGAATTTAACTCTGCTGACATGACCTCTGTGAATAAGGCAGAAGCCAGCATGGCATCACACACTGGGGGTGGAGGATCTTCTCAAGGACTTAAAAGGTAGAGATCCATTCAACCTCTGGATAGAAGGCATTCTCAGCAAAGGACTCTAGCTCAGTTCTGTTTGACCAAAAGTAGGTGCTCTTATATTTTCCAAATCTGTCATTTGTATGCTTTAAATTAGTATTCAATGAACACCAGATATTTGAGTGTATGCAGGTGGAAAACAAATATGTTCCACTTAGACCCAAAGCCTGGGAGCACCTGGGGTTTGAACATCAGATAACACTTATGACCTCAGAATTGTAGGTGAGGAGGTAAGGGGAAAGGCAGTGGGATTGTTTGCATTCTCTACCTATGAACTTTTCCTTGTAAAGGTTCCCTCCTGGGTTCCCCTTCTACTCAAATTAGATTCAATCCAGCAAATAATACTGTAGGCTCATTATTAAACAATATTGTTCTAGGCTAGGTGCTATGTGTGTTATGAAACTAAATCAGACTTGGGCCCTATCCATTCCTCAAGATGCACTTTAAATCCTACATCTTCAGTGAAGCCTTTTAAATACTACAAATCAAATGTAGCCACTCACTCCTCTAAACTATGATACTCTAGTACTGTAATTCTAAAATTATAGAATCAACATGTTCTGTTCAAGGCACTTAATTTAATGCAATCCAATAGAACATTAGGCAACATTTATGTTCTAGGCCCTGTGGAAAATTCTATGATAGAAAGGAAAATAAGACACAGTTCCTGCCCTCCAGGATCTATTCGTTTATTAGAAAAGAAAAATACATAAGCAATTGATTATAATCTTATGAAGTATCTATTCCACTACTTAAGACAAATGACCTAGAAGAATGCACAAAAAATGTGACATCCATTGGCATTGAGTGTACAACACCCATCTCCCCCTTATTCTTTAACAACAGATCTCCAAATTTTTTCGGAGCAGTGATGCGTCCAGCCTTAAGTGATGGGTTATAATCGATTTTGACCAACTATGATAATCCCGTTTCCTTGTTTCCCAGCCTTCCTTCAAAGCCTTTTTATACAATTCACATTCAGCCAGTGAGCCTAAAGAGAAAGTCAGTGATTTTCAAAGACTTGGTTAGCACAAGTCCTTTGCTCTTTCATCCTCTTCCAGCCTGAAGCACAAATGTGATGTTTGCAGGTGCAGCAGCCCTGATGGAGACCTGAGAGTTGGAGCACGCTGTCTGAAATTCAACATCCATCAGCAGATGGCATAGGAGGTCCCTCCAAGGGTGATTAATTTTGCCATGCCTCAATTGGCTGTTTGCCCAGCATCATCCCAGCAGAGGAGGGTCTTCTCAAAATCATGCACACTCTTTCTTGTTTTCTTTTAAAATCAAGCCCCTAACTCTTTGTCTTTGTGGGACAGGAAAATCATAAAGAAGTTGACACTTGCAAGATTAGAGTGCTGAGCTAAAGCCAGTGGTTACCCACCTCAGGTTTCTTGATTTATTAGAAAAATAAACCCCTTTTGGTGTAAACCATTGCTACTCACAGACTCTTGTTACTTACAGGATAAAACATTTCTAACTGATACCATGTGCCTAAATTATACTGTCTGAGGTGATTTGGGAAGAGGAGACTTGTTTAGCATCATATTCAACAATTATTTACCACCTTAGTTGTCAATTATATCAATACTTATGTGTATAGGCCTCAAGTGCATTCTGAAAATGAAGGAGAAATCATGCTTCTTTATATCCCTTGACACTGCCTAGGACTGTTCCCCCTTCATCATAAATTTATCATCTATGTGTATTTCAGATTGGAAAAAGGAAAGGCAACTAACCCAGATCACTAAGATTTCCTGTCCAGGCTCCAAAAGCATTAAAGTTGTGCTTTGCCTGCCTTCTCGTCAGAACCAAGTGAGAAGTCGTACCTGTATATCCAGGCAGTGAGCCATTACAGTCCCCACATCCCAGTACCCTAGGGCTCCAGTGTGCAGAAAAGTATATGGCCAGCAGACAAGGAGAACCATGGCACTCAATATTTCCCACTAAGCTCATCAAGAATGAAAAATTGTAACTGCATTTAAAAATGTAGAGAATACAAAAAGCTGTGTTGAAGGATCCTGAACCTCATATTTCTCTCTAGCCATCGAGTTTTGTCCCACGGGCTTCCATTGGTGTAAGACTAACCATGTTCTGAGGAAATGGCACTTTAAGTTGAGCTCCAGTGAAGTCTGCACCAGCCTTCTGGTAATTGGCAGGGACGAATGCGGGAGTGTAGTTGAAACATCTTTAAGAAGTTTGCCTTTGGTGGCAAGGCCATGCTTGGAAGTCCCCATTTGACATATGTCAGTGTCTTGCTCTAACATGAACTTCAGGGAATCTGACAATGGTAAAACAAAATTGGCCCCCAAGTCAAAGTTCACAATGTTGCACCCACTAGATAGAGCAATTCTTGATTATCCAACCCAAATATGCTTTTATATTTTTATTTTCCCCTTGATACTATCATGTGCATTTTGCTTCTTAACTCTGGGTAGGAAAAGGGGTATCTTTTTTCTTACCAACTTCAGCTACTTACTACACACATGGTTTTGGATTTAAAGTCCTGTAAAGCTTCAAAACTCACTAACTCTACCACATACTTAACTTATTTTATTTCGTTAAAAATTCAGATGATTTGAACATGTTTAGTCTGCAGAAATGAAGACTAGAATAGGCATGGCAGCGTTTTTATTTTGTGTCAAGCCCTCAGACTAAGAAATTAGTTAGTGATGACAGAGGGAGAAGCAAAAGCTTTAAATTTCTAAGTAAGGTAATAGCTACATATGAGAAAATGACTTAAAAGCTTGCTAAGAGCAACGATAATTATCCAAAACCCTTATATGGCCAATTCCATGATACATATAATACCAAAGACCATGTTTTTACTTGTCTTGTTTGGAGACAAGTTGTGATAGCAACCATAAGCATATTATCTACCATTTATGTCACCTTATTGTCTGCCAGACACTGATTTCTGTGTTTCATGTATATTATATCTCCCCTCTAACTGTGAAAGTTATATATTTTTACCTTCATTTTAAGATTACAAAATTGAGACAACCTGCCTCCAGACCTCTAGATAGATGGATTTCAAAGCCAAGAATATTGGCCCCCAAACACATCACTATGTGACACTGGCTTTCAAATAAAAAGGCACCGGGGAATAATAACCAGTTAAAGTACTCATTGAAGATGCACTCACCCTGCTTAGAAATTCAGGTCTTTAGGCACTGGAGGTGACTTTATCAAAGACTGAGCAGTGAGCTTCCTGAATATGTATGGAACCTGCTACCACAGGTCCCCCTTTGGGCTCCAGCAGATATTTCTAATTATCCTGCCTCATTCCCCTACCATCTTTCCTGCCTTCTGTAAAAGAATGAAACACATTTGTAAAGAAGAACTAGACCACCCAAGTCATTTATCTTGTAAGCTCCAAGAGGGAAGGGACTTTATTTTATTCTTTACTGATTTTCCCATAATTGGATCAGTGCCAGGCTCAAACTAGGTATCCAAAAACTACAGCACTTCATGAATGAATCAATGAATGACCCTGACACAGATTCTGTAGTCAGTACACCTGATCAGTCACATAGATCCCTTCCTTGGTTTTATGTTCATACTAGATAAAGAAACCAGAGCCTCTTTCTTCAATAGAACATCTTTTACTTCTGCTTTACAAATGACAGGGTCACAGCTCCTGATTGCAAAGTGAAAACAGATGTAAGATTGAAAGCTTTACATTCATAAGTAAGGTAATGGCTAAAAAATATGAAATTACTTAACAGATTTCTAAGAGCAATAATACTTAAAAAAATGCTTCCATGGTCAATTCTATGATACATGTAATACCAAGGACAACATTTTCAAGATGACTAGGAGTATCAGGTCCTACAAGTCCTTTCAGAAGAGAGAAAGGATAGTTTAGGAATTAAGAGCATGAAGTCTGAAGCCACAATGTGCAACCATATCCTGGGATTTCAAGTATATTTTGAGTTTGGTCATATGATCACTGCCTCATTTACTAAAGAATATATTGCTATCTTGGCCTGTTTCTTTTAGCTCTATTCAGTTGACCTTCAAAGAGCATAGGCTGAGTCTTCAAGCAGACCTCAGTTAAATTCATACTCCATTACTTAATGGGAGGCTTTTCTCATGTTTAAGATGGAGATAATATTACCAACTACATATGATTAGAGAATCAAATGAAAGAGCCGATAGAACACATCTGGGGCAGACAAGACATTCAATAGTATTAAACAGAAACCTTGTTATCAAAGGCACTGAGCTCTGTATGTTTATGTATACCTAAATATTTTCTCTTGCTCATAATACAGGTTTGGATTACAAAAATTAATTTTTAAAAAGTATTCTGTGAGTGATTTTAAATACTGTATAATGTCAATAAGTATAAAATGCATATTATGTATACATATCTGTATGGGTAAATATAGATATATGTAAATATGGGTGTATATATACTGTTTTATATACATATACAGTGATTACATACAGTATATATGGTGATTATATACAGTATATACAGTGATTATATACATATGGACATATGTATGTATGTATGTATGTAATAATATACAGTTCTCTATATCCCCTTCCTCAGTTTGTAGTCCACTCTCTCCTAGGGATAACTACTTTCAAACCTTGGAAATATTTCTTCAGGCATTTATCTCATGTTTTTAAACAACATACATATAATTAGTCTCTGGACTTATCTGTCTTAGATGTTATCCCCACATCCTCCTTTCACGGTAGATGCGAATTTGCTCTCTTCTACCCCCCCTTTCCCATCCTCATTTTCTTGTTAAATTGTAATCTTAACGCCATGCTTACCATTTAATGATTCTCTCTTAAGTCCCTGGCTCACTCACTGTCTGTAAATTCTTGCAGGCCTTATATTTAGATGGTTTTATTCTGATAATTAATTGTGTTAAATTACTTTGAATGAATTTAATTTCACATTGTTCCTGGTCACAGAGGTTCTAAACGGCATTGTACTTTGTAAAAAATAAATAAAACAATAATAGCATGAAGGTGTTTATTAACAAATATATACCAAGTTAGAGTTTTTAGAGATTTTTAGGGCTATATTCCAGATGGATAAACTCATTCTTTACCTAGTGATTTTGGAAATGATTAAACTAACATATTTTCTTACCATAACATCAAAAATCTAGCTAATAATAGAATGATTTTTTTAATCTCTTATTATATCAATTATCCAGGTAACAAAAATGTTCTAAGGTATTCACATAGATTTGAGTGTAGATTACTTGACAAATGCTTTCACACAAGTTTATTTAATAACACATCCTTTTAATGTTAGTGTTATCATATCTCTTTAGGAGAAGAACTGAAGGCAAAGAAAGGATAATTAATTTCCTAAGGGCACAGTAAATCTGAGACCTGGGATTTGGATGGATTTTTGTTCCCAGGGCAAGCGCTTCATCTATACCATCACAGTGGACTTCTGTGCGTTCTGCTTAAAATCCCTAAGCTATTATGACAGTATGACTCCAGTGTGAGACAGTCCAGCTTACTCTACAGGGGGGTGAGTGTAGCAAGAAATGCTAACCAAAAGTGATCATATTTTAGGGATCATGACAAGTCAATTTACCATATCTTCCCCAGTCACGACACAATTTTTTCTTATAGATACATGGGGGTCTATTGTCAAAATCTCCTAAAGTTATCACACTACCCACAACCTCACCATAAGTAAGTCCCTTTCATTTGGTTAAACCCACTCTGCTTCCCTTTCCTTAGGGGCAAAGGAAATGACAGGCCATATTATCGGTGTCAAAGCAGTACATTCATTATGTCATAAGCCTTCTACCTCTTCCAAGATAGGATGCTCATCCTTGTTTACATCATCTAGGAGTCTGTGACTATAGCTGCTCTCAGGATTGAGAATCTTTCGTGGTTTTGCTCCCAAGTGATGTTTCTTTGTGTTCTCTGACTACCTGGATTCCATCATTCTGTCTGCCTCAACATCCCACCAGCAGTTCAATAAATTTTTACTATGTTCCAAGTGCTGTGCTAAACACTGAGTGGTAATATGATAGGTGAGAAATAGATTTTTGATCTCAAGAAGCTTACAGTCAGATGATGGAGGAAAGTCTACGAATAGGCAATTCTAATGTTTTAGCCTGGGGTGTGGAACAGAAGTAAAGTGATGTCAAGTACTGCAGAGCAGGTGGGAACTGGCCACATGGAGAAGCAAGGGGTGAGGAAGCATCTGAAGACAGAGACACTGATCACCATGGTCCAGAAGGAACTGTGCTGGTGTACCTGACATGAGAGGTAGGGGGTTAGAGACAAGATCGGGACATGACAGGGCCCCTTTGTCTAGTGACTTACCTTACAGGTCATGAGAAACCATTGAAATGTTTCATCAGGGGAGAGGATTAGATTTGCACTCTAGAATGGCCACAATGGAGGAATATATAAAAGACTGATTGAGTTTAAAAAGACTGGAATGAAGTACAGAGACCAGCCTAGACAATGTTGTAGGCTTTTAAAGATCTGGCCTGGACTAGTGCAATAGCAGTGCAGAGCAAGAGAAATGTTTGGATTTGGGAGAGATCTAGAACAGTCTCAATGTCTCTGAATTCTTATTCATCATTCTGAGGGCTACTCATAGTCTGGGACCTCTGTCCCTACTGCTGGTCGCTGCTGACCATGCCTAGTCCGGGCTTTGGGTGAATGGTCAATCTGTTCCCTAAAAGTTCCTAACACTGGGACTCCAGGCACCCAAACTTGCTACTGCCCAGGCCATTTGGAGTCTAAATTGATCCTGAAATTATTCTAAATTATGTGCACTGTTAGATTTTCCTTCATTTTTGTGGCACCAAATCACTTATTTGCAATACAAAAAAAAATTTAAATGATCTTAAAACCTAAGTGTTTTCTTATGTTTGACCGAACTGTTTTGCCCACAGAGTTAAACCTGAACTAATGTGAAATATTAAAGACTAAAATGTTCTGTCACAGAGATATTAATGCATTTGATTACAAAGTGCTGGCTTACACCCTTCTGGATGTAGATGCTTTGTATTACCATTCTGAAATCCAAACAGTTTGATTCTGGCTTCCAGGGTTACTAATTGTTATTACGGGACTGTATCTAAATTTTCCTCATGTTTTTGATGCAGAATCAGTGACTGTGACTTGTATTTTCAACATGTAATGATCTAATTGAGTCGCTCAGTTATTTTTATCAATCCAGTTATATATATACCATATATCACCATTTCGTGCACTTTTAAACTCATCAAGAAGCTCCACTGGGACAGCAGCTGCTCCATTTAAAATGCTCAGAAATCTCTCTGCCAGTTGGAAAAAAAACTATGATTCAAAGACCTATTCAACCTTTTCACTGATATTTCAAAGCAACAGTTTATTTAATTAAAAGGAAACATTTAAAAATGATTTTTTTTTGCAGTATCTTAGCAACAGGTGATTGAACCCATGCCTAGAACAAAGAATTGAGATTTTTCCAAAAGGACAACATACTAGTGATATCTTCCTTTTAACAAATGGAATAAATCTAATATTGTTTTGGACAAGCTGTACCGGATTGCAGCATAATATGAAATCCTGACAACAAAGCCACAATAGGGGCAGTACATGCAGAGAGTAAAGATTTGGTCCTATAGATTCTTACAGCTTTTCAGGGAAAAAAGCATATACTATGAGCTCCTTCGTGCCCCGGCTTCAACTCAAGTGTCTAAAGTGACAGTGATCAGGAAAGTTTATTCCTACAGTCCCTGGACATTCAAAACTCAATTGCACAGCAGAAAACTCCAAGGCAGAGAGCTCTGTCTCCACTCTTCATAGCCTACACTAAGCTGGAGGTTCACTTAGAATCAGTGATTCTTAACCTGTTTGAGAATTCAACATAAGCCTCACTGTAGAAAATTGCACCTTTAAGATGCACATGAAAAGTATTTACATGATTTCTGAGGGATTTTAGAACTGGGTAAACCCAACGTTGATTTTCCTAATTGTCCGCAATCCCCTGGTTATAAATCCCTCTGTTCTATATTACCATCTCAATGGAACCAGGAAGATGTGTGGTGACTGAGGTGCCTCACTCTGAGGTTCTGTGCTCATGACAGACTGTAACTCACACATTCATATGGGCAGAAGGTGGAGGGAGAATGTTAGAGTGTAAAGTCCCATTTATGTTATTTAAGGCGGAAGTGATTGTTTTCTTTTTTTAAGGCGGTTCTGCCATTGGGCATTTACCAACTGATTGGCAGATGAAGTGTTAACCACTAAAGAAAACCTCCCTTTTAAAAATTATAAGCAAACAACTTTTAATGTACTCTCAAGAATGTCTTCAGTAAAGGCCAGTTGTCCAGCTACATTTATAAGCAGTCCCAAGTATATAATAACAACCCATACATTTGCTGCAATAATGAGATTATATATGTGAAATATCTAATATAGCATGGTAACGTACCAGTGCCCAGCATATTGTAGTAATCATTGTTATAGTTACTGGATAGTATTTATAATCTTACAGTGTGATACAATTGCTAGCATCATTCCCGACTCAATTTAGGTAAAGCCAAAAGAGACCACACATTGAAATGGAGAACAATTTAAAATAGGTTTCAGTCTGTTGGAATCTCTCCCTGACCAGAGGAAATCTAGCTCCTTTTAATTTTTATAATCATTCGTCTGGCAAATATTTACCATTTTCAGAGTACTAATTTATGCCAGGCACTGTGCTAGGTGCCAGAGATTTAAAACTTAGTAAAATGTGGTCTCTGACTTCAAGAGATACGTAATCCAGAGGGAGACAGAGGCACATAAATACATAATTGCAATAGTGTATGGAAAGTGAAAGAACACAAGGGGGATCAATCTAATCTGAGTTGGCAAGGGAGGTATCTGCTCAGTTTGCCCAGAAACAGAGACTGAGGCCATTGTGACCCCAGAGAACCAGGACAGAGGAGAAGTCAGGAGAGAACAAATACAAAGATGAGAGGGCTCACTACTAATGTGGCCAGTTTCGTGATAAATAGGAATGATTGTTCTTTTTCTCACATCATCTTGAGAGAAAATATTAACTACCTGTTCTCAGAATAATGAGCAGGATAAGGGAAGGAAGAATAATTTTTCCACTGGCTTTTTTCTGTCCTCTGTCTCTCACTGGTAAAAATCCATTAACTCATGGCTCCCTTGGACTAGAGACCCCGGGGTCCAGTCAAACTCTCTCTGTTAGCTGGTGTCGTGCACAACACGCCTCAAACTATAGTGGAGACCAGCAGTGGCAAAATTGACACCGTAACTGTGGAACCAGCTCAAGCTCTTGCCCAGATCTTTAGTCTAGAAAGAACATATGGCCAAGATCTAGAGGGAAGGATAGGTATAGCTGCACAATTCTGGGTGGTTCAATAATTGCATCTAGGACAAAGAGGAAAGAAATTGCCTCTTAGAGACCATCAGAAGTTGCCAGGCATCAGGACTTGAGGGGGAACAGAGTATTTCATAGAACAAAATTTCATGCTTTAGCAAAGGTTGAGGTGAACAGAGCTCTAACCACAAGCACTGAGTGGAGAGCATATGAATCTCAGAGGGAGGGAAGCTCATAACTGGAGAGAACAGGTTGCCCCCTCCAGCAACTGTATCTGTGGGAAAGGACAGGAACAACCAGAGAACCTGAGGTATTTCCTCCTGTAGAAGCACTCTGCATCGAAAGTAAATATTTTCCCTCTGGGGATGCAGAGAACCCTTCCTCCCCTTTCGATTCCACCCCTGCCTGTTCTTGCATGCATGCATTCACTCCTCAAGCATCTATTCAGCTCTACCCACCAGGTGCCATCATAGGCATCTGGGGCACAGAGTGAATAGGTCACCCCTGAGGTCCACACATCTAGACTGTGACAGGCACATAAACAGTGCCTGGTGGTCAAGAAGCCAGCAAAAATGTAAATGATGGAGGCACAGAAAAGGGGCAAATTATTCTCCTAAGGGGGTTAAAAATATGCTTGTCACATCAGAAAGGTGCCCTATAATCTGAGCCTTGAGCACAAAGGCTCAGTTTATCCTGCAGGGAAGGCAAAGCAAAATATCCCCATCGGTAAGGCAGCATGTGGAAAACAGAAATGGGAGAGGCCGGATTCCGTGCAGAGGTGGGTTGGGGGTAGTCAGTGTCACTGGAGCTTGGGTCTCACTCCAAGTCAGAAGGCAGACAAGTGGCAGACCCAGCATAGTAATTCAGCACACCGCACTTCCCCAGACTAGTCTTTCTACAAACTGCATGCTTCCCCGCTATGCCAATCAAATACCATTTCCAAAGCACTCCCTATTTCTAAGGTTAGGTGTGGTGGTGCTACCCAAGAGGAAGAGACAGAGACTTTGTTCTTAGAAGACTATCCCACATGAACCCCCTACTCAGACAGCCATCTGTTGGAGAACTCTTTCCCACCCCAGCTCACCTGGAGGTCAGCACATCAGAAATGTGCTCAGAGTCACAGCAGAGCTGGCAGCAGATAACACCTCCCTTTGCCTTTGATCTGCGGGCATGGGGATTGTCAGACTGTACATTTCCGCAAGTGATGAAAACACTAACAATACCTCAACCCCAAACCTTAACCCTGAACCACGGGGTTGATAATGTTCTCCAGAGCAAGCAAGGGCACAGTCTGGAGCCTGAGCCCAGTTGTTTGGAGAAAACCTTAAGTGCAGCCTGTCTGGTTTTTCATGTGCAAGCCACACTGGTGGTGCTGGGAATTTGCTCCTTTGCTGGCAGATGCCACATTTAAATGAAAGTTGTGTTACACACAGGGTAGGAAAGAATTTGAGAATGTTTGCTATTAAACTCAGGCTGACTGGCCCACCCCAAGCATGAAGACAATCTGCCTCTAAGCCGGGAAGGAATCTTGGAAGGACGTCTCTAGGTCTTGGCACAACACAGGCTTTCTGGGCCTTAGTGACTTGTAGGTGCTTTGTAATGTAGCATATTTGCTATGCTGTTTAAATATGTATGTCCTGGGTACAGAAAGCTAATATCTGGAACAATAAAGTAATCCTATATGCTTTTCAATGGAAAACATGAGCAGAGGCTACTTGCTGCCAGGGTTCTGCCATTATTGTTAATTCTGTCTTTCAGTTATGTGATATCTTTGAAGGCACATTTGGTTAAAACTGCATGGAGAAAATGAGCCGCAAACAATATCCATTCTGCCTTTGAGAACCAAGAGGCCAGTTAAGCGTTGTTTCATTTGCAACTCAAAGAAACAACCAAGGAGAAGTTATAGTTCTCTCCGGGAAGCATCCCTTCCTGATGTCTAGTCCTCACTGTGCCAAGCCTGCTGCGTCCTCTGATAGATAAGAAGTGTGGGGAGAAATGAGGAAAGATGTGAGAGTGGAGAGAAAAGCTGAACTTTCTCAAATATTTCAAAAAATACCTCATGGGAGGGAGAGGCCGAAACTCTTTTGCAGAAGAGGCAGAAGTCTCTCTTGGCTTAAGAGTGTAGCTTTCTGGGGACACAAATTTTGGAAGTATGTTTCAGTGAAGATGGAACAAATAGCTCAGTAGAAAATGAAATGAGTTGGGGTGGTGTTACAGGGAGACTGGGGGGTGAATCTGAGGACAAGCAGGTGCCCAGCAGACTTCTGAAGATAAGAGACTCTCAGCATCAAGTGCTGCCTGGTGTGACAGTGAGAGACACCCCAGCCCACCCAGGCTCCATTATGCAGTGCTTGCTTACTTACAAGTTCTCTGTTCTTTTGTGCTTTCTACTGCTCATAGAAGCAGCATGGATTAGTACAAACAGCCCAGACCCTGAACTTGGGGAATCCTTCTTTTATATTCTGGCTGTGTGTACATTGGGGTGAATTATTTATCCAACTTAACTCTCAGGTTTTTTATGTATAAAATTTGAGTAATGACCTTGAGCTTACAGGATTGTTATACAAAATGAAAATAACTTACATAAAATTGCCAAACACAGTATCTGATATAAACCTGTAATGCAACAAAGAGGCAGCTGTGTCAAGATACATGATGACTCCTAAAGAAGTAATCTAAAACTAATGCCAGATGAGGCCCTACGAGGTACCCAACAGACAGGACTCCACTGACTTTTCTCCTACCCTCCAAACCTGCACTCCAGGTCAACTGCATTCTCCTTCTTGTCAGCTTGGAATAGGCTTCATCCTAAGAGGCCACATCAGGATCTGACTGGTTCAGGTTAGTTCTTCAAGTCTTACTTCCTAAACCAATTCCTCTGAGAAGCCTTCACTGATTCGCTAGGACAAGATGTTATGTGACCATTTTCCATGTTCCTGACAGCACAGAATGTGTTATACTTTACTACGATTTTATGTAACTTGGTCAGTTTCCTCCACCAGCCTGGGAGCTTACTAAGAATTTTGTCTTATTTGTCTCTGCATCTCCCCCACCTTGGCTAATATAGAGTGATACAAAGTACACATTTCAGATATATCTGATGAGTGAATTAGTGAATATATGAATTGATGAATAAATGAATAGTACTAAATGAATAACCATTTCCTCCATCTCCCAGCTAAAAACTCAAACATTTGGTAGTTATGAACATGCCTTCCAGTCTTCTTGTTAACCATGAAAATACAGGCAAGTGAAGCCCTCTATAAACCACATCCCAAAGAAATGACAGAAATTTCACTTCTCTAAATAAACATTTACGGAATCACAGTCATAGAAACCACTGTCAGACTCAACCCTGTAAGCTCAAGATCATTACTCAAATTTCATACATAAAAAACCTGACTGTTAGGGTGGATAAATAATTCACCCCATGTACACACAGAGCCAGAATATAAAAGAGGGATTCCCCAAGTTCAGTGTCTGGGCTCTTAGTACTAATCCATGCTGCCTCTATGAGCAGTAGAAAGCACAAAAGAACAGAAGGGAGCCTCCTGCCTTAAGAGTAGTTG
The DNA here is from genome assembly GCF_009828535.3 of Hylobates moloch. Classification (NCBI taxonomy): domain Eukaryota; kingdom Metazoa; phylum Chordata; class Mammalia; order Primates; family Hylobatidae; genus Hylobates; species Hylobates moloch. The sequence continues at coordinate 18,417,074 of NW_026652288.1, read as the reverse complement.
AGTTGAAGTTATTGAGCAGCCAGAACTTCCTTACAGGGTGGAGGGCAGGGGGCACAGGTGTCTTCTTCCTCTCTCTAAATGCTTATAGCATCAGTTAGTTGGGCTTTTCATGGGACACTTCTATCTCAGAACAAAGTTTCAGAAGCTGCTCTTGCACTTGTTGGTCCAGCTACATTCTCAAGAAGATAAACCATTCTCAGAAGAAACATCAAGGCCTATATACTGCAAGAAAGCAAAAAAAAAAAAAAACAACCACTCAGCCAAATGACAATTGTGGTTAGTGTTTCCACAGAGGCATATGTAGTACCTTTCCTTGGTCTCAGGAAAACATGGTAACTGACTCAGCTGTCTTGTTCTCTTGTCCCCATTACATTAAAATACTCCCCCAGTCTCTGAGGGAAGCCAGGATCTAAAGAAAATGGAAGCCTGGGAAGACACACATCATTGTCGATATACAGATGGGAGTGGAAGGGGTGGGGTAAGAACAGAGGACATGGAAAACCAGAGTCATTTCGATCACATATTCCATTTTTGCCTTGCTAGAGAAATAAACATCCGGAAATGGAGAATCACAAGAAGTCTTCACACTTGTGTTCAGTCTTTTATCTATCACATTCATTGAGCCCTGGCATGGCTTAACTGTCCAACACATTGGTCTAGAACAGTTTGTCTTAGGCCCAGGAGAACTGGAATCTAAGCAGGCTCAGCTGGGGATTGACAGAGGCCCCAGAAGCAACTAAATGCCCATTTTTTTTTTTCGAGTTAATTCACATGATACTTACTTAGAGAGCATAACTTTCGATTTTCAACTAAATAGATTAGAGATTATTCCACCTAATTTTTAGATAAATTTACTATCCAATAATTGGCGGTGCTGGGCAACTCCTCGAATTGCTGAAAGGGAGAAACATTTGCTGTAAGATTTCTGTCTGAGCAGTGGAGAGTGAACCAGATCATACTCTCTCTGCAGGCAGGCTGGCTTCCAAACAGGCAGACAAAGGACACTGAGTTGAATTTCTTTTCCCAACTCACCAGCAAGGTAAGTCCCTCCTCCTCCCAAGGAATCAGAGTAGAGAGCACAGAAGTGTGACAACAGTTAGAAGTCCTTCCATATGGAAATAGACTTTCCTCTGTGATGTCACTTATGGTCTTACGGTCGCGCATGTGCCTTGGGCTGGGAATGGTCTGCTGCTCCCCACAAAAGAGAACAGCTTGTCCCACTCTGTTAGCTAGACCTGAGCATGATCATGATGAAATAGCAATCAGTGGAGATGCCACTTATTGTTGGCGTATATCTATAAAAGCCAAACTAACCAGAATTCAGGCACATGTTCTTATTCAGCAAGGGAATCCTGCTCCTCTGATTCCATTATGAGAGCCAAAAGTGATCACGACAAAGTTAATACCTGAAATTTACTTGGGATCATGGTAACTAATTTTGGGCTGGTTCAACAAACATTTGTCTACTTTCCTAGAAGCTCTGAAGTTAAAATCAAATGCCATGAGCTTTGAGGATTAAAATGACTGTACTCCAAGAATGGGTCTAACACAGACTTCATTAAAGATGTTTCTTACAGGTAACTTACTAAGACTGGACAATTAATAAATGTTTCAGATATATGTCCACAGTTTAAGATAGAACTGATGAAATGTATTATTTGTCACAAGATTGATTAACAACTTATTCAAAATTTTCTGGGTTTAACTGCATTGTAATTTAAAACAAAGAAAATTGAGTCATGATTTCTGTCAGTTAAATAAGTATATTATGCTCAAGCTTAAATGATCATCTGTCTTAGCAAAGGGGTAATATATTAGCACTCAGTGATTAATTATTTATTCTTCTAAAGGGTAAGGGAAGCAGACTCATATTCTGATCGGCTTGTTACTGATTTGTGCCTGGTGTTCTTTCATCACGGGATGTGTCAGACAAAAATGCCATTATGATTTACAATTAGTACTAATGCCTTCCAAATTATATTTAATGGAAAAGCCATTATGTTAGCTACAAATAATTTCTTTTTTAAAAGTTTGAAATGGATTTCAGTAAAGAAATGCATAGTTAAATTAATGGTGAGGAAAAAGCAATAAGTAAATCAACAGAACATGGGTAGGTGGCAAAGACAGTATATTTTGCTTATTTTTCCAACTGGGTTACATTTTTTATTCACATTCTACCTGTACTGGTTATTAGGTGATAGTGGTGGGCAGTGCATGGAGGGATGAAGAGAGGATAAAAGGGACAAGACCTCATGCTAGCTGGACACCTTGCAAAATGCTTTAACAATTATTTCTTTTAATTCTTACAATAACCCTATGAAGTAGATCTGTTTCCCACTTTACAGAATAGCAAAATGAGTATCATGGAGATTAAATCCATTAAGCAATTTATACCACCAGGGATGTAAGGAAGTGAAAATTAAACCTAAGCCCATTCAGCTTCAAACTGTCCACTGCCTCAGCAATGTTGTTGTTTCTCATTTTTCACAGCTGCTGGCACTGGACATTGAGCCTTTCAGAGCTTCATGGGAACCCCTGTGGATGACCTAATACAATGGTTCTGTGCTGAGGCCCAATAATTTACATTTCTAACAAGTTCCCACTTTGATAATCACTGACATAATCCAATCTTCATGTTTATAGATGAGGCAATTGAGGCCCAGATTGGAGAAGTGACTTGTCCAAAGTCAGACAACTCATCAGAGCCATTCAGTGTGTTCTTATTTCTAAATAGTTTATCGAAGTAAACTCTATCTCATATGGGGATGTGTGTGTGTCTGTGTGTTTGAAGTGTATCGTCAATAGGTCTTTTTGTTTGTTTTTAATTCATGTCTAACATCTTTAGGCTTCAAACCTGGGGCTTTCAGTTTTAAATTTCACAGCATGGTCATTTTACAATGTGCTGTTTTCATGTTAAAAAGCACTGTTGTCATGCTGCCAAGATGCTAGCTCAGGTTTTGTCTTTGTCCTTTATATGCACCATCTATCTATCTATCTATCTATCTATCTATCTGTCTGTCTGTCTGTCTATCTATCTATCTATCTATCTATCTATCTATCTATCTATCTATCTTCTATCTATCTATCTATCTATCTATCTATCTATCTATCTATCTATCTATCTATATAAATTGATGCTTTTGGAAATGTGAGAAGAGATGCAAATGGGAACCCAGATCACAGGATTTTCAGGGAGAGACTCTGAGTTATCACAGAGCAGACTTGGTCTCTCCATCACTGAACTCAATGCTAATCTAGATACAGTCTTTCCCCCTTCACACTGTTGGACTGTGGAGCTCTTGCCAGCAGCTGTCCTCATGCAGAAGAATGAGAAGCAACAACATTGCTGAGACAGTGGGCAGTCTGAAGCTGAATAGGCCTAGGTCCTCTGTCTTGAGTTTGTTATCTATTTGGAAGCGAAAGGCAAGTCAAGAAAAAATATCAGTTTAGACATGATAAGTGCAGTGTTCATGGTAATCCCAGGGCCTATGAGAACAGAGACGAGGGAGATTTAACCCAGGAGCTAGAGGAAGGGAATAACTTGGGTTATAATAGAAGGCTTTCTGGGAGAGGAGACTTTTGAAATCATCATATTAAGTCCAATAAAGAAAGTGTTAATTCTCCTATTTTACACAAGAAACTAAGTCCACAGCAAAATGTCCAAGTTCACACACACACACACACACACAGCTTTTGAAATTTAAAGACAGATTTTCAGACTTAGAAACTCCTATTTTATTTGATATTGTGTTTCTGAAGTTCTTCATAATAAAGTGACTGTTAGGGGACGATGGAGTCCTCCCCAAGCCCTGCCAAGGAGTAAAATTCCATCCTTATAGGTGAGGCGGTGGCAGGGGGTGGAGGCTCCAGTAGTCAATGAGGCAGTGGTGGCAGAGAGCTGAGGCCCAGGCATTCACCAGCAAGCTTATTAAACATATCAGATGTCATCGGTACCTCCTTTATCCTTCTCACTTTGGACCTCACAGGCTGATAAGAAGGGGAAAGCGTTAGAACCCAGAAGTAAAACTGTGGCATGATTATAACCCTGACAGCCTCCCTCTAATGAGCTTCCCTGCAGATAGGGAGAGGGGAGAGTGCTTTGATCTTCAGCAGCAGCAAGCTGAAAGGACCACTGTTTGGAGCAAAGCCGTCTGATGGGGTCCAGTCTTCTAGTAATCAAAGTCACAAGCTACCATCTGAGCCATTTGTGAACCGCAGATAAGATTAGCTGCTCATTTGATATATCAACCACCACCATCAACGGAGGCTAATTGTATCTGAAATATGACCAGGGAAGTGTCAGCTCCTGGAGACAAGCATTTCCTTTATCCTGTGTTTGAAGCTGAGACAACATTTTTTGTTTGAAAACTTGAGCAAAACCTAACACATGCAGCATTTTTCTCCTTTTTTCCCCAGACATAAGATATGAGGAAATGTGGGGTTCTTTGAAATAGACATGAATCTGCACTTATGTTTTTACAAAGATTATGCATTATAGTGTGAAATAGGCACCTTTTGGGTGGAAGACTGTAAAGTTCCAGGAATAATTGCACCATGGAATTACTTCGTAGCATCATAGTTAAAAAAGGAAAATGTCCCAGCTTTGGAAAACTGTATTCAGGAAGACCTGCTTTGAAATTCTAGAGTGTCGTGTGCTGTAGGAAAAGAAAACATGATTGGTCATTTGGAATTTAAAGGCACTTATAAGGGCTGCATTTTGCCTCAGAAGCTGATGCAGCTGACAGCTTTACTTTCTTAGCATTTATTCCCATGTCAATACAACTTGAGCTCAAAATGAATCATGGCCAGGCAACTTGCACAGCCCCTCTGCTCTGGCAAATGAAGAAAGCCCACTGTTAACTCCATGTCCACTGAAGATGGCTGTTTGCTCCTTAAAAGATTATCCATTCTTCTGTATTCTCCAGACACAGTATGGTGCAAGAGCCAGAAAATCTGGTTTCTTGTCTTCTAGGAATGGTTATGTGTGTGATTTTTGAGCCATTTTAGCCTTCCTCTTTTATGAAGGAGGGAACAGAATTCCCCACTCTTACTTCACCCTGCTGCAGCTCGGGCTTCTCTATTTCCAGCCTCATCCACTATAGCTCTTAAATTGCTAGGTTGTCCTGGTATCCAGGTGGCTAGTCAAAGCTGCCTGAAAATGGCAAGGTATGATGAGAGGCACCTCATTAGGGCTCCTGAAATACATAGACCTAGAATAGCCCTGTGCAGTTGGGGTAAGAAAAGGAGGAGGGGAGGAAGAACTTTGAAAGAAGTAAGGAAATGTGTTGTTGCCTCCTCCCAAACTCTCAAGCTATGATGACCATGGGGGAACTGCCTTCACTGACTTTTTTCTGCTACTCAGGATGAGCTGACACTCTGCCCTGCCAGCATCTGACAGCTCAGGTGTAGAAACTACCTTCACAGTGCTGAAGACGGCAACCATAGTAGCAATGTTCCAGTAGCTCCTCCCCAGGTCCAGCCCTTACAACCACAGAACACTACAGGTGGAAGGGTCTTTATAGATAGTAAAATATACCATGTGCTGTGAAAAGCATATTTTATTTCATAGCACATTTAATTCTCATGCATCACCTCACACGAAGTTATAGTTATTATTTCTGCTCTAAAGATGAGGAAATTAAGATTCAAAAACGTTAATCAAGTTGCTTCCAGAATATACCTAGTAAGTTCCTGAAACCAGTTTTATTTGACTAATGGCAGAATTATCACTTTTTAATACAATGGAATAGATCACTTGGACCATTGTTCTAACTTTTAAAAAAGGTTCTGCAGCAAAAGATTCAACTGACCCTCCTCAATAACCCAATCTCAACCAGGCCCTAAAGTTCCATCTTAGTATCTAGTTTAAATGCCACCAATCTAGTTGAACTTAATAAGAGCACAGCTGTGAGATACAACGAAATGGAGATGTTAAGCTACTTTTCTTAAGTCCCATAATCAGTGGGACAGCTGGAGCTGGAACCCAGGACTCTTAATTCCCGGGCCAGTCCCCTGTGTGCTCTGCATTTGCTCCAAAGAACAAGGCAAGTGTACTCTGTACCTGACACATGTTGCGAAGATGCCAACAGAGGGTGCCAAGAGAGAATCTTTCTATATCCAAGAGGATGACACAAATATTGAGAACCAAGTGTAAATTTCCAATCATGAAAGATGAATCATGAGCTTGCTTTCTGGAACACTCTATGATTCAGAATTACACATTCCCCAAGGACCCTAGATGGCTCAGGATTGCACTGTGTGACCTAATTATTAATTCTGTATACTACACCCTGAGGTTTGAGGTCGATAGTGCTTTGCTAGGTCCTGCCTGGTCTGTGAAGTCAGGGAGACTGATTGTAGGCAGAACCAGCAAGAAATCATGGGTGCCACACTCTGCGTCCTCCGGTCTCAAGGATTGAGATGGGCAGAAAATGCCCTAGGATCAGGGGACATATAGATCCTTCCCTGTAGGATTGTGGCTGAGAAAAAAGATTTGCCTCAGGCTGGGAGGCATCGCCCACTGCTCAAGAAGCTGTCTGAGGCCTCTTGCCCGAAAGCTATGGCTTTGCCAGTGCCATTTTAGGTTGCTCCAGGCAATATGGCCATATGTTTCTTGACCTCACTCAGACCTTCAGTTCTTAACTCTCCCAGCAGTGTTAGCTCTTATCTAAAAGAAACCTCTTTAGCCATTCCCAGCATTTTGATTCTCTGAAGTAGAATTTAATTCAGTTCCATAAGTGTTTGCAACACAGACTCCGTGCTGTGGGCTCCAGGAAGCACATGGGGCCTGTCTCTGGGCATCACAGGAGCACACTCTGAAGGTCAGACTCTCCTCAGAATTAAATTACTATGGACCACAAATAGGAAAGGGACATAATTCCAACACTGCTTTGAAAGTCAGAAGGCCTGAATTCTAATTCTAGCTCAAGTCAACTGTTCCACTCTGGGCAAGTCTTTTTTTTTTTTTTTTTTTTAATTCTCTGGATCTCATTTTCTACCTTTTAAAAATTATATGGATTTAGCTTTTACTCTAAATCCATATAATTCTAAGTCTTTGCACTTTGTCTTCAGACAGCATTCTGAAAGAGGCTGATTCACAATAGGCACTAAAAGGACGACTATAGCGAGGCATTCTACAAAACACCTGACTGCTGCCCTTTAAATATGCCAAGGTCACGGATGACAAGAAAGGAGCAAGAAACAGTTACAGATTGGAGGGGATGAAGGAGATATGATGCCTTAATGCAATGTGGGATCCTGATTGGGTCCTGGAACAGAAATTGGATATTTGCAGAAAAAGCTGGTGTCTTAGTCCATTTGGGCTGCTATAACAAGACGCCATAGACTGGGTGATTTATAAACCACATAAAGTGATCACTTACAGTTCTGAAGGCTGGGAAGTTCAAGATCAAGGTGCCAGCAGATTTGGTGTCTTGTGAGGGCTGTACCCCATAGATGGCACCTTCTATGTGTCCTCACATGGCAAAAGAACATCGGGGTAGGCAGCTCCCTCAGGCTTCTTTCGGAAGGACAACTAATCCCATCTGTGAGGGAAGAGCCGTCATGACCTAGTCACCTCCAAAGGCCCCACCTCTTAATACTATCACCTTAGGGGTTGGGTTTCAAAATATGAATTTTGAGGGGACATGAACATTCAGACTATAGCACTGGTTAAAGTTTGTAAGTTTATAGTTTAGTTAGTTGTACTATGTTGATATTAATCTATTTGTGTTGATATCATGGCTGTATAACTATATTATAGGTTAACATCAGAGGAAGCCAGGTGAAGGGTATATGGGAGCATTGTGTAGTATCTTTGCACTCTTCTTTAAATACAAAATATTTTCAAACAAATTTAAAATAATAAAAATGTGGTTATATATTTTCTCAGAAAGTAGGATTGTACATTTCTCAAGACCAGGGAACTTCTTTTCTCTTTCTGTATGTTCGTTAGTACTGCGCAGAGAGGTATCTTGCAGTAAGTTCTCAACGAAATCTATATTAGAATTAAGTAGATCAAAAATGATTCACAACCAAATTTTAACCTGGGACAAAGCAATGTGAAACCTTGTGTCCGTTATAAGCAGTTAATATTGCAATTTTGGTATTTTTACAACTAAAACACAAAACAGTCCAGAAAAATACCATCACTTCCTGGCACCAAGGAAAAGAAATCTCTCCATGTTCAAGTCAGATAGCCAGACTGATTTAGGAAAACAAAAAGAAAAGAAAAAAAAAAAAAAACAAAAGATCAGATGGCTTTAAAAAAAAAAAATATTGTTGCTATTTGGACTGAGCCAGAAGCTCCAGATAATAGTAACCACTAAAGGGGGAAAAAAAAAAAAGAACAAAAAACCTTGGAGCTCTCAATTTGTTTTTCATAAAAAATGAATTACCCCCACCAAAATGCGCCTTGAAGAGTTAATTAAACAGCTGCCCTCATGGCTGATTCTGAGATGTTAGGAGCCCCCTGACAGGCTGCTGAACAAATGGGGCAATAAAGGTGTGGGTTGTTTGGCTTGATTGAAGAGCTTGAGTTTTTCACCCCTTAGTCCCCAAACCATCTGGAAGTGAGTTTGTGGAATGTGGGATGGCAGCCTCTCTGCCCTTATCTGCTGATAAGATTCTCAGCCTCAAACACATGTACTAGAAAGGCGGGGAGCAAATATTTTAGACCTTAAACAACTTGCAAATCCTCCCTCTAAAGTTCATGCTGTGCTATAGCACAGAAGGAAGAAAAACCATCTTGCATTTTTCCCCTTTGTAACCAGGGCCTTTGACATCAAAATGAGCAAACACTAAAGTTTTCCTAAAGGAAAATTGTTTTGGTCTTGACCGTTGAGTGTTACTGACCTTCTCTGAGTCTCCAAAACCCATAGGCTTTAAAGACAAAGCTCCTGAGAGTTGCCCAAGAATGAAACTGCCATGGAAAGAAGGTGTAATTTAGTGAAGAATTTGAGACTAAGGAACAATGTTTATGTTCTCAAGCTGAATCTTAAAAAACAAAAATCTAAAGATGGCCTGCAGGTTACAACTTCACTGACAGAAAGTTCAGGTGTCTGATACCAGAAAGGTTTGACTGCTGAGAAAGAAGAGTCTGAAAGTTGTTAGTTTTGCTTTTAAAGCCTAAAAATCAGGCAGTATATATGCTGTGTGTACCTGTTCTGGTATGTGTATATGTGGTACAAGTTTGTGTGTGTGCATGTGTGTGTGTGTGTGTGGGTATGTGTCAACGTCAAATTAAATTTAAACTAGACATAATAAAGAAAAAACACAATTAGATGAGGTAACATCTTGGGTGAGATACACACCACACACACAAGGACTGAAGAGACGCCACAGTTCAAAAGCACTTCGAGAATTCTGTTATTTAATCTTTCATACAGTCTTCTATTTTTGAGCTCCTAGTATACTCCAGGCACTAAGTGGACTCTGGGAATACAGAGCCAGGTGATACAGTTAAGCCTTGCTCTCAAGGCATGCACAATCTAGAAGTACAGCCAAAATAACCCAGTGATTACAGGACAGAGTGATAAGGGCCATGATAAGAGGAAGCTCAGATTGCCCTGTGAGGCCAGATGGGGGGTGGCAGTGAACAGGGAAAATAGCTAATGCATTGTTTGTTTTTCAAAACAGAAGATGTTTCTTCCCCTCTGGGCTCATCCCACCTCAGACTGATCTTTAAACTCAAATAAATAGGAAGGCTTTAATATTTGTGGAGTCAGAAAAATATAATGACAAACTTGATCAAAATGTTCCTTCTCTCTAGTCTCAAAAATCTCAAGTTTATGCTGTTTGAATGACTAATAAAATTACTTTTTAACACAACAGAAAATCACCATTTAATTTTATTTACTCACTCGAATATTTTTTAAAGTATATACAGTTGGCCCTCTGTATCAGTGAGTTCCACATCATAGATTCAACTGACCTCAAGTCAAAAATATTTGAAAAAAACGAAGGGATGCAAGCATCTTTACTGAAGAGGTACAGATTTTTTTTCTTATCATTATTCCCTAAATGCAGTATAACAACTATTTACATAGTATTTCATTGTATTTAGGTATTATAAGTAACTTAGAGATGACTGAAAGAATATAGGAGGATGTGCATAGGTTATAGCAAATATGATGCCATTTCATGTCAGGGACTTGAGCATCCACAGATTTTGGTATCCACAAGAATCCCGGAACCAAATCCCCATGGATACCAAGGGATGACTTTATTCTGTGCAAAGCGTCAGTGCCCATGGTGCTAAAGAACACTGTCCCTTTGATCCTAATTCTTGAAAAAGGGCCCACTCTGGCCTTCTACATTTTATAAAACTTAATTGGTTTCATAAAAGAAAAGTTATCCTATTCCCACTTGTTGACAAAAACCAAAGTCACCATTTTTATCTACATCATCCTGCTAGAGTCAGAAGGGTTGTCTAAAGGCCTTATAACTAATTGCAAAGTAACACAATGATAATGATAGTCTCTTGGGCAAATTAATCTCACAAATATTTTGGCTCTGGCCAAACCAAACCAATGGAATTTCTTTATACATAGCTGTGATATTAATATAATGCCTTACTTGGCAAATAAACATTCAAACACAGCAGCCATGAAAGATCGACTTTAATAAGCTTATGTTGAAAGAAATGATTTCCTAGAAAATATGACAGTTCTTTAAGGACTTTGTGTCAGTACTCACACACAACTGCCCAACTAACTTTCTCCTCCAAGTTTATAACTTTTTATATTATACTCTCAAAATACCCTCAAATGCCCAAAATATATATTCTAAATTCCCTCTCTAGTTCTTCAAATATGAACTCTGCTGATTTTGCCAATTGTACTCCTAGGTTTAGTTTCTCCGGTTAAGTGAGGAAAAGGCTTCTGCTTCCAGAGGTCAAACATTATCTTGATTTAGCAGGTTGGGCCCCTGAATCACTCCTATGCTCAGTAGCAAAGAATGCAGGCTGGGAAGGATTAATTACCAAAGCCAGTAATCCTGACTCCAACCTCCAAAAATATGAGGAAGTCCAAAAAAAATCTTGAAAGTGATTTGCAACATTCTGTTCAAATCAGTCTCATGAGTAATGTCACTTTGACACCTCTTACCCATGTAAACATAATTATCGCAGACACATCAGCTATTCTTTCTGAACCTTCTCCTTTTCACCCTGAGGCTCAATTTTCCCTCCTCTGAAAGAAGATCAACATAGTTCTGCTAATAGCTTCTTCTTCAGTCTTCCTAGTGAAACAAGTACCCTCAAAGTGTAAGAATGCCAGTAGCTTGTTTAATGACAAATCGTGTGTACTCCCACAGGCCTGGGAAAAGAATTAATTATGTATTTTGGTCTCAAGCCCAGGGGACATAGACAATCTTGGCAAGATCTCCTAAGTAGGATAAAACCCTGAAATTCCTGTCACTTCACATAAGTGAAATCTCAGTTTGTTAGGTGGTAACAGAGTGGAAATTCTGAGTTGACCATTAAAACTCCTAAATAGGTACCACTCTCTTTAATTTACTTTGATCTGGACTCAGTCAGCTAAAAGTTTGCTATAAGACCACATGTCTTCTGTATCACATGAGTAATCCTATGAATGAAATATTTATAGCTGAAGTTATTCATCCATTGAACTTAAATAAAAGCCATTAGTGACTTTTATAAACACACACACACACACACACACACACACACTTACATACACATACATATGTAAACATATAATATCAAACTCTAGCAGGTGACACTGTTTTGTGTGTGTTAGAGATTGGCTTTGCCTAAGCAAGAATCCAAGGTTCACAATGCTAAAGGTATCTTAATATATCCCCCCAGTAATAAAAGTTCCATAAAATTATTGGAAAAATAGTGGGAAATGATAAGAAAAAGAGCATCTCACAATACATGATACAAATAAATTTTATTCAGAATTTGGAGCCTAATACCATATGCCAGTGTCTAGGCATAAGTACAATTAAAATCCAAATAACTGAGAAGAAAATGTGTTAAAACAGCTGATATAGCAAGAAATGTAATTGCCAAGGGGTGCTAAAACCCTGAAGTTTATTACACACATGTACCCAATATGTGTCACATAGGGAATTTCTTTTTCCCTCACAACAAACCACCAGGGATTTTTAAAAAATAATATTATAACAAAGCAAGGACTTAATGAACTGCAGATTTGGAAACTTACATTCACATCCACGGTGTCCAGCTTGAGGTCTGGAAGGAGGCACACCCTGAGGCTTGATAGGAAGGAGGGCAAGCATGACTCTGTGCTTGCTCTGCCGTTCCCTTACACGGATCTGGAAACTAAACTTGAACGATTGTTACTGCAAGTACATTTGTTTTCTCCTTCAAGCTAGCATCGTTCATATCTAAGATGATCCTTTCAACCCTCATTCCTCTGGACAAGGTGGAGTAGGAGAGCAGATTCGTTCTATATCCCCTTGGAAATCAGGGAGGCAGAGTAGGGATGTGGTAGGTGCTCTAGGTCACCCCGTCCTAAGTGATAGAGAGTTCCTTCCCCTATAGGCTCAAGGCTCAGTGTTCCCCAAACATAGGGAGCTGTGCTGCAGGGTCACCTGCAGCTGGAGCTCTCTTGTGGTACTCCCATGTTGTCCAGCACTTTCAGAGTCACCAAGAGAGACCCACTGCCCTTAGCATTGCATTCAAGTTCTTAACCAGTCACTCAAGCCTTTAGCAATAGCTAAACACTGCATCTGCCTACTGCTCGAGTCACTTCTATGCCTCTTCTAACCTGACTAAGCTGGTGTCCTTGCTTCTGCAGAACATGCCTGCATTTGGGGGGTCAATCTGCAGCTCGTGCCAGCACTGACCGAGGCACTGCGGATGCAATGATGAACAAGACAAGTCCTTTCTCTCAGGTGCATGTGTGGAGAGAAGCTAAGGGAAAGACAGTCAGCACATAAACCAGTAAGTGAGTAAAAGTCAGCTAGCAGCAAGTGTTGAGAAACACACTGCACAAAAGTAATTTCCAAGAGGTGGCAGAGAGGAGCTCCGTAAATAAAATTGTTAGAAAGGCCTCACTGTGGAGGCTTTCTCAGCAAAAACTTTATCTGAACTGAAGGAACAGTGAACGCAAAGCCCCTGAGGTAGAAGTCAGGTTGGGTTTTTCAAGGCACAGGAAGAAGCCCAATTTGGCTGAAGTAGTGAATGAAAAATTCAGAAGACATTTGAAACATGACAGGTCAGTAGAATTCTAAGATTTTCACTCCCTCTGCCTCTGTACACACCCTGTGTAATTCCAGAAACTATAAATATAAAGCACTTTATTCCCATGATTAGGCTATATTCTATGAAACAGTTGACTTTTAACAAGGGAGATGATCTGGGTGGGCCTGACCTAATCATGGGAGCCCTTTGAAGTGGAGCGTTTTCTTCAGCTGGTGGCAGAAGAGAAAGTCAAAGACTCAGAGCATGAGGATTTAGTGCACCATTGCTGGCCTGAAGATGGAGGAGGCCACACAGTAAGGTGCTGAGAGTGGCCCTTTGCCTGGCAGCCAGCAAGGAAACAAAAGTCTCAGTTCGACAACTTCCAGGAACTGATTTTTGCCAATAGTAAGAATGAGCTAGGACTATTTATGATAGCAAAGACATGGAACCAACCCAAATGCCCATCAATGATAGACTGGTTAAAGAAAATGTGGTACATATACACCATGGAATACTATGCAGCCATAAAAAGGAATGAGATTATGTTCTTCGCAGGGACATGGGTGAAGCTAGAAGCCATCCTTAGCAAACTAACACAGGAACAGAAAACAAAACACCACATGTTCTCACTCATAAGTGGGAGCTGAATGATGAGAATGCATGGGCAAAGGGAGGGGAACATCACACACCAGGAACAGTCTGGGGGTGGGTTCAGGAGGAGGGAGAGCATTAGGACAAATAGCTAATGCATGTGGGGCTTAAAACCTAGACAGATTAATAGGTGCAATAACCCACCATGGCACAAGCAAACCTGCAAGTTCTGTGCCTGTATCCTGGAACTTAATGTAAAAAAATTAATTAATTTTTTAAAAAGAATGGCATAGGAAGTGGATTTTTCCCCAGAGGCTCCAGAAGAGAACTCAGCCCCACCAAGACCTGGATTTAAGGCTCATGATGCCTGTATTAGTCCCTTCTTGTACTGCTAGAAGGAAATACCTGAGACTGGGTAATTTGTCAAGAAAAGACGTTTTATTGGCTCACAGTTTTGCTGGCTGTACAGGAAGCATAATGGCCTCTGCTTGGCTTCTGGGGAAGCCTCAGGGAACTTTTAATCATGGCAGAAGGCAAAGGGGGAGCAAGCACTTCACGTGGCTGTAGCAGGAAGTAAAGGGGCGAGAGATACCATGAGTGAGATCTCATCATCTCACTCATTATCACGAGAACAGAACCAAAGGGGATGGTGTTCAACCATTCATGAGAAACCGCCCCATGATGCAATCACTTCCCAATGGGCCCCACCTCCAACACAGGGTATTAAAAGTGAACATGAGATTTGGGTGGGGAGACAGACCCAAACCATATCAATGCCCTATAGAGAACCCAGCCATGCCATGCTGTACCTCTGACATACCGAGATGTGAGCTAATAAATGGCAGTTGCTTCACACTGCTCTGTTTGTGATCATTTGTTACACCATAAGAGAAAAGAGTAATAAAGTTGGAGGGGCAGATGGAGCCAGATGGTGCAAGGCCTCAACAGGATAAGAGTCTGGATTTTGTTTTCCTGGTAAAGAACTTATTTGAGAGCTTTAAACAGGAGTCAGTAAAGTAGAAAGCGCATAACCAGGTTGTGCTTTGCATAGAGCACCTGGGCCTCTGGTGCAGAATAGGCAGAGGGCTGGAAAAACAGCCACGCGAGAGAACATCTAAGTGAGGGATGGCAGTGCTGAGGTCTAGGGCTGTGGCAGAAGAGATGATGTCTCGGATCTATTTGGAGGGAGAACTAGCAAAGTTTCCAAATGGATTAATGTGTACATGGAGTGGGGTGGGGGAAGACAAAAAAGAGAGGATTTGGAAATGATTCTGAGGTTTTTGGTTGAGATCTGAATGAACGCTTGTGCCATTAGCTGAAATGGGCAACATTGGAGAATGGTCAGAGAGAGAGAGTGTGTGTGTGTGTGTGTGCGTGCATGCATGTGCCCTCATGCACAGGCCCACATGTGCAATCCAAGTGCCTGTGGATGCTTTGTGCTTTCCTCTCTCCGCAGTTTTGCTCAAGCTTTCCTCTGTCCTAGAGCATCTTAATGCTGACCCTCTGTCTGTTCCAAATACAGGCACCTATCAATAAGTATTTTCTAGTCATCCACCATAATGTGGCTATTCTTTACTCTAGGCTCTTAGAACCTTACTTTGACTACCATATAGTTAGTGCCTAACAATCTCAGAAAATTAGAAACATCATATTTCATGAAGTATTCATGACATTGTTAAGATAACCACTGCCTTCATCTGGCTGATTTTAACACTGGAAGTCTCATGTTCTGGGAAACCCCTCAGTCCCAGGCAAACAAGGACAGCCAGGCACCCTAGATATCCCAAGGACCTCTCTCCTTCTCTCCAAGTGCCACATCACCTGTCCCTGGCTGCTCAGCTGAAAACAGCACATTAAATATAGCAGGTGCTTAGTAGTAACTAGCATATTTTGAAGATGATACTTTGTTCCTTCTGAAACTAATCAAGGCCAGAGGACTGAGGTGGACCCTTTTTGCCATCATCCATCATCTTCTCTCCTTTTCTAATGTGGGAGATAGCAGCAGAAAGGTGACTTGGCATTGTTTTGCATATCCAAATCTGTTTTTTTCCTTCCGATTATTTTTTGTTGTTTTTTTGATTTTTACTTTTGGTTTGTTTTTAAAAATTACACACGTTTGAGATTCTTTGAATGAGATTTAGTTCGTCCCTCCCTTTTTCTATTTACTCAATGGGCAATAATTCACAGGCTGAGTCTGAGAATGGGTTAATCCCTCTGCAGTCTGAGTATAGCTGAGTTTCCGCTCTTGGTTCAAATGCTAAGTGAACCTGCATAACCAGCTTCAGGTGCAGTTTAATATCTAGGCCACTGTTTATTTGTCAAAGGCCTTGCTGTGCACTCCTGTAGGTCAAAAGGTACAGAAATGAGAGGTGGCAGAGAGGTCAGCCCCCAGGGAACTGTGAAACAGCCAGGACTTCAGTAGGCTTGGCCATTAGCTCCCTGTGTGGCCTGCAGCAGGCCTCACAGTTCCTTGAGCTTCGGCCCATGGCATCTCCAAAGGCCTCCCCCTCCCCACTCGCCTGATCTTACATAGGAGAAGTGAGCTCTGTGGAGAGGGGAAGGCCAAATCTCACTTGTACAAACAGTCACTCCTGGCTTGATCTCACTCAGCTTGTTATGAAGAGCAATCCCCGATATTTGTTGAGGATTTACTAGGTGGCGCTCTTTGTTAATTACCTCAATACATATCACATTTAACCTTCACATAACTCTACAGAATACTTATTATTCTGCTAATTTTTGGGTGCTAAAAATAAGATGGAGAGTTTAAGGAATTTCCTCAAGCCACACAATAAGAAAGCACAAAGCTGGATGACCTCAAATTTCATATACACCATGTTTTACTGTTTTAGCTCTATTCTAGCTAATATGAATTAAAAGACAATGTCCAAGTACACTGAGACCTTAATATAAAATGGCACATATGTGATGCCAGCCATGCACCAATACTATATTAGATATCTTACATACATCATCATATTTGGTTTATGTCATTCTCACAACCATATTGCAAAGAAAATATTTCTATCCTCATTTCTTAATAAACTAACACAGGGAGTTAGAGTAATTAGCCCAAAGCCCCACATTCAAAATGTGATGAAGGAGAGCTGCGGTTTCTGTCTGAAACAAAGCTCATTCTCTTCCAGTGCGTCCTGTGGTCCCTACAGCACAGAGACCACAGGTGAATGGGATCTTGTGTGCTACAGTGTGGCAAGGAGACATGGCCAGTGGGGAAGAGCATGAAGGACACAGAGCCTATGGGAGAGCAAAGCGTGAGCCAATGGCAGGTGAGAAGAATGAGCTCGTGACAAGCGGTATCAGCAGAGGAGTGGAAATACATGGAGTGTAGGTGAGTAAAGTGGGCTTTCCAAGCAAACAAGAATCAGGAGCTTGTATTGCAGTCGGCTCAATGCATGGCTCTCTCCCACTGTCATGCCCAAAGTAACTGCCTCCTCATCTCTTTCCATATATCCAGGATGAGATATCAGCTTCTGAAAAAGGGAAATGAAACAAAGAAAGGGGTGCTGTCTTGCTGCCCTTTCTGATGACTAATCTTTTAAACACCTGACCCAGCACAAGCAGAAATGCAGGTCCAGCATGAAATCACAGCTGGTCCCAGACCTCTTCCCAGAAAAGCCTTGGTCCTTGTCCAGGGCAGAGCTAGTAAATCCACAGAGAATAAACAAAAAGAAACTACCATCGGAGTGAACAGGCAACTTACAGAATGGGAGACAATTTTTACAATTTACCCATCTGACAAAGGGCTAATATCCAGAATCTACAATGAACTCAAACAAATTTACAAGAAAAAAAATCAAACAACCCCATCAAAAAGTGGGCGAAGGATATGAACAGACACTTCTCAAAAGAAGACACTTATGCAGTCAACAGACACATGAAAAAATGCTCATCATCACTGGCCATCAGAGAAATGCAAATCAAAACCACAATGAGATACCATCTCACACCAGTTAGAATGGCCATCATTAAAAAGTCAGGAAACAACAGGTGCTGGAGAGGATGTGGAGAAATAGGAACACTTTTACACTGTTGGTGGGACTATAAACTAGTTCAACCATTGTGGAAGACAGTGTGGTGATTCCTCGAGGATCTAGAACTAGAAATACCATTTGACCCAGCCATCCCATTACTGGGTATATACCCCAAGGATTATAAATCATGCTGTTATAAAGACACATGCACACATATGTTTATTGCGGCACTATTCACAATGGCAAAGACTTGGAACCAACCCAAATGGCTATCAATGATAGACTGGATTAAGAAAATGTGGCACATATACACCATGGAATACTATGCAACCATAAAAAATGATGAGTTCATGTCCTTTGTAGGGACATGGATGAAGCTGGAAACCATCATTCTCAGCAAACTATCGCAAGGACAAAAAACCAAACACTGCATGTTCTCACTCATAGGTGAGAATTGAACAATGAGAACACTTGGACACAGGCTGGGGAACATCACACGGGGCCTGTTGTGGGGTTGGGGAACGGGGAGGGATAGCATTAGGAGATATACCTAATGTAAATGATTAGTTAACGGGTGCAGCACACCAACATGGCACATGTATACATATGTAACAAACCTGCACATTGTGCACATGTACCCTAGAACTTAAAGTATAATTAAAAAAATGCATGTTCACAGGTTTTCCGCACCAAGGAGTTTGTTATAGGTCTTTGCTATGTGGCTCTTGTGCTAGTAGAATTTTCCAAAATTCTTTAGAAAGAGTGGTTATTATTTTATTCCTTAGAGGCCAGCCCTTTTGTAGGGAATGGGGAAGGAAGTACATTTATACTAATGAGATCAAGGAAGCTCATTTAAATGAGAAGGCAGATGTATTACCAAGACTTATGACCAACTATTTTTATAACTGATATGTCAGGAATGTGTGTCTATTCAATTAGGATGCTATCTCATATTCTGGTCAACCACTGTACTCACTGGATTCAATCTATTTATTTAGAAGAGTAATTTAGTATTTGGAAGAGTAAATGAATTCAATGTTTAAAAAAAAAAAATCACTCCAGCTTTCTCCACTCTGAAGCATTTTACTTAAGCCTGACATTACTACTAGAATTCTTAGCATTTAGTTTAAAGAAAAAAGTACAGTCAGGTGGCTTTGACCATTAATGCCCACTTGATTTGTACTAATATTCCTTGTTAAATGCCTAAAGAGACAGGAACGGTATGCCAACTCCCTTCTGAAATAGACCCTCTATCTTCCTCAGACATATGAGTGGGATGTATCATTCATGACACATGTCATCTGGCATTTGGCACTATGAGGACTAGGAACACAAGCAGTAACTCCTGACAGACTGTACTGCACACTCCAAGTTCCTGCCATCTTGCGTAAGGCCCTCAGTGCAGGGATGCTCCTGGGCAATTGCCTCCCCTCCTTCCTTTCCTTCCCCCATCAGCTTTCTTCTCCTCCAAATATTCCTTTTCTTCTCCTTTCTCCTTCTAGAGGAAGGAGAAAGCTGGATGACCTCAAATTTCACACACACCATGTTTTACCATTTTAGCTCTATTCTAGCTGCTATGGGATACAATATGAACTAAAAGACAATGTTCAAGTACACAGAGACTTCAAAATAATATAATGACACATATGTGATACCAGCCATGCAGCAGTACTACACTAGATGTCTTACATACATCATCACATTTGATCTATTTCATCCTCACAACCATACTACAAAGACAATATTTCTATCTTCATTTTTTATTAAAGAAACGAGCACTCAAGGAGTCTGAGTAATTAGCCCAAAGCCCCACATTCTGGTTTTTGTCTCTTCCTTTGAGAATGAGCTGGGCATTCCAGCCTTGCCTGGCTGCCCACCCGGTCCTGGCAAGATTATCTAAAACAATAACAGTATAAATGTTTCAGTTTTTTGGGAAGTAGACAGTCCACCCAAATTTTGCCCCTACCTGCGATTAAGATAAAAGCACCTTTTATTTTTCTAAAATAAAAGAGAATGAGAGAAAACAAGAAATGCAAAGAAGTTAAGTTTCTTGATTTTGAGATTACCTTCTTCCTAGAAAAAACTTTGGTGGGGGCAGTCGAGGAAGTGGGAGGGAAATAAATCACAGGCATGAAGTACTTCAAAGAAGAGGGAATAAAGAAGCAGAAAGGAAAAGCCAGAAAAAAAGAAAAGTGTAACTGAAAACAAGTGCCAACTTGATAGATTAAAATTGTGAGGTTTCTTTTAATTTGAATTTTTTTAGTTTAATGAGATTAAAATTTTCACATTTACTACCTGTTAATATTTCTTTTTTACAAACTATCTCTATATTCTATGTACATTTTTCTACTGTAATTTTCACATTTCCCTTATGATTTATAATAGTTTCTTTTGCCATATTTTGCAATTTTCTTCAAATGGGATATTTTTCTTTCAATTTTGTTTATATTATTTTTATCTCAAGACTTAAGTGTCTATATATTTAAATCTTTTGATATTTCCTTTATTATTTTTGCCTTTGCCTTTATATTTACAAAGGCTTTTTTCCCCTACAAGAACAGATAAATCTTCCTTTGTATTTTTGGTACTTCCTTTATGTTTCTATTATATTTAAATATTTACTCTTCCTGTAACTTTATTTCAGCGTAGTACATGGCACTGAAGAATCAGTTTTCTCTCCTACTGTGATGCAGAGCCTCCCAAGAGTTCATGCAGCACTCACATATGACTGCTCTAAATCAGCTCACACTTCTTTCACCAAAAATAAGATTGAAAGATACAGATTTCATATGTTGTAACAGAACAATTTATTTCCACTTCTATCAAGAATATAATAAGGATTTATTTGAAAGAAGTGAATCCTAAAATGTTCTAATTATTTTATAATTTACTGCTATTTGAAGAAAAAAAAGGTAAGGAATTTAAAATAATTTGCATTAACTCCCAGAAAAGCTTAAAAGTTGGCAAATCATTATTTCCTCTAGGATATCCTCTTCCTATTCAAAGTGTGATCTTTCAACCAGTGGCATTGTTATTACATGGGATCTTGTTATAATTGGAGATTCTCAGGCCCACCTCAGACCTACTGCATGGGAATCTGCAATGTTATGAGATCCTCAGGTGGCTCCTATGCACACTGAATTCTGAGAAGTGCTGTTCTGTCTAACTCTTGGCTTTCTCAGTTTTCAGATGCATCAACAGCAGACCTAATTGAGAAGCATGATTTCCACAGAGCCCTAAACATAGAACATAATATTTTCACATTGGGGAGAGAGGAAATTGAAAGAGAAAGGCTCAATATAACAGAAATCTCAGCTTCAGATTTCAACCTGCCAAAGTGTTCAAGGTTACAAGGAAATAACTGTTATTGCGGAAAGCTCCTGGAAAGAAAGAAGCACTGTATGCTCTTCATGTCCACACATTAAGCCAACCTTCTTCACCAGATCCTCTTTCTCGTTCCTGCAGTTCCTCTGGGTGTTTAGAACACTCTCAGGCTGGGGGCATTTTGGCAATATGCTCTTAAATAAAAGATGCATATGCTCTATGATACCAGTTAGCAATTCTACTGGACATCAATTCTAGATAAATTCTTACATACCAATACATAAAAGCATGTGCATTACAGCACTAGTTATAATAATAATTAGATACAACATAAATATCTGTAAACATGACAGTGGACCCATAAATTGTAGTATGTTTATACAGAATGCTATACACCATTTTAAATAATGAACTTTGTACACTGATAGGGAAGATTCTCAAAAACATAATATCAAAAATACAGTGTTTTGAAACAGAATGTATAAAATTTAAAATTATTTACATAAAATTTTAAAAGCTGCAAAATAACACTCTATAAAGTATGTGAATACCTATAGACAAAGAAGTATAAAATCACTCATGAGAATAATGAATGCTGAATTTACAATAATGATTATCTCTGAGAAATTAGGGACAGAATACAATTGGAGAAGGTACAGAGATGTTTTTACATTATTGCATATTTTTAACTTTATGTTGAAAATCTTTCATGATAGAAAAGAACAATTTAGGGGGGAAGAAGGCAATTTCTATCCGGAAAAAGAAAAGAAACAGAAGCAACTGAAAAAAAAACACCATAAAATTAAGTATTTATAGAATTTGAGAAATTATGATTTTTAAAGTAATGAAACTTTTTGGATTACTTTTTTTTTTTTTTTTTTGAGAGGGAGTCTCACTCTGTCACCCAGGCTGGAGTGCAGTGGCGTGATCTCAGCTCACTGCAAGCTCCGCCTCCCAAGCTCATGCCATTCTCCTGCCTCAGCCTCCCGAGTACCTGAGACTACAGGTGCCCGCCACTACGCCTGGCTAATTTTTTGTATTTTTAGTAGAGATGGGGTTTCACCGTGTTAGCCAGGATGGTCTCGATCTCTTGTCCTCGTGATCCACTCACCTCGGTCTCCCAAAGTGCTGAGATTACAGGTGTGAGCCACTGTGCCCAGCTTTGGGTTACTTTTAACCTAATAATAATTATGTTTTTCCAATGAAGGATGATCAAAATACCTCCTAGTTCTTGGCTCTTACTTTCATTTACTCCACTCCTTGTATGAAAGAATCAATACTGATTCATGGAAATTTCTGTGAGTCAAAAAAGGCACAGTTGCTTCAAAATTCCTCCTGAGTTCACCACAGTTATAACCAATGTCAGCATTTTCTCTTTGGTCTACGTTGTCAGAAGTAAATACGTATTAGGCTATTTTTTCACTAGGAAACAGATTCCATGCAGGTTGACAGCATGAATCTTGGACTGCAATTCAGTTATTTAGGAGCTATATGATGTTGAATGAGGTACTCAACTTCACTGAGCCTATGTGGAAATAATAGGTCATAGCGTTATTATTAGGATTAAATAAGATATATAAAATAGCACTCTATTTAGCTCACAATAACGTTCTATCTGTGATGGCTAATGATGATGATGATAGTAATAATTAAGACTGTGGCCAGCCTATGCTCTATAAGTTTTCTTATATCCAGGACTGTAATATCCAAGGAGACACACAGTCTATTTTGTAAGGTAAATAAACAAGGCACCCAAATGAAATACTGTAGAGATATCGCTTTTGTTCAGATGTAAAGACATGACGAGGAAAACAAATAGTGCTTTTTAACTCACTCCCCTTTTTAACTTCGAATACCTTTTTTTTCTTACTCCACCCCAAGTATAAGTTCACTTGGGTTCTAATGAAAGATTTTCTGATTGATCTGCTATTAGTATTTAGGAAAATTGATGAAAATACAAATTCTAAAACAAGAGTTTTAAAAATTTGAGCTTTGATTGCTTTTTTTAAACACAAACTCTCCACAAATAACTTTAGCAAATTAGGTTTTGCTCTGGGCGACATTACTCCAGGTGCAAAGTTCTAAATACATTTATGAGATCATGAACTTTGTTAACCAACATCCATCCCCCAACACCTACCCTCTACCCATAAACTCTTCTCAGCAACCATGAAATAAGCTTGGGCTGGGTGCGGTGGCTCACGCCTGTAATCCCAGCACTTTGGGAGGCCAAGGAGGGAAGATCACGAGGTCAGGAGATAGAGACCATCCTGGCTAACATGGTGAAACCCCGTCTCTACTAAAAATACAAAAAATAAGCTGGCATAGTGGCAGGTGCCTGTAGTCCCAGCTACTCGGGAGGCTGAGGCAGGAGAATGGCGTGAACCCGAGAGGTGGAGCTTGCAGTGAGCCAAGATTGAGCCACTGCACTCCAGCCTGGGAGACAGAGTGAGACTCCATCTCAAAAAAAAAAAAAAGAAAGAAAAGAAAAAGAAATAAATAAGCTTGTTATTGGCCTGTGCCAGCCCCTTGACTACAAATGGAGCTGTGAGTATGAATAGAATTGAAACACCAAGGGCATCATGATGGTGCCAGCTGGCCTAGAACTTCTCTTTATAGGATTTGTATTTTCATTAGTTGTCCTAAGTACTGAGAGCAGATCAATCATGAAAATCCTTTGTTAGAATCCAAATAAATCTGTATTTGTGATAGAGCAAGAAGGAAAGGTATTCAAAGTTAAAAGTGGGGATGAGTGAGCACTATTCATCTTTTCTGGCAGGTCTTTCCATCTGAACAAAAGCCAGATTTGCCTATAGGCTTGAGTGAGCCCTTTCCTCTATTTCTTCTCACCTTCTCCTTTACTGATCAATGGCCACATAATATTTTGCTCCCTACTCTTTCTCCTGCCTCACCCCACACTGGTAGCTTTATCTCTGAAATGAATGAGTGAGAATTTTCCTACCCTTTTCCCAGAATAGAAGGAAACTCTATAGGTGACAGTATGATATAATATCTCAGAGCTGCTCTTTGAGAGGGCAAATCAGGACATTCCCTTTTTGAAACTAAATGCAACATTGAACACTAGAAAAAAAATAGCACCCTTAGAAGAACTAAGTTGATCTTCACACCCAAGTTGTGATGCTTGCAAAGCCCCTTCCAACATGTAGCCAAAGGCGTTTATGAAGATTCTGTAATCTTAGGGTGTTGGACAGCTCAGAAATGCAAGAATAGTGTATGCCTAGGAGAACAAGGGGCTCTCTCTAAGCAAAAGTGCTGTTGACATTGACTCCTCTCTACTGTTTTTGACAAAAGGGTTCTGAAAATGAAGGGCTCCTTCTATTTGCAAAACTGCCAAAAATTGTGCGTAATTGATGCTTTCCTGAGAAAATCACCATGAAGAAAGACCAAAAACCTCTTGCAGCAAAGTTAGACATGGCTCACAGAACTAGGAGACAAGAGAAACTAAACGGGAATAGGAGTCCAAAAGCCAAATCCTCTTGACTTGCAGCAGTGAGTTCAGTAGTGAGCACGGTGGTTCTTGGGGAGGAGGGAGGTGGAGATGGGGTAGGAGTATAAACCCCTGTTAGTTCTGAGACTGGTTGTAGAAAAAGAATTGGAGAGCGTGTCTAAAGCACAGACATAAGATATTTATTGAGAAATTAATGGATTCCCATACTGGAAAACATTTTATCCATTTTTGTTCTGCTAAAATGAAGTAAGCAGTTGTCAAGGATAAGGTGTCAAGCAGATTTCCGACAAATAAAGAGCTTTCCTAATAAATTATGTACCAAGTAAAAGGAATTGCATTTTACATGCTATGGCCTTATTTCACAGTTTTACAGATTTCTTTAATCCTAACTATATTTTCCCAGGTTTTATATGAGCTGCTGACACTGGGTACTAGTGATGGCTGGTGAAATTGTACTTTTTCCAGGGTTTTAAATCTAGAAATGGTAGCTAGAGAGGAAGAAATGTAACTGCAAAGAGAATTGTGGCTACAGCTTTTATGATTCCAAGTAAAAATGAACTCGTCTTGAAACTTTCAAAGTTCCCCTTTCTCCATAATTCTTCAGAATGATCTCATCAAGAAATGTGTTATCACTTCAGATTTTCTGAAGAAATGGAAGCAAATCATGATCACTTGAAAATTTGGGAGAAACTGGTAAAGCAAGTTTGAAGGAGTCCGTTCAACATACATTAGGCATTCTTTGATTAAATCCATCAGTATTACCTAGAGAGTGTTAGGTCTTTTCCAAGATTTCTTTAAACGCTTTTTGAAGGCATTCCTTAATTCCAAAATGTTTAATGAAATAAAATGTTTCCTAGGTTTGAGATACTGAATATGATGCTACAGTTAGGAGATACATATAGAAAAAGCAGATTTGGAAAGTTAAATTAAGTACACCTTTGTGGTGGTTTAAGAGTATTTTTCCAGCAAAGGCTACATGGTGGCTGGAAAGTGAGAACAAAAAATGAGCACCTCAGGCTCAGGTTCAGGCCTGGGTAGTTCACTGGATAGTCCACCAACAAGCAGGAGATGAAGTTGGCTGATCTTGATAGCTTTTACAACAGCCGAACATTTAAATCAAAACCCTACATTTAGTATGTGTGAATGTGCCAGATTTTTGTGGGAAATTATTAGCACTTACTCCTAGGGGCACTCCTCTAGGCTGTCTTCCCTGGGACAATGGAAAGCCAGTAGAATAAAGACAAGAAGCCCAAGTCCAGGTTCAGCTCTGGACTCAGTTGATGTATGACTTCGAGCAGGTCATTTCCTTTTGGACCTCCTTTTCCATGTCTATAAAATAAGAGGATAAGCATGGATAATTTGTAAGTTCCATCTAATTCTAAAGTTGCATGGCTGAAAAGAACGTCTTCATCTTGAGATTCAAATCAATATAGTTCCCTCTTCCCTAGGAATCAGAGTTAAAGAGTCTCTGAAAATTAAAGCTAGAAAGAACCTGAGAAATCATCTAACCCAAATCCCCTCATCCTACTCGTAAAGAAACTAACCACATGTGTTCATTGGCTTCACTCCCAGATGCCAGTAAAACATTTGATTGTTTCAAGTAAGTGCAGAATGGAACTCCTGAATCTGAGAAATCTAGTTTCATGTTCTCTCACTTAGGAGTCATGTCATTCTACTGTCAGAAAAAACACACACACACACACACATTCAAATTATAGTAGAAATGAGATATTCATGTAAAGCTAAGATGAGGTTTTCAGCATCATAAAATTAAATATCCCTGCATATACTCCAAAGGCAGGACTTGGAAAGAAGCTAGGTAGTGTTTCAGCTGTAAGGCTTATTGACATATAGTCTTTGGTCAGTTAGTGGACCATGGCTGAGAAGGAATATCAATAGTAAAAAGAAGAGTATCCTGAACCTACCTACATGTTAAAGAGGGTACCATGGAGCCAACAAGGAGGAGATGTGAGGATAGAAGAAAGAACAAGAAGCAAAGAGAAACAAAGCAGAGAGTGTAAGACTATTACAGGAAGCACCAAAGGGACCAAATTCCTGTTCATTAGGAGCCAACCCCATCAGCCATTAGCAGATCAGCTGTAAAATTCAAGGTGAAGGTAGACAAAGGTGATTATAGTACATGGATGTCCCCCAAAATCATTTTTTAAATCATACTTTAAGAAGGTAATTGCCATAACTACTATTACGGTATGATATTGTCTTTAAAAATATTTTGGTGTCAAATAATGTGGCAAGTGCCTGGGTCTTCTCTTACTTGCTGAAATATAAGTAACTTTGGGATTTTATTGATTATTGTATCACCAAAGATAGAGACCTATTATATAGTGTGTACAATAACTGTTTGGTTCACTCTACAGCTGTCAAACACTGTTTAGTTGAAAGTAACAATATCATCAATCATTTCATTATAGTATTGATGAAAGTTTATTTTTAAAAAAGTGTGCATTTTGTATAGCTTTCTAAGTGCTCATAAATCCCTATGGAATGTTGTGGGAAGTGGATACTTCTGGAGATCTCTGGGTACAGAATGTTCAGCAATCCAAACTTATCTGCATTTATTAATATGTGGCTTAATAATGTTACATATTCAGTTGAATAAAAAAAATTTCCATCTCTGTTCATTACAATAATTTTGCAGAATTCAAGATTCATGTATGTATGGCCTTCTGAATGTTTCCTACTTTTGAAATATGACTACTGAAATTATATAGATAACGCCAGATACACAAGACTAAGAATTTCATTTGTATCCTGAAACCTCTTTATTGGATAACTATTCTGAGAAGATACTCATATTTATTAACAAATCATTTTACTCTTCAGAATATGAAGACCTTTGGAGAAATTGTTCATTCTATTCCTCAAGGGCCACTGAATAATTATCTTTCTGCTTAAAAGAGAAAGACACATTTTCTATTCTTTTAGAGACCAGGATCATTCTTCCATTTACCCATTCTCTCATGCTTACTAAAATAATTTACTTCCATTTACTCATTCCCTCATCCTTCTAAAATCATTTACATACATGACAGATATAAAAAATTAATTAGGAAAAAGGGTAGAAAAAGGCCCCTGACTTCAAGGCATTTATGTTATGAAAGTCAGAGAGATGAACAACATTGTCATATTTTCCTGAGTATCCTCCACAGTAACCAATACAAGCCTGAGTGCCAATAGTCACTTAGAAAACATTCACTAGCAGAATGAATCAATAAATGCAATTATGAAGGGTTGGATGTAGTGGACATATTTGGTCAATTAGCCACTAGAGGCTACATCTTGAGTGTGAAGGAGCCATATTTCAGATAAAGTAAAACCCAGCCCTGATTGATGTGTTTTTAAATTATGAGGTTTGTTTTCTCTAGAATGGTTTTATATTCATGAAGAGCCAGTCCATGGGATGTATTAGGAAATCCCTAGCATTTGAAGATAATTGGAGAGACTAACCAGGCACGAACCACTTCCAAAAGGAGTCCTCATGTACCTGTCAGAGCAGAATCCCAGGTACGTGGAGAGGCCATGGGGTTTACCCAGCTTACCATTACCCATTCATGTTGGCATGTGCTAGGCATCTCCCATGCTCTCTTTATAGCACTGCAGTCTGCCCAAGTCTCCTGTGTGCCCTTTCCCTAGCACATAGGGACACAGTAGCACAGCGATATGAGTCAGTTGCTTTCCAGCCACCCAAATCCTCCATCTATTCCTGTGTGGACCCTTCCTGGGATGGCTTATCTGGTTTTCACTTTATGTGAGACTGTAAAAGAAAACCAATCTTTGCTTAGGGTAGCAACAATCCCTGAAATGGCCTGCATGAGCTTCTGATTTTATAACAACACTGCTTTGCAGGGAAGGTGGTGATACATGGACAACCTGCTCATATCATGTAGTGTAATATTCAGGAAGCCCACGGTTTCTTCCAATGGAAGAACAAGAGGACCAGGTGACAGTAGAGGTAAAAATTGAGCTGCTCAGCCAGCACCAAGTCAAGAGGATTCTCCAGCTTATTTAGGCTTTAGAACATTCCAGGCTGAATGGAATACAGTTAATCTTTACATCAAATCCAGTTCTACACTTAAAGATAAAAGTGTCACTCTTAAGTCAGCAGGCACTGGTGTCTGGCAAGAAGCAAGGTAACACTCCAGTGAAACACTGATTTTAAGTCCTGAAAGCTACCCTCTCCCCTCCACTTTTCCAATCCAAGACTTGAGGTTTAAATAATTCATAACTGAATCAACTACAGTTCATTCAGAGGCCACACTATGTTCCTTGACTTGATAATAACATAGCCATGGAGAGGTAGACCTTGAAAATTAGGCTTACATTGGAATAAACACTCTCAGGTATTTCTTATTCTTGTCATTGCAGCAAAAACTATGACACTCTCTGGGGAACAACAAAAAAGACAATGGGACTACAGTCCTTTCCACAGATGTTCTGGGCCACTTCCCTCAACAACTACCAAGTTCCTGAGGCTCAAAATTGGCCTGGATTTTCTTCTACAATTCCATGAGGTATCAACCATTGGGGCAAACATTGCTGAACTTACCACCCTGGGAATATTATATGGGTGGTGAAGACACTGCAGGTATTTGTTTACTAAAACCTTTTGTTTATGAATGTATGACTTGACGCAGGCATCATCAAACATTGACTTTTTTCCCCCTAATACCTAAGATGCCAGCCCCTTGGGTTAAGCATTATCCTTTTATATATTTTACAAATTCTAAAGCCATGCCTTAGTGTGAATATTTTTATCTTGTTCATTTGACGGTGTGCTGTATACCAGACATTGTCTATGTTTTAGATATATCACCGCAAAGAACTTACAGAGTTTTTTTTTCTTTGATTATTAAATTGACAGTCAGAAAGGTAAAAGCAGAGCCAGCCTATGAGTCCAGGATTGTCCATTTACTAAACCTGCTGCTTTCCTTTTCCCATGAGGCAAGATAAAGAAAGGATGGGCCCCTTGACAGCTGTTGCCTGCAGAAAGAGACATGGTGAAAATATGGTAGAGAGATCCAGACCAGGGACATCTCAATATAAATTTGGCCTAAGGCTTAACTTTGATGGGTACAATGGAGCAAATCTGCATTCGACACATTCTGGGGAAAATGGTTTTTTCCTCAAGATCAGTAGGGACCTAGACTCCGCGTGTGTTCTTAAAGAATTTTATTTCAGAAACAACCCCTACTTATTCATCTAGTCTTGTTGATATTTTAACAATATTTCCAGAATCTGTTTCTATTTCTATCTCATTTCATACACCTCAACAAATTTCCTAACTGATTTTCCATACGTATTTTATTCCTTACAAACTCTTGGCAACACTAAAACCAAAGAAGATTTTTTTAAAACATAAATATTACCATGTGATGGCTCTGTTTGGAAATGTTTGAAAGCTCTGCATAACCTGGAAGAAAACC
This sequence comes from Hylobates moloch, assembly GCF_009828535.3. NCBI lineage: Eukaryota > Metazoa > Chordata > Mammalia > Primates > Hylobatidae > Hylobates > Hylobates moloch. Next base: position 18,387,083 of record NW_026652288.1, on the reverse strand, counting down.
ACCAACTCTTTAGCATGACATACTCCACTTTATGGGACACCACAAGCCCCATGTTTCTGCACTGTCCCAGAAGCTCTTCTACGTGCATACCTTCTACTCACTACCTGTCTCAGCTTAAATGCCACTTTCTCAGGAACCCCATGACTGTTCAAAAAATTGTGGATGATAACCATGTAGAATACCACTTTCCATTTGGAGGACTGTGCTTTTAGAAGGGCACTGTCCGAGAGGTTAGAGAAACATTACACATGAAAATAGTTGAAGGAATTGAGGAGATTACACAGGAGAAAATGAAACTCACAGACAAGAAAACTAACACACATTAGACAAAAACAGTATCATGAGAAGCAGCCGACTACTGAGGAGGCTTGTTGAGTGTAGCCCAGAATTCAGAAGCAGGATGTGTGGATGAAAGGAAGTACATAGGAGAAGGTCAAATTTAACATGTTTTAGGAAAAGCCTTCTTGAGATTGAAGATTGTCACCACGGAAACAAATATCCATGTAGAAAACTGTGAGCTCCAGTTTTCATGCAAATGCTCAAGGATGCTGCAGAAGAGATTGTGTGTAGGGGGCAAATGCTCAGTTTTTCTGAAGGGCACTGACCATCAGGGAATAACAAAGAAATGGGACAGTAATAGGCTGGAGAGGAAACTGGCCAAGCCCACCAGACTCCATAAACTCTCACTAACTCCTCCATGAATACAGAGTCAATAACAGAATTAACGGCACACTACTGCCTTCATGTGAGCCCAGAGGATATTACTTTTTCCAGTCTTACAACTATTTCAGAAATGTCTGTTGTTAACAAGAATTCTATGCCTCAGCTCTCTAGCATTGGGAATTAAGGAATTTACAAGCAGTATTATTGGGAATATGCATGAATATTTGGGTGTATGAACATAATCAAAAGAGAAATATTTTTATATAAAGGCATGTTTTAAAATCAATATATAAATATGTGCAATATTTTACCATTTGGTGTTCAGTATAAGTGTTGTTATATTCATTCAGGCTAGAACACAGTGATAGTTTAAGATAGTTCAAGATAGTTCAACACGGTGATAGTTGAATTGTCGCTTTTTAAAAGAGTTGTTTTTATACTCCTGTATTATAATTCTCCTTCACCCAGTTTACTGGTGAGATGCACCACAAGTAATTTGTTATTAATGGTAGGTAAAGTCTGAAATTTGTGAGTGATTTAATTTTAGAATGCTATAAATGAGTTCCAAGATAACCACTACAATAATGTCACTGTCATTCACTTGCTTTACAATATGCTTTCTTAAATGAAAGAGAACAAAGGTAGAACTCAGGAACCCTTATATAACCTCAGGGGCATCCCATAGCAGTGTGTGATACACCTCCTGTTATGTCTGTAATGACGAAGAAGTTTCAAACTATTCCTCGAAAACGCAGAGTATAAAGAAATACAATGTTTAGCTATCATTCTGCATTCCACATTTGCATGATCTTAGAATTACATTATATGTAGGAACACATGCTAGAACATATTTTTAAGGAAAACCTCTCAGTTCTCAATTTTTTCAATAAGGTCACCAAATATAAACAATGTTTATCAAAAATACATAAAGAATGCATTGACTTTTGGAAGAAACATATGGAGACATTAACATTATAGATCATGTGAATGTGTCAATAACTTGACAATGTCTAAAAAAATTGTGTAAGTCTAAATGTTAGAACTTCATACGTAATGTCAACTTGCCAAGTTTAAACTGGAAATAAGGAGGTAGATGTATTTGCATGTGTAGTAATCATAGGACATGTAACGCCCGTGTTCATTTGTGGATAAACAGGTAAAGTGTGCTAATATTCCTCTGAACAAACAACCATGAGAATTACAATTACCCTCTGAGAGAGCAAGGAACAGCATGGTGCAAGGTGATGCTAGGGAGTCAAGTAGCGGCTGATGTGGAAGAGTCTTGAAAGCCTTATTAAGATTTGTCTTTTTCCGGAATGTGATGTTCCCCTTCCTGTGTCCATGAGTTCTCATTGTTCAATTCCCACCTATGAGTGAGAACATGGGGGGTGGTGGGGGCGGGGACAGCATTAGGAGATATACCTAATGCTAAATGACGAGCTAATGGGTGCAGGAAATCAACATGGCACATGGATACATATGTAACAAACCTGCACATTGTGCACATGTACCCTAAAACCTAAAGTATAATAAAAAAAAAAAAAAAAGATTTGTCTTTTTCCTAAACCCAATGTGAAGACATTGGAGTATTTTAAGCAAGGTTTAACATGCTACGATTTGTATTTCAAATATATACTCTGGAGCTAATTAGAAGTAGATGTAGGTTGTAGTTTAGGAAGCATTTATAAAAGTCTAGGCTGTAGATGTTATAATTGGGTGGTAGAAATAGTAAAATGTGGATGAAGCCGAAGTATATTAGGAGGTAAAACTGGAAGTTCCCAGTAAAGAATCACTAATGTGGAGTATCAAAGACAGGGAGGGGTGGAGAATTACTCTTAAGTTTTTGGCTGGCACAACTCTAGGAAACGATGAAAGGGGTAAGGAACAGTTTCAAATTTAGGGGAAAAATGGGTTGGGTTTCAGATATATAGAGCTTAGGATGTCTTAAAGACATCCAAGAAAAGACGTAAAATGAATAGTTATTTCTAAAATCATGAGCTTAAGAGAGAGGTCTCAGTAGAGATGAGTATCAAGTCCCATTGTTCTGCCTAACCTCATACTAGCCCCATTCTGTTCTGATAACCGTAGCTTTATAGTAAGTCTTGACATCAGTATTGCAAATTCTTCAACTTTGTTCATTGTTATTGTTTTTTTAACTATTCTAGATCCTTTTCATCTTCATACAAATTTTAGAATCACCTTTTCAATGTCTTCAGAAATAAAAAATCACCTTTGGAATTGGTTGGGATTACACTGAAACTATAGATGAACTTAGGGAAAATTTTAACACAATAGAATCTTTATATTCAGGAAAATGATGTATTTTGCTATTTATTTAGAATGTTATATTTTTTCAGAAATGATTTATAGTTTACAGGGTACAGATTTACACATATTTTGTTAAATCTATCCATAAGTATTTTATGTTTTTGATAATATTGCAAATGGTATTTTTAAATTTTCATTTCCAATTTTTAGTTGCTAGCATATGGAAATGAATTTTTAAAATATATATTGACTTTGCATTCAAAGTCTTTGCTTATCTGCTTAAGTATTTTTTGTAGATTATTTTAAAAAAATCATATAAATACTTGATCATGTTATCTATGGAAGAAATACAGCTTAACTTTCTCTTCCCCTTATATTTGCATTTTATTTCTCTCTCTTGCCATAATTAAACTAGCCAGGGTCTCCAGTCAAACGTTGAATAGAAGTGGCCAAAAGATACACATTTGCCTTGTTCTTTATTTTAAGAAGAAATCAATGTTTGACCCTTATATATAATATTAGCTATAGATTTTTCATAGATTTCCTTTGTACAATTGAGGAGATTCCTTCTATTGATGGCTTGTAGGGAGTTCCTAATCATGAATAGGAGTTGAGTTTTATCAAATATTTCCATATATTGAGATGACCATTTCTTCTTTACTTAGTTAATATTGTGTAAGACTGATGGATTTTAAAACGTGGAATCAACATTGCATTTCTGGAATAAGCCCTCTTAATCATGGCATATTATCCTTTCTATATATAACTGTATTTTGTTAAATTTTTATTAAAGATTTTTATATCTACATTTGTGAGGCACATTGTTCTGCATTTTATTTGCTTGTTTTGTTGTCTGGTTTTGGTATTAAGATAATTCTTTCTAAAAATATATTAGGACATATTCCCTTTTCTTCTATTTTTTTCAAATAATTTGTGTAAAATATGTGTGATTCCTTCATGACATGTTTGGTAGAATTTACTTGTGAAGTCATTCAGGCCTGGAGTTTTTAAGAAAAGGTTTTAATAATTAATTTTATGTATTTTACAATTATAGGGTTACTCAACTTTTCTCTCTCTTCTTTTGAAAGTTTTGATAATTGTACTTTTCAATGCATTTGTACATTTCAATAAAATTTTAAATTTATTAGTCAAAATTATCCTTTTAAAGTCTGTAGAATATGCCATATTAATCTTCCTGATATTGACAGTTTGTATTCTCTTTATCACTCTATATCTTTTCGGTGTCATTGATTTTTTTCTATTGTTAGGCCTTAGTCTTTTTAACTGATATCACTTTTATCTTACTTCCTTATAATTACTTTGAGTTTCATTTGCTCTTATTTTTCTAATTCCTTGATGTAGATACTTAGATTACTAACATTATATTTTCTTTTTTAATTTAAGCATTTAAAGCTTTAAATCCCTCCCTAGACACTGCTTTATCTGTATAGCATAAATTTTGTAGGATGTGTTTTCATTTCTAAGATTTTAAATTTTCCTTGTGATTCTTTCACTTATGTATAATTAAGAAAGCATTGTTCAATTACAAATATTTGAGCATTTTTAATGATTTAATGTTGATTTCTAGTTAAATTCTGTTGTGGCCAGAAAAGATGTTCTGTATAATTATTTCAAATGTATAGATAATTTGCTTATGATAAAAAGCATAATCTATCTTGGCAAATGGTTCATGTGCACTTGTAAACATGTGTATCCTGGCATTATTGTGCAGAGTATTTTTAAATGTCAATTAGGTCAAGTTGGTTGATAATGTCATTCAAATCTTATTCTTTTTCTGACTACTTGTTCAACTGATTTCTGAAAGAGAAGTGTTGAATTTCTAACTGTAATCATGATGTCTAGTTTTCATTTTAGTTTGATTATATATACATATGTATATATCTAAAATTATTCTGTCTTCTTGATAAACTGACTCTGCTATCATTATGAAATGTCCCCCTTTAGGTCTGGTAATATTCCTTTTCATGCAGTCCACTTTGCCTGATATTGATTTAGAAATCCCATTCTTTTATTATTTTTTATCAGTACTTGCCTGCCATTATTGCATACTTATAATCTACTCCTTTATATTTAAAATGTGTTTATTGTAGAAAGCTTATAGTTCTATGTTATCCAGTCTGACAATATCTGCCTTATAGTAGTCATCTTCATTTTAAAAAAATGATTTTGCTTACAGATTTTCTCTCCCCGGTACTTTAGGGAGGTTGTTTTGTTTTCTTCTCACTTGATTGTTCCTGAGAAGAAGTCAGCAATTATTTTTATTTCTGTTCTCTTGTACTTAATATGTTTTTCCTGCCACATTCTTATTTAAGATCTCTTATTTATTAATGGTTTTCAACAATTTAATTATTGTGCCTTAATGTGGTTTTCTTTGTGGTTATTGTGTTTGGGATTGGTTGAGTTTCTTGGATCTATGTGTTTATACTTTTCATCAAATTTAGAAATGCAATATGGTTATTTTTTCTTCAAATATTCTGACACCTCCTTTTTTTCTGGAATTCCAATTATACATATATTGGATTATGTATAATATAACCACAAGTCACCGGTTACTGAAAATATGTTAATTTTCATTTATGTTTTTCTTTTTATTCGCTCTTTTAGTTTGGTTAGTGTATATTGCTATGCCTTCAAGCTTACCAATTGTTTTTCCATTTGCAGTGTCTAATCTGCTAATTTCATCGAGTATTATTTTTATATATTATTACATTTTTTGCTCCAGAAATTGTTTATTTTTCTACATCAACTATTTACCTCCTTGTTATAATCATGTCTTCCTTTAGCCTTTGAGTATACTTCTAATAATTCTAATGTTTTTGTCTGCTAATCTCTTCTTTTTCTGTGTTGATATCTAATGACTGTTTTTTTTGCTTGTTATTGGTCAAACTATTCTGTTTTATTGCATGTATAGTAATTTTATCAGATTCTGAGAATTATAATGTTATGTTGTTGAAAGTTGGGACTCAATTGGCTTATTTTAAAAAGCTGCAAACTTTGCTTTGGCAGAAAGTTAAGTACCTTGCAGGTCAGCTTGATTCTGTTAGGAATTTATAAAATGTTATTTGAATAAGTATAAAATAGACTTTGCTCTAAGGCTCCATTAGTTTTACCACTAATGTATCTTTGTTAAACACTGGGTGTTAATCCGATGTTTCTTCACTTTGGCTCTTCAGAACTTAAACTTGTCCCAGCCCTGTGTGAGCTCTGGAAATTATTCATGTTGTAGCTCCCTAGCTGTTCTTTACCCAACTTTTTGGGCATGTTACATTTTATGTACAGTTTAGTATTCAGCAAAGAGAATTAAGAGATCTTCAAAGCAAGTTACTACAGCTCTTCATCTGTGTATTAGCTCAGGCTGCCATAACAAAAATATTACAAACTGGATGGCTTAATCAACAGACTTATTTCTCAGTTCTGTAGGCTGGAAGTTCATGATCAGGGTGCCAACACAATCAGGTTCTGCTGAGGGCTTTCTTCTTGCTTGCAGATGGACACCTCCTTTCTGTGCACTCACATGGCCTCCTGTTTGTGCATAAATGGTGAAGGAAAGCCAGCAACTTCTCTGTGTATAAGGGCACTAATGCCATTATGAGGAGCCTATCCTCATGACTTCATCTAAACCTAATTACTTCCCAAAGGTCCCATCTCCATATTCTATTATATTGGGGATTAGAGCTTTGACATATAAATTTGGGGGGAAGGTCCTTCATTTTTGGTACTCTGTTTCACAAATTCCAATTATCCAGTCTCTTCAAGCTCTTCTATTTTCCCCTTTATTTCATTACAACCATCATGCTCTGCTTGGGTTTCCCCTTCCTGCACCATGTTCCAATAAATGCCTCCTGGCATCAAACTGGGATGATCGTAATGTATCACCTCCTCTTTGCCTTCTGTCATGCATCACAATACTGAACTTCCTGTTATGCATTGTCTGAAATTAGTGTATATATATATATATATATATATATATATATATATATACTTTAGTTGTTATGGTATTTACAGTAGGAGTGCACATCCAGTGGCAATTGTTTGAATTAGCAAGAAACAGAAGCCTGAACTACGTATTTTTGAAAGGAAAATATAAAATAAACTGGTAGAACCAATGATTTTGAGGAAAAGTTATAATCAAAGTAACTTATTTGGGTAGAGTGGAAGAAAGATGGGTGTAAGAATTCATTATTTTGGAAATTGAGTATTTATTAGTAGTGGCTCAATGTCACAGTGTGGTAAGGTTACTCCCTCTCTATCTTTACTTGACAGACAAATGGCAAGAAAGTGGAAAAATACTGATCAGTTAATTGGTACTACTGTGAATATACATTTACATATTACTTCCTAAGCTACATGTACATCCAATTATTTATTCATTTTGTTACCAAGCATTCACTAGATTTCACCTATGGTTAAGACAAAAGGATATTAAAACTCAAAATTATAAACTTTACCTTGTAGGTAGGATGAGGCTCTGGGAAGCAAATTATGTCTTAGGAGAAGACATCAAAACTGAGTAGAATAGAACTTTGGGAGTAGAAGTTAGAAGTTATCCTACTTAATGCATTTGATGATTTTTAACAGAAATATTTTAGATAAAAATACTTTACTACATGTATAAACCTTTATATCTTTAGACAGTTGTGAGACTGCATACTACTGAGGGAAATAAACCAGTCCATCCATCTATTTCTCTGTCAATGCCTCATAAAAAATAGCTGGTTTATGTTTCAGACATAAGGCAAAACAAGAGTCCATGGAGTATTTTCCTTTCCGAAGTGTTCCAGAAAATTACAAGTTATATTATTTGGAATTGATTCCCATATCATCAAAGGTTCCCTGTTACCCAAGCATAAGCCAGAAAGGTGATACAACTTAGTGAGTCAGGCAGAATGGACTACAATCCTGGCTCTGTATCTGAGTAGCTCTGCAACTTTGGGAAAGTTGCTAATAAGGAAAAAGAAACAGCATACAGATGTAAGAAATATGGAGCAAAAATGTACAGGAATAGTGGCTGAATGGCTAGAGAAAAAGAGTCACAAGTTGTTTCTTGTTTCCAAGCCGGAAGCATTTGAGAATATTGGCACTGTAAAATAAGATAGAAGAAAGAGGTCTTAAGAAAAGTCAGAAAAAATTCAACTGGAGTCATGCAGAATTTGAGATATAGGTAAATCTCAGTGTTGGGCTGCCAGTGCCAGGTGGAGTTCTCAAGTAGACATTACATATTTGAAATTAAATACCGAAGCTCACAAGGGAAACTAGTTATTATACAAACATTTATTTAACCAAAAATAGTCAAATACTTTTCCCACAGACACTGTGCCAAATGCTAGAGATTCAGAGTAAAACTCTCAGTCACTACCTTCAAGGAACTCACCTTAATGGAACCAGGGATTTCGTTAAGACTGATTATGCTATCCCAAGTACTCCATGATTGGGGCTAAGATAGAGGTAGGGACACAGTGCTGTGGAAATACCTATCTAAGACATGAGAGGTAAGGAATCAAAGTAGGCTTCCAGAGGAATTGAACTAAGTCTTGAAGAAATAAGAGTTTGCCAAGCAGAGAAGTGGAGGAAAGCCTCGTAGTCAGTGGAGGCAGGGTATATAAAATTATAGCAGCTTCTGCCAGTATTACAGGCTCAGAAAATCTTAAGGAGGTGTATATAATTTCTGACAGCACAACATTCATCATTTTCCTCTTGCCTCACTGACCATTACATTTGTTACACATTGCTACCTTCCTCTCTGCTTTGCTCCTAAATGATTGTACTCTTTCCTGGGGGTCTTCTCTCCTCTGTCCTCATCCTCGTCCTAAGGGATCACATCTATGGCTTCACATATTTTCATGTTGACAACTTTTCACTGAGCTCTAGACCTTTACAATCCATTGATATAGCCACACAACAACCCCCTCATAGAAGAAAGCAAAACAACAAAACACCTAATTTTCCTACGTTTTCCAAATCTACTCAAAGCCTACTCTTCCCCATAAACAGCAAAATAATCCACCAATTATTCAAAACAAAAAATTAGGAGCCAGCCATTATCCTTTCTTTCCCTTGCCTCCTGCATCAAATCAATTAGTGCATCCTTATGACATTTTCATATTTCCAAAATATCATAAAATACATCTATTCATCTCCATCTTTAGTCCTAGCTACCAACATCTCCCACTTGGACTATAGTGACAGCTTCCAAGCTGACTCCTGACAGACTCTCTTGCTCATATAGTGATTTTTCTACTCAATTGTGACCATTGGGAGATTGCTTTCTGGGCCAGTGGGACAAAAACTACACAGAGAGTTCAGAAATAAGTGCCTAATGAAGATTTTTATTAAATAAGTGCTTAATGAAGACTTTTATTAAATACATGCTTAATGAAGAGTTCAGAAATAAGTGCTTAATGAAGAATTAGTTAATTTATTGATTAATTGAACTTGAGAAAATTTGAATATTCATTTAGGAAGATTTCAAAGTATGAGTAGAAAGGGAAAAAATGAATATGCAAGATGATCATCGATAAAACTCAAATTCTAATGCACTGAAGGGAGGTGCGACGGCACCAGGGATAGGAAGATAGGCTCTGGAACTAGGTGATTTTTGTTCATATATGAACAATATGACACCAGCAAATTATAAACCTTGCTAAGCCTCAATTTTCTCATAAGGTAAACGGAATTGACTCACGGTTGTAAATGCGTAAAGGGCTATATCTATATGTGTAAATGATCTATATGTGAAAAGGGCTTCACACAGAGCCTGGCACAAAGTAAATGTAAGATTTTAATACTTTTTAAAAATTAATGTATAGATATACAGAGAAGTTTTGAGGTAAAAATACCGTAGATCTTCAATCTCCTTTGTAAAGTAAAAGTCAAGATCATCTGTGAGGAGCAAATGCAGGTCTCGGAGAGTGAATAATAATAAGCAACTCTTAACTGACTATGCTATGTAAAATATAATACAACGTGAAATATCTCATATACATTTATGTTATGCTTCCAATAACTCCATGAGGTCAATACCAATATTATTCCCCTTTATAGATTTTGCAATTGAAGCCAAAAAAGGTACAATAACTTCCCCAAAGTCACATAGATAATAAGTCAGGATTTGAACTTAAGTCTATGAAATTCTGTTCTCTAAATTGATGTACTGTATACCTAGCAATTCCCTAGGCTGCAGATATGAACAGACATGTCTCAAACCATATTAACATCACCACCTTTTCAACAAAATCAGAATAAGACAAAGATATTTTTATATTGCATTTGTTGATACCTCTCCTTTATTGAAACATACTTTATACAACTAATAAAACAAAAGCAATCAGAGTGTCCCTCAGAGTTCCTTTGTAACAGATTTAGCCTGCCACAGAGCAGAAACTCAAATTCCACAGAGAAGACGAAAGCATCCATCATCTTGAACTGTTACAACACTGGTGGCTGAGAGAGAAATCTGTAGAGGACAAGGATCCCAAGCAGATGACAATAAAGTTAACTTTTTTTATATAGGAAATGCTAAAATAAAAATTTCTTTTCAGAAGTCTCTTTTATCCCTCAAGCATGTTCTAAATATTTGCTCTTCAGGTTTCTGTAAGAACTACCATGTCTTTGCACACAATACACAAAAATAACCCCAGCCTGACCTGGAGCGTTGGGGCCCAGAGGGTGATAAATCTGTTGGCCCCAATTTGGAGAGCAAAGTATTTTCTAAAGATCACAGTGCTAGCCATGCACACAGGCCTACAAGTGCTTTCAGAGGTGCCCCCTAGTAAAATCGTGACCAGTGCTTTGATCTCAGGGTCTCTTTCTTTTTCTAACATGTCCGAATACCTGGGATTAGGAGGCAGGCTGGAGTCAGAGCAAAATTAAACAAACAGTAGAGAGTGACCAGCCAGGATGGCTTCAAGTGCTGAGGTCATGTATTTGCCTCTCTACTTGCAGACTAAGGTGAAAAGTGCATCCCAAGCTCCGGCCAAATATGGTATATAAACAAACATGAAAGAAGGATTACCTCTCTTGCCTGAGACTAATGGGGACCCCAAATATCAATAGCTGATTTGTGACAACAAGACTAAGTCAATATTGGAACAAAAGATACTGGCTGTATTCAACTTGCCCTTAATCTCAGGTAAACTTGTAGTAAGTTAAACAAGCATTCATTCCCCTGGCTACAACTCTGCCTGACTCGGAAGAACTACTGATGTAGAAGATACACACAAAACTCACCACTTGTTTCTTCTAATCAGATCCCTTTTTTCTCCTTTTCACTCAGACTCATGACAGATTGCTGTTTGCAGACCCTTTGGTCTTAATTCTAGTTTAGCCAGCAAGAGCTCTGCATGGAAAAAGGATGCAGCCAGTGAGGTGCTCACTGTTCCACCCATGTCCTACATTCCCAACACAAGCAAAGAAGCATCAAGAGCAGGGTCCTCTGCAAGGAAAAAGATTGCTGATGCTGAAACTGCAACATGAAAATTTCCCTTCAGCTAACTGATGGAAGCTAGCAACTCCATGAGAAACATGACCTCAAAGTTTATGAGTATTAGGGCTAACTCTGTCACAAAATGTCTTAAAGACTTGCAATTGTACTACAGATTCAAGACCTCCACATCAAAGTCTCTTATGAGTTAGTGGTGAGAAATGACTAAATCCCAAGGCCCATAGTCTCTGCTCCTGAGACAGAGTTCATAAGATGTAAGAGTCCTAGACCAGCCTCTCCAATACACATCTATTCAACATATTTTGGTTTATTGGACCAACTTTTCTACATAGAGCTTTTCCAAAAACTGCCAAAAGGAAAAAGAGTTAAATACTCAGGCATGTGCACTATTATCATCTGCATTTTACAGATGAGAAACATGCTGGACACCAGAAAATACCTAAAGGATGACTCCAACACCCATGTCCATTGACTCTGGCTCCAGCACAAGCAGCATGCTCAGAGTCTGCTGTGAGATCTCAGCACAAGTTTTCATTTCTCTGAACTTTAGCTCTTGCAGCAATAAAAGCTATGTTTAATATATATCTGGCAGTTCTGTAAAGAGTAGTCAACAGAAAATGTATGTCAGATACTTGGAAACAGCTCGTAACATAGAGATGAGTAAGTATCAAGTTCTTCTCTATTGTTTTCTTTGATAAGATAAAAGGAGCTATATCCAGCACTATTTTCTGTGTCACCTCTTGTCACTGTACTTCTGCCTCCTATAGTTTTCCACCTATGTCCTTCTGAGATTTTATTTCACATTGTAGCTGACATGCTAAATCATTTTAGAGAGATTATGCTGTTCTTTGGGAATATATATATATTCATGTCCCAAAGAATATATATATATGAACATATGTATATGAACATATGTATATGAACATATATATGAACATATGTATATGAACATATATATGAACATATATATGAACATATGTATATGAACATATGTATATGAACATATATATGAACATATGTATATGAACATATATATGAACATATGTATATGAACATATATATGAACATATATATATGAACATATGTATATGAACATATATATGAACATATATATAAAAAAGACCAAGAGAGGAAAGATGAGCCCCTTCCTAATGAAATAGTGACATGAATATATAGATATGAACATATATACATATGAACATATATATATATATATATATATATATATATATATATATGTTATTATATATATTCATGTCACTATTTCATCAGGATGGGGCTCATCTTTCCTCTCTTGGTCTTTTTTACTTACCTGAGAGTTTGGGTCTTACAGTTTTGATGAAAAATAAGGAGCTGATTCAGAAGAAACATGGGATGCTGCTCCCTGGGTCTGTACTGCATCCACAGTTGCTGAGGGATGACCCACTGAGAGTGTTCAGTGAGACTGGGAGAGTTAAGTTAGAAGAGTGGAGTCTAACCCCTCCTCTCATTTCATGAATGGGCAAATCATAGCAGAGATGAAAATAAACTTGCTGGGGATCCAGGACAATCCAGTGAAGAGCTTCCTGTATGCTCTGATGTCAGAGGCACTAGAGAAACTTCCCATCACCTTCACACCAGTAATAATAAAATATTCATACATAGAGTACTTGCATTAGTCCATTTTCACACTGCTATAAAGAACTACCTGAGACTGCATAATTCATAAAGAAAAGAGGTTTAATTCACTCACAATTCCACATGGCTGGGAAGGCCTGAGGAAACTTAAAATCATTGTGGAAGGTGAAGGGGAAGCAAGGCACGTCTTAAATAGCAGCAGGAAAGAGACAGAGAGTGGGGAAGTGCCACACTTTTAAGCCATCAGATTTCATGAGAACTCACTCACTATCATGAGAATAGCATGGGGAAATCTGCCCCCATGATTCAATCACTTCTCGCCAGGTCCCTCCCCTGACACGTGGGGATTTTAGTTCCACACGAGATTCGGGTGGGGACACAGAGCAAACATTATTATCAGTACTTATTTTTAGGCAATTGACTAATTGCAACACATTCATTGAAAAGCACCATTTTGGCCTAGCATTGAATGGCTGATTATTAACAGCAAAATTTGGCTGGAAGCCAAGGCAGAAACCAAGTAACACTATTCATAGAGTGAACTTTTGAAATACAAGAATAAATCTGAAGTTTTATCAAAAAGAAAATATTATTACAATGTTATCTTCAACATTTTATACTCAAATTTTAAAAGATTGATATAGTGTAGGAAAAATTATTTAACACTATCAGTTGCTGGATTTCTCTGGCATTCAGTATACTGCACATTTGCAACAATAAGCAGATGCTCATTTTCAACCAAGGTGAATAGAGTGAGATAGTTTTGGTCTGCTCTGCCAGTATAAGGCATTGTTGAAGTTAGACTTGCTAGCAAGTTATTAAGCTTTCCTTCTTCTCAGGTTATAACTGACTGAAGTGAACATTGATTTCCTCTTCATCTTTCCTAAAGACATAGTCACTGAAGCCATCTCATGAGCCAAAAGCTCTGGACTTCTTTGAAGATGATGCTTCCCGAATATTTCGAGAAGCAGGCCTGAGGCTCTTGACCTTACTCAACATCATATGCATATTTAATCCTTCCAACAATCCTTTGAGTGAGTCATTATTTCTATTTTACCATGAAAAAATTAAGAATTAGAAATGTTAAGTGACTTAACTAAATCAGTAAACGGTCAGAATTTAAACCCAAGTGGTCGTAACTTTATGCACAATGCTACACTGTACTCCAAACAATTTTTTAACCAAACAAGCAATTGTTTATTGAATGCCTGCTATGTGTCTGGATTTACATATACATACATTCATTAATTCTTACACAACAATTCGAAGTAACCATTCTTATGGCTACTTCACAAATTGCCTGAGAGCTAACCTAATGACTAGTACAGTGGCAAACCCAGGATTTGAAGCCAAATATGTAAGTCTTATATATACTTAAGTATACCCAGTATACTACCCTGTGTCTCACCCTTTTTAAACACACAGAAGATTATTTCAATAATATTCAGCAATTATTATTGAGCTCTCATCATAATACCACATACTGGTAAAGTATAAGGTCTAACATTTCCATAAGATGTAATGAGGTCTCATTTCACATGGAAACTTAGATTCATGTTGTCATTCAGGAGAAAAAAAATACACAATAACACAGCACATGAACACACACACAATACAGCAAAAAGCAGATTTAGATTAGCACAAAGGAACAAAAGAAAAGCTGGGGAGCAAGAAACCAACTGCTTAGGTCTTTGCCATTTTGCTCAGGGTCTCTTCAATAAGAGGGGGTGTGAGGTTAGAAGACAGAAGGGCCAACTTCATGGCAGTAGCCTCCAGCAGGCCAAACTCTTCTCTTCCATACACCTGGGATAGGCAAGGAGGCACCAAGGCAACCGAAGTTCGCTGCTGGGAATAGGCTGAAGCTAATCTCTTCCTGGCGATATTTGTTTTTACTGAAATATCTTCCCCCACTTCCAGTGAGCCAGTTTTCCATTATGTGAGTCAATGTGACGGTTTAAACCAACAGAAATATTGCTTTGTTCTCCTAAAGTGTGTGTTAAATGCAATGTTTAACATAATGAGCCCAAAGGGGAAAATGGTTCACAGTACAGATAAATACTCCTCTTTAAAAGATTGACCCAATTAATAACTAGATGGTAAAAGGTTTGCAAACAAGGAAAGGGAAACAAGGTTTCTCTCTTTTTGTTTCCATTTTTTTTAAATTAAATCACAAGGTCTATTGTTTTGTCTTAAAGCCTGAATACTGATGTATTTCATACATTATGGCTATTTTCTTAAAGGAAAAATATAAAACTATTTTATTAACCACTGTTCCCCCATATTTACTGTAAGGTAAATAGCAGCCCTAGGTAACAGCTCTTTTTCTCCTAAATTACAACTTCCCCTTGCTCCCCTGAGACCTAACTAACTCCAGTTTGACAAAGATTGATCCTCAGTCGAGACTGAAGAAGTTATGCCTCTCACAATGCACTCCTCACTTTGCAGTTCACAGTGGCTGAATTCCAAATCCTACCCAAACCGCTCAGGAGTCATACTTTCACTATTCCAGCAAAACCTAAACTTGTTTCTTAAGAAGGTTCTTGCTAACATTGCTTATTATGATGAGTTCTTGAATATTGCTTTTCTCTTAGCTAACAGCAGGCTGTGGCTTTAATTCTAAATGAATCAGAAACATATGGCTTGCCTTTTTCTTAATAGTGCACTGGGTTTTTATAATTAAAGGAGAACAGTGCTACAGGCAAAGTATGCTTTGAGAAGCTATTGCAAGGCAAACATTGAGTGGGATTGAGGATAGTCCATAAATGCAAAAGACAAGCCCATTTGGCTTTGGATTTTGCAATCCTGAGCTACCAGGGAGAGCACCAAATCCTTCATGCAAATCGCTAAGAGAACATTCATTCCACTTGCATTCTTTCTTCATTATTAGTTTTGTTTCTCATATTCATCACCCACTCCCCTGCTCCCAACCACACTTCTGGTTTCTTTATTAAGCTCTCCTTTCTTTTAAAAGTTAATATACTACGTTTGTTTAGAAGTTTCTTTATCCTAAGACCCATATAATATGAACTAGATGCCCCGTATCATATTAAGGGTGTGACCAAAGACTGGTCCCAAGATGATGTTTAATTAACTTCATTATTAAGCAATCTTAATGTCAATCTCTTCAAATACTCCTGGGGACTTTATGCTGTTTTCTTCATCTTTCTGACATGTTTATCAGGTGTGAGTGCTTAAGTGAAAGAAAGAGGAGGGAGATAGCCTGCACAGCTGGGCTGCAACGTGTCAACTGCAATCTGCCCTGGAGAAGTCACTTCATTCTTCTGAATCGCAGTTTTTTGCATCCACAACGTGGGAACAATCATAATGCTACATTAGAGGGCTGTGGTAAAGATGAAATAAAATAGTGAATTAACAGTTGTTTTTAAAGTTGTATTCAGATTAATTTGAATTTGAGTTAAAACCAATTATCTTAGAGATGCTCCATATTTGAACGTCTTTATGCTTTTCCTTAGATTTCGTTACATCATTTTGGAACATCAGTTTTCCTCATACAGAGAGAAGCTGGATAAACCAAGTGTCTGCTTGGTATATTTATTATGCAAATCCCTTTAAGTGGAATTCCCTTAAGAACTCCACCTCTTTCAAACTTCGGTCCTTCTGCGAGTCTCTGAACCAACCAACCAGACGTTAGAGACAGCCAAATGAAGTGAACATGAGCACAAAACCATCTTCTAAACTAGAGTTGGATATCCCTATCTTCCGTTTTTTAGTCTCTCACCTGCAAATCTTCCCCAAGAAAGCACTCGTCACCTGCAAATCTTCCCCGAGGAAGCACTCACCTATGGCCTTCCATGTGCCCCATGCTGAACTAGGCCATTTTATATGTGTAGTCTTGTTTAACTGTATCTCCACCCAGTGTATGTTAGGTAAGTAGGAGTTGAGTCATACATCCAACCTAAACCAGGGATTCTGAGGGAATCCACACATGACTCCCAGAATTCTAAAGCCAGAAATAAATCAAGCACTATATTGATTAGGACATAAGAACCACGTGGTAAGCTCCCACCTGCTGCCTGGGAACCTGAGGGCTGCTCCACTGCATGGCTCCTTGGACTGTTGGTCTCAATAGTGTCCCTCCCCACTCAGCCATTTGGGTAGTCTCTGGCCAGCACTCTGGGAAGGCCTGGCTCTGTAAAGGGTTAAGCCTCTAAGATATAAGCCCATGTCAAGTACTTTAGGCCAAGGGAAGCAAAAAGAATGGCAGAGACCAACAATGGGGGTTCTGCATCAAAAAGGGCTACAACACCACACAGTGGAGGGGCCATGGAAGAGGCACTGGAAGCCCAGGGCACCTCCAGATACTCGCTAAGTGACCATAGTGAAGAATCTGGAGTGAAGAATCATAACTGCCCCACCTTTATAACTGTGCCACCTGGCCCCAGTTCCCATCATTCTGAGCTGAGCACAGTTCCCATAAGTCTGAGCTGGGCACAATTATCAAGGTGGGGTAATTATGGAAACTGGGGCCAGATTCTTCCTTCTTGCACAAGTCACTATTCCAGGGTTCACTTTCCTCATCCATGAAATAGGTATGACAATCTCAGCCCTTCCCATCTTACATGGAAATGATGGAGGTTAATAACATTTAAAAAACACTAAATATTTGCTTATGTGCAGTGTCGAGAATTACACAGATGCAATCACTGACCATCTGTGAGGTATCAGGATGGCAACAGGCCCTGGCTCTCCTTCCTGGAGTGGTAGATGGGGGACATCTCTAGACCAACCTCCATACAGGCTTTCCTCTTCCTGATCTTTCCTAGGTCATGACGGTAAGAGCCAGGTGCCCTCACTACCTTCCCTGACTAGACCCAGGGCCTCCTACCCTGGCCTCTGCTGAGAGTCTCCTCAGGGTGGAGCTGAGGGAGAGGCCAAAGGGCCTTCAGAAATTTCTCTCCAGAATGGGACAAGGCAGTGCCTCCTCTCAGGACCAGGATAAATCACCACAGAAACAGGACTCATCAAATGAGGGCAAGGCAATCAGTTAGAGGGAATGCAAATCTGGAGGAATGGAAATAAAATGTAGCCAGGTGCAGGCACCAAAGAAATGATCAAAGGTATCCCATGGGAAGAAACACGGCTCACTGAAGAGAGGCACTATCGGAAAGCTCTTCCCTGCAGTGTTTATTAATCAGTGCCCTTGCATCCAGCGTACAATTATGAAAGACTTATTGTATCCATGTTCAGAACACACAGGGTATTATTCCAGATGGGATACAGCAGACAAGTTGAGAGCAGAGGGATTAAAAGAAAGAGAAGAAAATGAGAAGAAAGAACAAATGTGAGAGTAGAGAGAAACAAGGCCAAAGAGAATACATAGCGATACCAAACCCCAGGAGAATGAAGTCACATTTTTTTTGTGCAGAATAAAAGTTAAGCTGTGTCCATGGTTGACAGAAAACAAAAGGCAGTAGCATAAACCATTTATTTTCTCACTTGCTTTCCCCCCGGAACCTCACCAATAAAATTAGACTCCTGAGTTCAACCAAATCTCTGTGATCTCAAACTATGCTCCTTTGAAAAATACTATAGAAAAAAAAGCATGTGTGTATGCATGTGTGCATATGTGTACATCTGTATGCACGTGTAGTGTGTGCATGCATATGTGGGGCATGTGTATGTGTGCATGTGTGTGTGCCTGCATGTGGGGTGTGTGTGTGTGTGTGTGTGTGCCTGCATGTGGGGTGTGTGTGTGTGTGTTGTGTGTGTGTGTGTGTGCCTGCATGTGGGGTGTGTGTGTGTGTGTGTGTGCGCAGTGGTGCAGAGCAGCTCCCTTTCTAGGGTCTGGGCACACTTCACTGCAGGAGCCTTTCCAGTAGGAAGACAGACAAGCAAGCCCAGCTCAGGTTTCATGAGGCTTCATCTTGTCTGAAGGTTGGTCACAGAGCAAAGCTGGGTATATTTCAGAGGCTGATTAAAGCTCTCACAAATGCCAGCTTGTATCATTTCAATAACTATTAATTTAAAGAATATATTTGCCTGGAAAAAAAAAGAAAAACATTGCAAACCATTCCTGTTTTGTCACCGAGAGGTCCTTCCTCTGCACAGATCCTTTCCTTTGTCATGAAGTGAGGAAGTCTGAGATGGACAGTTATCAAGGTGGGGCAAGGATGGGAACTGGGGCCAGCTTCTTCCAATTAGGTAACTGTGCACAGACCTTTGCCATGGTGACAGCAGAAAAACTACCGTTCAATCCCCCATTCCCACTGTTCAAGTGATAAATGACCCTCAGGCTTCTCTCCCCAAAGCCAAGCAAGGCCTGTCTCTGGACAAAGGCCAGGGAAAACAGAAAAGGACTTATAAGAGCCAAAAGCAGGGTGAAGAAGAGCTGCAGGGCATAGGGGAAAGACCAATGAGAAAACATGGTGCGTTTTAGTAGCTGCATGTTACTTTATGATGATTAGGTTGGGTCAGAGGGGGAGTTGGGGATTTGGCGAAGAATAAGTGGCCATAGTTAAATAGCCAGGCTGGGAGAGCTCTGTTGGCCCTGCTCTTTGGAAAGAGGGAGCTCCGGACTGCAAATCTCAGCCTGGCTCTTTCCTTCACCCCAGTTCTTTCTAAACACACACCACTAAAGGAATGTATTTAAAACTAAGGAGACAAATGGAGACAGAGAAAGAGTGGTCATGTACTGCTAAGATTAAAAGGCATGATGGTACAATTAAAGATATTTACCAGAGAAATTTGAGCCCCATTACATGCTGGCGTACAGTATGTGAAGAAGAACTGTTTTATATCATTAAAGACAAAAACCAGGTCTATAGGTAAGCTTTAGGAACAATAAACATCCTGAATTCAAGAATAAGTCTGTCAAATGAAGGGATATTGATTTTGGAACAAGGAATATTATGTCAAACAACATTAGTTTAATTGATCTGAATTTAGTTTAAGTACTAAAAGCATTTATATACAAACAGCAAATGAAAATTAACTGCAGCTGAGCCTTGCTGCTTGTTCTCAGGGGTGCGGTGCGGATGAGAACCTGGCACAGAGGAGGCCTGGTTGGAGTCTTGAACACACGGCGGAGCTGGGGTTTCTTCCCAGCACGACAATGAGGAAGGCAATGTGCTTTCTCTCAGAGGTAGGAACATTTAACACCAGCCTTTGACTTCTCAAAATACACAAATACTGTTTCTTGCTCTGGAGGAATTCATAAGAGAACAGGGGTGAGACAAGGAATGAGTCAGTCCCTGAGTACGAGAGAGGCTTCTGGTCCGGAGGTGAGTGAATGAGACATTCCCTCCTCTGCCTCTGACTGCTTGGCCCCATCTGAACCAATGTCTTAATAAAGCCTGCCTTTGCTCTGCACAGAGCTCTCCCTTTCAGCTGCTGCCAGGCCCTGGGAGCCCCAGGTAGAGTTTCCAGGAAAGTCGGTGGGCATGGGGCCAGAGACAGGACAGGTTCTCAAGAAACAGTACCAGCCTTAGTCCCTCCATGAGGGTAAAATGGAGAAAGAATTCAAGAGTGCCCAAACCCACTCCTTTCCTGTGTTCTTGTTTTCTACTAAGAAAAAGGAAGGAAAAGAAAGACATAGAGAAGAAAAGGAAGGAAGGAAGGAAGGAAAGAAGAGAGAAAGAAGAAAAAAGAGAGAAAGAGAGAAAGAGAAAGAAAAGAAAGAACGAAGGAAAGAAAGAGAGAGAGAGGGAGGGAGGGAAGGAAGGAGGGAAGGGGAAGGAGAAGGGGAGGAAAGAAAGAACCACTTCTTTTTTTTTTTTTTAATCTCTTCCCACATTGATCCCACAGAACTCACTCTGGGATGGATCTTGAGAATGTCCAGGAAAGGCTGAGTAATAAACCCAGGGCAGAGATGCATGTTTTCTCTTTTGTTACTAAAACCTCGTGTGCAAAAATAAGCATAGTTTAGGGTTAGGCAAGGGAAAAGCCAGTGAACCCTTTGGAAGTGCATCGCCTTGTCATAGGTCCATGTGAATGGGTGAGGGTGTGAAGACTTCACTATGTGTCAGACTCATTATTTAATGTCCAGTCAGCTCAGGAGCCAACTATGTTTCCACTTTGTTTTCCGAAGGCCCTGGGGTGTTATTTTGTTTACATCTTGCCACCTGTGTACTCTCTCTGAAAGCCAAATCTCCACTCCAAGATCAAAGGGCAGCTGAGTCTTAGACCATTAAGTGGAGCTGGAAGAAAGATCTCTCCACCTCCAGCCTTCAGCTTTCACTCAAACCACAGATTGTTCTATGTTGTAAGATTTATAGCTTTGCTTGTGAACATGGTCACAAAAACCAACAGAAATAGCCTAAAGTCATGGTTCTCTATCCATTCAGACCCTTGCCAAACACATCGAGTATGGTCTCAGAGTTTTCTTTGTAAAAGGACCTTTAGGTGAGCTCTGGAGATACCAGAGTTTCCAATCTCTGTTGTGATTTCTTCTTAAAATGCTTTTCTATTCATACTCATTTGAAATATTTTCCATCAAAATATTTTCCCCTCTGATGTTCTCAGTCATTATGGCCAGTGGAGGAGCAGACTGACAGATGACCAGGATGGCAGCAACTGGGAAGACAGATGTCACTTGCTGAGGACAATGCAATTAAGAAACAGGATGCTGGTCAAGGTTGATGAAACATTCTGGGAACATTCACTCTGTGCAAGATATTATGTAGTTAGTGTGTTTTAGACTCGAAAGAACTAATATTCCTGGGATAATATTCATGTTATATTTGCTCATCAAATGTCTATTGAATACCTTTGATGTGCCAGGCCTTATGCAGAGCGTGCATGAAGATTTGCACACATTCCCACCTTAGTCAAGAGGAGCAGGTGAGTCTAGTATAGCCTAGCTTATACCTGCTGAAACAGAGGTACACACAAGCTTCTAAAACAATCTTGAAGACAAAGCAATTTCTCTTCCAAGAAAGAAGACGGGTTTGTCAAGTCTTAACCCAGGAGCCTACAAGCTGGGATGCATGGATGGGAAGAAAGGAGATGCCCTGACGAGCGACCAGCAAGAATAAAAGCACACAGAGGGTGCCGATGATGTCTGCACCATGCTAAGGAATCAAGGATGTCAAATTGCAGGGACTATAGTAGGAACCTGGCAAGAATCCGAGGCAGTCACACTCATGGCTTACTAACACTATTAAAATTGGTTTTCTTTCCCCTTGAGAGGCTGTAATGGCCTGAGAGGCAGATGGTCTTTGGTTTAAGTCAGTGTCCTCCATTTCTTAGAGGATCTTGGGTGCGTCACTTAACCTCTCTAAACTCCAGCTTCCTCCTGTGACACATGCAGAAATGAACAGTTGTCCTACCTTTCCACAAAAGTAGAGATCTTGCGTGAGTAAGCCCTTACACACACACAGGCTAGGCTACAGGGGCCCTCAGTCATAAGACTCAGAGGGGCTCACGCAGAGAAATGAAGTGAGGAGTGTAAGGCTTTCTCTGCCCTGAATTTAGGAAAAACTCCCAGTAGTTCTCCCCATCTGATGCTGAGTAAGTCGCATCATTTCCCCAGGCTTTATTCTTCTCATCCACGAAAAAGGAGTGGAAGGCCAGGGTTCATTTTTAAGTTTTCTTCCAGTTTTAATGTCCAGCGACAGAGTTTAAAGATTGTTGGGCAAAATTTTCAGATGCCTGAAGACTTTGTTTGAATCCACCTCCTGGAGTGTAACTGTTATATGTCTGAACATTACAAATTATGAAATATTAAATAAATATATGTGCATATACATAAACACATGTGAGTATATATAGACACACATGTATATATGTAACTCAATTGTTCCAGCCAGGGACATCCATCCAATGCCTGGAGTTTCTCTTTTTCTTTCAGGATTCAACATTTGGCCTAGTTCCAACATATTCCCGAGTTTCTGAATCTTGTTCCCACAAAGATCTGTCTTCTCTCTCTGGTTGAAAGAAATGCATGCTGGGCATCCTGCCAAGCACTTGGAGGCCTCCTGGAATTCAGCTGTGACCCCTGGGGTGTGCCCCTTTCCTGTGTCACAGCTCTGGAGTGAGGAGGGAGGCCTACGGTGCCCTTGCTGTAGTTAAGTGTTAAATATTGGGGCATAAAAGGTGTACTCAGGCCCACGACTGAACTCTCCAGATCTGTGTCTCCAGAATCCCAGCCAACTGTGTTCTGAGGCATCCAGGGTCTATGGAGTAACCCACAGAAGGAAGAGGAGAACCCCTGAGCCCTTTCAGTCACCATCACTGATACTCTCTCTTACCCTGAAGCAGCCTTTCATGGTTTATAGAACACATGTATACCCTTGACATGAGGTAAGTTAAAGCAGGTCTTTAGCATCTAAATAAGTACTTAATTCATATGCCTATGGTCTTAGGGGGGTAGTTTTTTGAGGAAATTTCCTCTTACTGAACTCTAGCAATGCTGAAAGTTCCCAGTTACACCCTGACTAGGAATATTTTATTCTCAGGCTTAAAGGACAGAAGGGACTAAAGTTGACCATTGGCAAAATGGGGAAAAACTAAAAGATGAGAGGACTGGATCCTCCTCTTTCATGCCCTGTCCTCAGCAAGTTATCACTTCTACTTCTCTCATAGCCTTCTTCTGCCTCCTGGCAACAACTATTTTCAGAACACAATTTACTACCAAACTCTAAAGACCCTTGAAGCTCTGCCATTTTATGGTTTTATTTGAATTTCATCCAATTTCTTTTCAGGAGATTAGAAGCTTTGGAATTAAGGAGTTGCAGAAATATCAGAGTCATTTTGGAGGAGAGATAAAGTTTTCCTTACCTGCACAGATTTTATGGGTGATGTCTTTACAGGAACAGGCAGCATTGTGCTGCCCAGGAGGGCCACCAGGGAGCCTGACTCATTCTCCTCATACATAATACAAGGTGGTACAGGATACAGGGAGACACCAAGAAACTGAGCTAGCTTCTGGAGAGACACAACTTTTTTACTGATGAATGTCTGTTCACAAACCAGATACGTAATATGAACTTAAGGGTGAGAGGTATGAAGATAAATACGCTGCGGTTCTGGATTTAAGGAGTTTATTGTCTACTGGAAGAAATATGCACATGAACAGATAATTTCAATAAAATATTATAAGTGATAAAACAGATGTAAGTAAGGATATTATGAGAGCACAGAGAAGGACCAATCTAGGAATTCAGAAAATATTTCTTGGCAGGGATAAAACCTGTTTGTGTCACATATTAAGGGTGTTTTTTGTTTGTAACAGTGTGTTCTTGTCCTTGGTCTTATAATATCTTCACTCCATTCCTGTGAGGGAACCAGGGAAAGAACCATTATCTCAACTGACAGATGGGCATATTAATGCAGAGACAAAATAGATAAATTTGCATAGCTATTTAATGGTGGCAAAAGGGCAAACTTAGACGGTATTTGTGCACTTGGGAAAAGTGTCAGTTGAATGGAGAATGGATGGGATAAGGGTGAGATTTCTAGACAATTTTGGGCTTTGTACAAAAAGCTTAGTACAAAGAAAAAAAGTACAGTTTGATAGCCTGAAATATTATATCAGTATAATATTTTCTTCAACCAAAGCTATCTTCTATAGAAATGTATATCCTATGATTCAGAAAGACCATCTCACTTAAAATTTCAAAAGTTTGTGCTTGTTTCATGATTTGTGCTTTGCATATTCTGTTCCTTTTGCTTATAATTCACTTCTAGGCCAGGCATGGTGGCTCATACCTGTAATCCCAGCACTTTGGGAGACTGAAGTGGGAGCATCCCTTGAGTCCAGGAGTTTGAGACCAACCTCGGCAACAAGGAGAAACCCCATCTCTACAAAAATTAGCTGGGCATGGTGGTGTGCACCTGTAGTCCCAGCTACTTAGGAGGCTGAAGCAGGAGTGCTTGAGTCCAAGAGGTGGAGGTTGTAGTGAGCCATGAATGTGTCACTGCACTCCAGCCTGGGTGACAGAGCAAGACCATATCTCAACTAAAAAATAAAAACAAAAAATAAAAAAAATGTACTTCACCACCTTTGCCTTCCTGGCATATTCTTGATCATTTTGAAGAGCACCAACACTACCCTGATCCCAGTCCCATAAGCCCCCTCAGTGCACATTCTTTGGATCTCATTCTAGGATAACTGCTTGCTCTTTAGGTTGTCTCTTTTCGCCAAAGACAGTGAGGTTCATGAGAAAACAGTCTTATTCCATTTGCATTTATGTTCCTAGAACAAGTGGTAGGGACATAAATACAAATAGAATAAAATTGCTTCATCAGTGTTTAAATACATGAATAGATGGATGAAGAAATGAATAAAAGCTAATAATCTTAAAACATGGTGTCAGTGAATTGCAATTGCCTTCAACCTTAGCCCAAGGATATAGAGAGCTGGAAAAAGCAGCATTCAAGCAATGAAAAAGGGCCATGCTAACTTCAAATTCATGGCATTTTCCAAACCCATCACATAGCAGAGATCTGACACAATATGTAAGGAGAGATGGTGCCTGCAGGGAGAAAGAAGGTGTGAACATGTACTCACCTGGGATAGATACAATTGAAAGTCAATAATAAGAGTTCAGCTAGAATAGCTGATAAGTTAGCGTAGGCCGAGTGCAGGTTGGTGGAAAAGAGTAAACTTCTCTGTGTGGGGGGTGGTGGGGGTCACAGAAATTAGGCGAGTTCACAGTATTTTCAGACTGTTCTGCATGGATTCCCCGGGTGCTCACTGAAAAGATCAAAAAGAACCCTAAGAAGAGTCTATCATGGTGCAGACCTGAGTGACAGAAACAGTGGCCACACAAGAGGGATGCTTCCCCTATATCCCCGCTATGAAATAGAAGCCATTATCTGAGGGAGAAGGACAATACTATAGCCTTATGGCACAGCCCTCAATACAGCTGAAGGAAGAAAAAAAGTGTGTAGAGGGAATCCTGTCCCTGGGGTAGAATAGAGTTAATGTGCTGATCCCCAACTGAACAGGGCAAGGGCAGAGGACAGAGAGGGCTACAGTGCTAAGACCCAGGGACTTAGGACAAACCTAAGACCAAGCTTTAATTAGAACAATAGAAATCACACCTCATCACCACTAAGCTAAGATGCTTGGAATAACAAGTAATGGAAGAATACTGCTAGAGAAAGGTTAAAGAGGAAGAAGAGCTTGCAAAGAGAGGCTAAGACACACAAATAAGAACGATATCTCAGAATCATATAGATGTTCTGGTTAACCACCCCCATCCTAGACACAAATTGTCTCTAGAGAAATTTAAAGTACGTGGCACACTGAGTGAAATCAAACCAAAAATAGTGGCACCTAAAACAATAGAATACATTTTCCTTTCAAGAGTAGATGCATCATTCACCAACTTGGCCTAGAACATTCCATTGACAAATTCTAATAAACATTTAAGGAAATAATACTGTCATTATACACAACTTCTTCCACAATATAAAAGCAAAAAGAATTCTTCTCTGTTCATTTAATAAGTCCAGGATTACCCTAATAAAAAAACTAAACAAAAGCATCACAAGAAAACAATTTTATAGAAAAATATCTCTCATACAGAGTCAAGATAATAGAAAAAGATAGAAAATTAAATCTAACAATACTTTTGAAAGGAAACTACATCTTGAACAAG
The DNA here is from genome assembly GCF_009828535.3 of Hylobates moloch. Taxonomy (NCBI): domain Eukaryota; kingdom Metazoa; phylum Chordata; class Mammalia; order Primates; family Hylobatidae; genus Hylobates; species Hylobates moloch. The sequence goes on along the minus strand of NW_026652288.1, from coordinate 18,360,509 downwards.
TGGGAATTAATTAAAGGAATTCAAGGCTGGTTCAACACTCAAAAATAAATCAATGGGATTCACTATATAAAAGACTAAGAAAGCAAAAGCATGTGATTATCTCAATAGACAAAGAATAAAAAAAGCACTCCAAAAATGCAACAAAATGCAACATCCAGTCATGATAAAAACTCTCAGCACACTAGGAATTGAAGAGAATTACTTTAATATAATAAAAGGCATCTACACAAAGTCTATGGCTGACAGTATACTTACTGGTGAGAATGAATGAATGCTTTATCCCTAAGATCAGGAAGAAGACAAATGCATCCTCTCTCATCACTTTTATTCAGCATCACACTGGAAATCGATGAGGTACAATAATACAAATACAAAAAACAAAATAAAATAAAATAAAAGTCATGGAGATTAGAAATGGAGAAATAAAATATTTGCATAACCTCAAAGTATCTTCACTAAAATTAACTAATTACCGTGGTAGTTTTAATATATGCTCACTAATTTTTGATAACCCCTTTTATTGTTTTTTTTTTCTTGCTACATAGCAAATTACCACCAACTTAGCTGCTTAAAACAATAGCCACGTATTGTCTCTGAGTTCTTTAGGTCTATAGTCTCCCCAGGCTCGGCTGGATTCTCAGTGTCTCACAGATTGAGGCTGATATGTTAACAAGGCTGGGCTCCTACCTAAAAGCTGTGAGGAAAGCACTGCTTTAACATTTACTAAGTTTGCTGACTGAATCCTGTTCCCTGTGCTAGTAGCACGGGTTACTTGTCTTCTTGTTGGCTACTGGATAGGGGTCACTCTGAGCTCCTAGAGGCTGCTCTCAGATCTTTCCAAGCCCCTCCTCCACCTCATACATAAACAGCCTCCCTTCTATTATCAACCTTCTCTCACATTTTAAACCTTTCATTCTTCTGCTCCCTCCTCACAAAGCCCAAGAAATCACTCTGCTTTTAATGAACTGAGTATGATTGAAGAATATAACCACTAGTAAGAAATGCTGGAACCTAGAGTAGACATGGCAAACTTCTGAACTGTGAAATTTTGGGATATTTGGGAAATATTTTATCAATTAATCCAGAAAGTGTATAATAAGAACCCATTATGCACATAATTCTGTGTTGTCTCACAGCAGTTTGAGAAGCATGCACTCTGCCTTTTAATCCTTTCCATTCCTCGTGTGCTCCCAATAAAAGCCCTAATATCACCGAAGTACTACCCGCCCAACTTTCTCATCATGCCCCCTGAGGGAACCCTACTTCACTCAACTCCTAATATGGCATGATAGGCTTTTACGTCAGTAGTTTTCTCTACTAACCGTTTTTCAGGACACCTCAAGGTAGTCATGAAATCATAAAATTACATTGTTCTTCTTCTCCTATTTTGGTGCTTCTGAATAGGTAGCTGAACTCAGAACAAGCCAATAGTGATGAGCATATAAGAATCCTTGCTGAGGGGAACCACAGAGGACATGGTGCCAAAGAAGCTGTAGGCTTCAGGAAAGCCTTTCTCCTCTTGGACCTGAGGTTGGATGGTAGATGCTGAAGCAGGCAATGTGCCTCAGGGACCACTAGCACCAGGACAGACATAAGCTGTTGACTTCAGACCTTCTATAGGCGATACGACACTATAGAATGCTTTTTGACTTTGGGAGAAATTATTGCATGCTACATGTTTTAAGACTGTAAATGTGGGATACAGTATGGTCAGTACACCCACAGGAGAAACAAAAATGAGGCTTGGAAGGAAGAAATTTGAACACTCACAGGTCCCAGATTGAGGGTCACTGCATGTTGCTCAAGGGCACTGGGGAAAACACCAGTGTGGTCAGGAGGCAGCAGTCCGGAATGAGGGGAGCGCTTACACCACAGTCTTTACTGGGTTTTCCTCAGCAAAGGAAGACAGGGTGGGGTTAACAGTTTAGGACTGTCTGGTTTAAATAATTCTCAGGGCTCTAAGCTATAGGTGGTCTTTAGTTGCCTGTTGCCTTGGTTTGGAATGATGAAGGCAGAGGAGTATCTTTTCTTGGGGTGTGTGGACCAGAGGCTGGGCCTCTTGTCATCCCTAGGTATTGTCTAGTATTTTCCCAGACTGAAAAGTTTTCTAAGATGTCAGGACATCATCATATACAGGATATATATATATATAAATTTAATAATTTATATAATATTCTGAGATTATTCTTAAAAAGTTGTATAGCATATTAAAGGAACACAAATAATAGAAATTATTGACATGATAATTAAAATAGCTATGGACGCCTGGATTGCAGACTGTATTACATGTATATTGCAGTCATCTAAGGAATATGTAAGGTCTAGAAAACCCATCACCAACAGACACTAATTAGAATAGCAGCTATCTTAAATGAATGCTTATTACGTGGTTTGCATTGGGTTAAGCACTTAATGTATATTCTTCTCATTTAGTCATTAAACAACATACATTTATTCATCCCCAACATAGTAGTGAAGAAGCCATGACTTAGGAAAGCTCATTATGGTGCCGAAAGCTATGTATTTGGTACATGGCCAAGACAATATTCATAACCAGATCTGTTTAGCACCAGAGCTTTTGCGCAGAAAGGAAATAAAACAAAATCCAAGACACACACATACAAAAGTTTCAGTGGCAATGTTGAAGCATCAATCAGGCAGCTTAATTTCTGCAGGCCTATTATCAAAAAAGTGCAATGAGTGATTTCTATTAATACCTAAGCAACTCGTGAAAGAACTTTAGTGCTAGGAAATTGCACATTCACTTTGAGGCAAATCTGGCCTTTATTAGGAGAATGTGCAATCAGAAAAGTCACAAATCTCCTCCAAAAACAAGTTTAGTCTTCACTGTTTGAATGAAGACCCTGAATAAGAGAACATGTCAGTCTTACTGTTTACATTTCTTCAAATGAATGCCCTGCATTTTTCTGTAGTGTGACAAAGTCATGAAAGTAGAATGTTATGATTCAGTTAGGAAGTGAATGATATCTCTGCTGTCTGCTTTCCTTCCTGTCCATCCTTTTGGATTCAAATTAAACAAACCTGTGTCTAAAACCCAAATGTATGAAAACAATGGTCAAAGTGAGTGAAACTTCCTAATGCTGAAAATATCACAAAGGAAAGGAAATAGAGAAAGCAATGAATGCAGACACAACATAAAAGATCATCCAGCCTGATCCAGCTGTGTCATCTTCAGGTGGACACTGGAACAACCAAAAGATTTGAATGATAAGAGCAGAGAAGGAGAATATCCTGAAGGATGAGTGTGAAGGCTGGAAATTTCCACCAAGGAAATGAGAAAATGTTATATTCCCTCTTTTGGGACTTCTCTCTGACCTCACTCTCTCTGACTTCCAACAGTGTGGCCTATTTGGTTTTCAGAGCTATTTGTTGATTGTGGAGCTGAAATAGAACTTGCTCTAGAGTTGGAAGGAAACAGGAAACAAAGGTCAGTGTACTGTCTCTTTCCCTAAGCTTGTTTGGATCTCAGTCCAATGGCAGCTGAGCACTGGACCACAGAGAAAAGCTTTGACAGGGCAGAGAGTTCCTTGGGAAAGTAACAATTTTAAAGATTTTTTTTAGCAGAAGGTGTGACCTACCTTATAGCTTTAGCAAATTACATATATATATGTGTGTGTGTGTGTGTGTGCGTGTGTGTGTGTGTAAATATTATGGATGTGCATATATATGCATACATACATAATATCACTTTATATTTGTTTTTCATTGATTAAAATCTTTGGTGTATTTAAGTGGAGATTATGTATTATCCTATATAATTACATAATTTATACATATATTGAAACATCATACTGTACCCCTATAAATATATGCAATTATTTTAAAATAAATAAGTAACGCCAGGACTATAATTATATCTACCCTCAATGTATTAAGAAAGAAAACCAAAAAAATAGTTTGACTAACTATAAGTTTAACCACAAATAAATCATAAAATTGAGATCTGAACACTTAACATTAATGTCATGAAAGGTGCTATGAATGTCCATTATTGCACACTAGTGGATTGCAAGCTCTCGAAAGTTCTGAACTTCACTCACACCATATTAATAATTACACTCCCATAACTCAGAGAACCACATCAAATTCTTTGGATGATAATGGTGCTGGCTACATCACTGAAAAAGGCCTTTGATAAAGAACTGTTGTAGATACTAGAGGCTCATTAGACTTAAAAAAAATTTTGCTTTTTCTCACAAGACATTTATGCTCAATTCTAATGTGTTTGTGGATCACACCACGAGTTTATTCTTAATGAACATTTTCTCTCATTTCCTTTACCACCTATCCTGCTCCACTTTTCACCTGAGCCAAAGGGCTTAACACACACTAATGAACACCCCCCTACGTTTGTCTTTAAAAACATCAAATTGATGAGCAGACACCCCAAATCCTTCATTAAGTGGGTCATAAACTGAAAGAGCTCTTTGATTATAATATGATGAAAGATTTATTAACAAACAGGTATTCAGCTAAATCATAGTATTGGCAGCTTTATGAGATTATCCCTCCCCAGCAGACAGGTGGGGCCCGCAGGCTCCTGTGGGAACGAAAACACCGAATCTGTTAGTGTAATGCAGAATGATCTAATTACCTCCCAGCCGAGGGCTGCATGGGGGCTAGAAGTTCAGCAAGTTTATTTGGGTTTGTTAGGTCCTGAACCTGAAGAGCTTACATGTACCACACTTTAAGGAACAAAACAAAAATATGGTAAATACAATGAAATAAACTACGATCTAACAGAAGGTATGTGGTCAAGTGACTTTACCAAAAACAGTAAGAATGAAAGAAGGAAGGAAGGAGAGGAGGGGAAGGAAGAAAAAATCTTAGAAAATGCCAAATCACTTGCAGGAAGTTTTGATTCTCTATGATTCTCTAGTAAAGATTCCTTAGACAATTGTTTAATGTGTAATGATTATTAGAAATGTGAAATGTAGAATATATTTGCCAAGTAATGTGCTAAAGTCATACTACATGATAAAAAAAGCACATAAAAATACTAAATTGCTAATAAGTGACATATTATTAGCTAGTTAAAAATTAAACATCTGTATATATCTTGAAAAAATTATATGTAAAAGTTACATTTATAATATTATATATAATTTGACTAAATGGGCAACTTGGCAGTTTCTGATAATTTTAGAGACTTAGCATAGTGACCTGCATCAATAGGGAGGTATACTCCCAAAATATAATGCCTGAAAAACCCTCTGAAAATATTTATCAAATTATCAACAGTATTGTAACACTACCGAAAATGCTGAGTTACTTTTTTTTTTTTTTTTTTTGAGACGGAGTCTTGCTCTGTCGCCCAGGCTGGAGTGCAGTGGCACAATCTCGGCTCACTGCAAGCTCCACCTCCCGGGTTCATGCCATTCTCCTGCCTCAAGTTGAGTTACTTTTTATAGTAAAATATAATAACTATTGTGAACAATTACAGTAGCTCATTTTCAATGGATTCATTTTCCCACAAGATATATTTTCCTTGAAGTGATTTTTGTAATCCAGAGTTATATTTTCTGTCCTAGTATACTTTCAAGTATATACTCCTTTTCATATTTGATATTTATTGACTATGGCTAAATACAGACAAATTCTCTAAACTAATAATTATAAGTGAAATTTATAATAAATGCCTTAGTTTAAAATGTGGCTTAGGCTAAAACATTTGGTACTTAAATAAAATTTATATATTTCTTTGTAGATGTGAAAGTTGAAGAGTGATAGCAGCATAAAGAAGATTATGTTCTTAATGCTGCATTTAGTGAATATTGAATGGAGAAAAATTCTTAGACCCTTAGGACTGGAGAGGTCAATTCATAGGTTTTACTTTAACCCCCTTACTATAGATGTAGTTAGAAAAGTTCAGATAATTTCCTCGAACATAGTGTCTATAAGTGTAATATTTATTTTCCATCATATATAAACAGGGTAAAACCACAAAAGCCTCTTAGGGAAGTATCAGTCTTCTGATGTTAATAAAGATCTCTCTCATCACAAACTTGAAGAGAAAAGTATGGAGTTAAAGTAGTACTTGACATCAAATAATAGAAGAATATTCTTTGGAGTATGTTCATGTAGCAAAAAAAAAATCATTTTCAAGTATACAAATAATCATAATAGCTTTCATAGTTTGAGTACTAGTCACCACACCAAGCAGTGTAGTACAGTATCACATGCTTAAAGAATACATAACAATAATAATCTTAAAACAAAATGCATTTAACTAGCCATGTCAACATTTGGATAAATTAGGATTATCAGAAGAAAATACTTTCTGGTATATATATATATACATATATATATATATATGTATATATATATTCATATATATGAAAATGAATATATATATTCATATATATGAAAATATATATATATTCATTTTCATGGGGGCTTTATGAAGACAGTAGATGTACTTTATACCCTGCTTAAATCCCATTTTATCATTAAAACAGCAACAATAATAGTAATTACATTGATTTGAGTGACTTGCTGTGAGTAAAAAACAAAAGAACATGCACAGCTTCTAAGCTGCTAATGATAAATAAGTTGGTGATGGTTGTTACTGTTATGGCCCATGAGGGGCCTATGAGGGGCCATAATTGGGGGAGGGACCATTCATTGGGGGATGTTGGATAGACTAATTCAGGGCAGATTATTCTAGTCTTTGAAAATGGCAGACAGAAGCATATTCTGTGGGGCACTAGGGAGCCACTGAAAGGTTTTAGATAGGAATGTGTCAAGTTTAGAACTGAATTTCAGAAAGCTCATCCCAGTAATAGAATGAATTGGAAAATAATTACCATTAATCAGTAAATGATAAGGACTAATGGTGGTGATTTTCTTCAGTATTAATGCATTGAACCATGAAAATACGGTCACTAGATCATCTATTCATCTCTAATATGTCTAGCATGCCATAATTTGATAGTGCAATGGCCTCACAATACTTGTCACTTTATGAAGTGCCTGTACATATGGTAAAGTTGTGTTAAGGACGTTTTGCTCAAATTGTTTGTAGGATACACGACTTTAAAGCAAGACTACTGAATTCCTAATAAATAAGCCTTCTATTTCTAAATTAATGTAAAAAGCAATCCCTCTCAGATTCTATGTTTATTCTACTTTGGAAAGTGTTGTGAAAACTAGCTTGCTTGCAAAGCATTCAGATAAATCTGAATTCTCTCTCTCTTTTTAAATTGTGTTTCTTTTTGCAGATAATGATTATCTGGCAATGATTATCATTGTACCCACTAACCTGGGTTCCCGGGGACTCAAAGTGCCTCTGAAAGCCAACTTCAAGCTCCAAGTTGAAAATATTGCCTTTTTTGAAAACATTTTAAAAATTCTGAAGGCATCTCTAACAGGATATATCTAAAAATATTTGGTACAACAGCAACCTGGTTTGAAGATGTGCCAGCTGTTAATTGTTCTAGTTGAATCTCTCACTGACTTAAAAGAAGGAGCCTTGTTAGGCTTTGTTTCTCTGGCTTGACTTTTAAGTCCCTAAACTAGCTAGAGTCCTATTAAGCCAATTAACACAGCTGAGGGCCACTTAACAGCCTACCCTCTTATTCAGGACTTACATCCCCTATTTGACCTTACATCAACTACCATTCTCCATCAAATGCTTGATTCCAATAATTCAGGCATAGGAACACCGATAAGGGAGAAGAAAGGTTTTCATTTCTGAAAGCAAGACGCCTGAGTCAATTTGTCCCAATTGTATCTGCACAAGGCCTATTATATGGACTGTGATTTGGAGGGATGAAAGCTGTGAACTCCCAGGTCACTTGTAAACCGATCACTCCCCAGCCTCTCCTCCTCCTGCTTTTAAGTGGTTTGAGGCTGGTAAATTGAAACCTGAAGAAACACAGAGCTCTGATCCCTGGGACCTCCAGAGCAAACCTGGACTTTGGCTGATTTGCTGTAGGAAGTAACTGCTTACTTACCCCATAATTAACACCACAAGCTGATCTTTGGAAGATAAAGTACAGAAGGTCAGACATAAGATCATCTAGAGAAGGATTTCACTAAAGCACTACTTTTAGCAGCTCTTGTGGCTACTTCATTCATGAAACAATGGGCTATAATTTCTAAAAATATTACTGTTCATAGAAATGAAAGAGTGAATTACACATCACTGAATATGACTTCAGTCAACTCACCCTCGATTAATGAAGCCATAGCAAATGTCAACTCAATACTGTATTGAGATGTAAAACATTCAGTTTGCTCAGTGGCAAGTTAACTTAAACAATTTTAACTACCTTTTACAATTCTATATGCAAATTGAGCTTTGTTCCCTGGTTAGAAATATTTACTGGCCTATCATTCCCCATCAAATAAAGTCTGAACCCCTTCTGAGCCTGCAGTCCTTAGGGACCTGGCTTCTAACCATCTTTTTTGTAGCTGCCTCATTGTCATCCTCTCAGCCATATTCACCCCTTACAGTACAATGAATGCAGCTGACTGTCACATCTCCACACTTCTCCATAGACTCTTCCTTTATTTGGAACACCCTTACTGCCTTGTCTATAAGGCAAATTACTTCTCTTCCTCAAGATCCAGCTTAAGAGTTACCTTTCTGCAAAAACTTCTGTGTCTGTATCTGCAGCATCATCCTCTGTGAGTACTGTGGCTTGTACATATTGCATTCCCGTAATGGGAAATATTACACTATCCTGTAATTTGTGCCTCTATGAATATCAAATTCTGAGAATTGTATAAAGAGATAAGATTATGGAAGAAATTATGTTCCAGTATCTTTGCTTCTCAAATAATCTGTAGTCAAGATCTATCTTCACCCACATTAACCTGTATCTAGAATCAAAATTGGAGGCAGATGAGTTTCTTAATGGAGTAAAGACCACTAGGGTTCAATGAAATCCCATTCAGTGATATTACTATTCATTCTTACCTCGTTTCTACGTTAAAATCTCTTACCTGGGAATAAAGAGGCTTAAATTTCAGCTGTGACTCTCTCTGCACTGTTTAAAAGTTCCTCTCTTCATCCTTAACATTATCTTGTTTGTAGAATGTAGGAGTTAGATAGAATGTCTCTAAGGGTACTTTTCTACTACAAGATTTTATAATTCTATAAAATGTCCAGGTAGACTGAGTAACCGTAATACATATTTATAAAGTCTACACTCTGGGAGTATAGAAAATTGACCTCATTAGTTTAATTATTATAACTCCGGTGCTAATACAGTCGAAGTTTATGGCACATCTGGGCAAGTTAGCTTGAACAAGGCAAAATGTTGGCTTCCTCAGACACCAATTGTACCCTTATCTCAACTGTCTCAAACTGTATTCTACTGGTCACAGGGGAGCCCAAGAGTGAGACTATTCAGACCATATTCACTAAAACTGTTAAGAAGTTGCTTATAGCATGTCTGTGGTGCTGACCCCAAGTCAACAGCATCACCCCCATACACAAAGATTTAGTCCCTCTCACCCAGTGCTTCTATGCTTGGACATCTATTACAAGGCAACAATATCCAAAATTTGACAAAACTTGACACCCAACAAACTTCTTTACAGCATTATAATATTAATAATAGAAAATAAGCTAAGTATCCAAAAAAAGGACATTGAAAGATTAATACATCAGGTATAGAAATGTGGTGAAATATTACCAAGCCATTAAAATTATTAAAATCAGGATAAAAATCATAGAAACATAAATGCTAGGTTAGAAACAAAGAAAATTGTCTTAGTGTGCCAATGAAGAGTCAAACTGTAAAATATTTGAAGAGATTTATTCTGAGCCAAATGTGAGTGACCAATGACCCATGACAGCCCTCATGTGATCCTGAGAACATGTGCCCAAGGTGGTTGTGGTGTAGCCCGCTTTTATACATGTTAGAGACATGGGACATCAATCAATATATGTAAGATGTACATTGGTTAGCATTGGTCCAGTCCAGAAAGTCAGGGCAACATGAAGCAGGGTGGTAACAGGCGGGGGGCACTTTCAGGTTATAGGTAGCTTTAAAGATTTTTTGATCCATTGATCTATGTCTCTGTTGTGGTACCAGTACCATGCTGTTTTACTGTAGCCTTGTAGTATAGTTTGAAGTCAGGTAGCGTGATGCCTCCAGCTTTGTTGTTTTGGCTTAGGATTGACTTGGCGATGCGGGCTCTTTTTTGGTTCCATATGAACTTTAAAGTAGTTTTTTCCAATTCTGTGAAGAAAGTCATTGGTAGCTTGATGGGGATGGCATTGAATCTATAAATTACCTTGGGCAGTATGGCCATTTTCACGATATTGATTCTTCCAACCCATGAGCATGGAATGTTCTTCCATTTGTTTGTATCCTCTTTTATTTCACTGAGCAGTGGTTTGTAGTTCTCCTTGAAGAGGTCCTTCACGTCCCTTGTAAGTTGGATTCCTAGGTATTTTATTCTCTTTGAAGCAACTGTGAATGGGAGTTCACTCATGATTTGGCTCTCTGTTTGTCTGTGATTGGTGTACAAGAATGCTTGTGATTTTTGTACATTGATTTTGTATCCTGAGACTTTGCTGAAGTTGCTAATCAGCTTAAGGAGATTTTGGGCTGAGAC